>NC_080783.1:40448960-40766673 GCF_028018385.1 Neofelis nebulosa | reverse complement strand
TCTTCTTCATATATTGCTTTGCTGTATTTACTGTATGTACACCAACCTAAAATACTTTTCAGAAGTGGGTAATATATAAATAAAGAATTAAGAAATAAGAAAAATAGGAAATTTGTTGAAGGTAGTACATTTATAATAGAAGAATTGGATTAGAATACAGTCTGTTTCTTCATTCTCAATTTACTTGTCTTCCCATTGAGTTACATTGATTGTTAAGCTTTCAATAGGAGTTTTATCACTTAAAATACTGTCTTGTGATATGAGTTCTATGGAAGAACTACAATTATAATTATTTTTAAGTGTACCTACAGAGACAGAATTCTAAGATGGTCTCCAAGATTCTGCATCTGGTGTGCACTCTCTATAGAATCCTTCTCCTTGAGTGTAGGTGTATGAATATGGTGGACAGTCTCTCCTGCAGTTGGGTTAACATCTAGGACAAAGGTGAGGGAATTTTGAAGGTGTAATTAATATCCCAAATGAGTTTATTTTTGTGTGGACAAAATCAAGATTACTCTGTGTGGACCTGTCTTAATCTGGTGAAAGTTCTTAAAAGAAGTGGTGGGCTCTTCCTGAAGAGAAAGATTCTCCTCTTGGCTTTATTTATTTTTGAGAGACAGAGACAGAGCACACGTGGGTAAGGAGCAGAGAGAGATGGAGACACAGAATCAGAAGAGGCTCCATGTTCTGACTTGTCAGCACAGAGCCCAACACAGGGCACAAACTCACGGAGTGTGAGATCATGACCTGAGCCCAAGTGGGATGCTTAACTGACTGAGCCACCCAGGCGCCCCTCCTGTTGACTTTGAAGTAAGTGTGATGTGAGAACATAAGAAGCCATGTAGTAAGGAACTGTGGAAAACTCTATCATCAGGGAGCCATGCCCAGTCAACAAGAGAGTGGTGACTTAAATCATACAACCTCAAGGAACTGAATTCTGCCAACAACTTGAATCAGTTTGGCAGAAGACTTCTTGTAGCCATAAAAAGGGAAGGAAATTCTGCCATTTTTGGACCTGAAAGACATTATTCTAACTGAAATAAGTCAGACAGAGAAAGGCAAATATTGCAAAATCTCTCTTATATGTAGAATCTAAAAACAAAACAAAACATAACTCATAACAGAATAGTGGTCTCCAGAGGCAGAGGTGTTGGAGGGCGAGTGAAATGGGCAAAGATAGTCAAAAAGTAAAACTTCCAGTGATATAAATAAATATATAGTATGATGACTATAGTTAATGTAACTTTATTTGAAAGATGCAAAGAGAGTAGATTTTAAAGTTCACACCAAGAAAAAATGATTTGTAAACTATGTGTGGTAATATGTTAATTAGACTTACGGTGGTGATCATTTCACAATATATACATACATTGCATCAACACACTGTAAATTTAAAACTAATATAATGTATGTCACAGATCAGTTAAAAACTGTTATGTGATCATTTTATTCTAATAATTAACAATAATATCATCATTACTCATTTTTTAAATTATTCATTTATTTATTTTGATAGAGAGAGATAACATGAGCAGGGGAAGGGCAGAGAGAGAAAGAGAAATAATTCCAAGCAGGCTCTGCACTGTCAGCTTGGAGCCCTATGCAGGGCTTGAGCCCATGAACTGCAAGATCATGCCCTGAACCAAAATCAAGCGTCTGATGCTTAACCGACTGAGCCTTCCAGGCACCCCACTATTACTCATTTTTAAATTTCATGAGAAAAATCTTGAACTTACAGAAATTTTACTCTTTCCTTTGTTGTTCTTTTTTAAAAAAATATTTTTAATGTTTACTTATTTTTGAGACAGAGAGAAACAGAGCCCGAGAGGTGGAGGGGCAGAAAGAGAGGGAGACACCGATTCTGAAGCAGGCTTCAGGCTCCAAGCTGTCAGCACAGAGCCCAATGTAGGACTCAAACTCACAGACTGCGAGCCATTATCTGAGCCAAAGTTGGATGCTCAACGGACAGAGCCACTCAGGTGCCCCGCCTTGGTTGTTCTTGAAACTGTGTTTTCATTCCAATTTCTTCACAGACTTTTACCTTAATATATTTTACCTTAAAATATAAGGTATATTTTAATACCTTAATATATTACCTTAATATAAAATATATTATATTTTATTAAGACTTTTACCTTAATATATTACCTTTATATTTTATATAGTCTCTGCCATCATGTAAAATTTATCTATAATAAAATATTTATCTGGAGTTTAGTTATAAATTTTATTTTATTACCTGAGACCATAGTCTGAGGTTGTTAAAATTTATTGTTTATAATTGATTTGTAATTTATAATTGATGTCATAATTATATTTTTAACATATCATTGACTAAAGAACTAAATATATTACTGGTTTTAAAAAATATTTTTAAACACAGGTGATAACATTTCACAGAAATATATATCTTATGAGACTAATCATAATCAACAACATTTTTAAAGGAACCCCCTCCTAAATATATACCTTTGATATTTTTAAAATAAAATTTCTCTCATTCCCGAAGCAAATTTCATACCATCATATTAGAATATTATCCTTAAATAGAATTCAAGGGTCAATAGAAAATTTTTTGCTCCTTTTAAATTGCTAAATTTTTGTCTAATGAGAAGGGCATACTAAGAATAGTTTCTCGTATAATAATTTGTGTATTCAGCATCTCTGTAGAAGCAAGAAAATCAAGCAAAAACCAGATAACAAAAAGGAAAAGAAACAAAATGAGCCAATAAACAAATGATAATTTAAGTGTCATTAAAATTTAGTTTCAAGACAGCTTCCATTTCCATTCCTGCTTTATATAATAAGTGCTATGCCAAATTCACTTAAATCATGACATTAATTTGTGGAGTTAGACAGATTCAACCAGAAAATTTTACAATTCCTCAAAGCATAAAAAAACAACAACTCAGTATTGTAGAGAAAGTTGTCATATATTCATTACATCTGTTACTGTCTGCAGCTGAAATAAATTAACTTTTTATGTCTTACAAAGTAATTATCTAAACAACAACAAAAAATACAGTAGTGATTTTTTTCTAATGTTGTCAAGTAGCATGAGAAGCACCAGAATTCATGACATAAAATTACTAATGAACCATACATTAATATTAATGTACTCCTTTGGGAAGGGAGGGAGATAATAGAAATCTCAAAAAACTTTTCTCCTAACTTCAAATACAAGAGTAGATCATTTCTTATGCACACAAAATACAAATGAAAAGACATTTTGAGTATTTTATATTTTTTCTTTCTTCTCGCAAGTCTGGTGTTCATTTTTGCTGCAAAAACAGTCACTTGGGGGAAATTCATTTTACTGTTTTAGTTCAGCGAGTTGTGAATTCTACACTTCCTTGATTTTATCCAATAAGGAAGGATAAAGGATGGCTTGCCCCACAAATTTTATTGAACAAAAGAAAAAGCTAAGATTTGAGCCAATTCAGAGATCATATATACCCATATCCTACTGGGTTAAGAAAGAAATGAAATGTGGATTTATTGTCTTTTAAATCACTAATATGAAACATTTTCAGAACTAACTTTAAATCCATAACCAGGATTGTGTTAAATGGGATATAGATTTTCATCCAAAAACATTCATCCAGTAACATATTAACCAAATCTGGGGCGACTGGGTGGCCGAGTCTGTTGAGCGTCCAACTTCAGCTCAGGTCATGATCTCACTTTCATGGATTTGAGCCCCTCGTCGGGCTCTGTGCTGACAGCTGGGAGCCTGGAGCCTGCTTTGGATTCTGTGTCTCCCCCTCTCTCTGCCCCTCCCCTGCTCATGCTCTGTCTCTCTCTGTCTCTCAAAAACTAAAATAAAACTTTAAAAAAAAAAAAAAACATATTAACCAAATCAAATTCCTTCAAAATGCATTATTTTATATCTACTTATATCTACGTAGAGCAAGCTAAATGAAAGGCGGCAACCAGAAAAAGAAAAGGAGATAAAGGCAAGAACAATCATTGAACCCAGCGAATTATTTTCATGAAGAAAGATGCAGGAGATTAAATGACTTGCCAACTGGTTCAGATCTATGTAAATTAGGCCCAACTTAGGACTCTGAATTCTTAGCAACAACTTGAAGCATTTAAAAAATTCTGCTACATGAAATAAGAATTTAGCACAAATATCCAGGTCTTCAACACTATATCCAGGTTTTTCCGGTGTAGTGCCTAAGCCCCCTTGCTCTGCCTTACAGGAGTGGATTTTAAATTTTTCAGGCATTTTGAGGGACAGTTTTTAAACACAGCCATTGTTAAAAATTTAATTATATAAATTTAAAATTAAATTATACTAAAAGCAAAAGTAATAAAATTATCATGTCCTAATTATTTTATTACAGTTTCTATTTTCTATGGTCTTGATGTTATTTTATCTTTTATATCTTGATGGTGGAAATACATTACAATGGTATGCTACGGCATATCTCTTCCAACCTGTATTCATTGGCATCATGTTGGTAGCTGAAAATCAGCCATGATGGAGTATTTTTTCATGGAGATCAACAGACTTTAAATTGGCTTGATTTATTATTTTATTGATTGTCTAGACTTAGAGATATGGAGAAATGTTAATATTTCAGGTTAAACTTAAAAGTGTGTCATGTCTATAACTGTTATATTATGAATCATACAAAGAATTGAGGAAATATCCTTCTGTGTTTCAAGAATTATTAGTAGGGCCAGCCAAGAAGTGGCTTATGTCATTAACAAACAAGAAAAGTTCTGACATGCATCAACACCTCACTTTCTTCTTACTCATTAGTGTAAAGGAAAATATCAACCTATATGTGTGTTAGAACTACACCCATTTGTCAGTTACAACCACAATCAGGCTACACATTTGAGAGTCTGGAAAAAAAATCAAGCAAAGTATTCTGTAAGAATAAATTGGCTACATATAATTTTAAATATTAAAGAGTATTATGTTTTATTATTTAAAAATATGTATAAGTTGTTAAAACGCTTTCCTTTAGTAAAAAACAAAAACAAACAAACGAAACACCTCTATTACTCTCTGACCTCTGAATTACAGCCCACCCACTTCATTAACCCACTGGGTGTTTGCATAACTTTCCTCATTGTTTTCTTTTCACATCTCTCTCCACTGCTTCAGTTTTTCTTAACATCACAATTTTTGTCAAAACCATAATATGATCGTGCAAATCCTCCCCTCCCTACCTTTTAAAATAATGATATTCCTGGGGCGCCTGGGTGGCTCAGTTGGTTAAGCGTCCGAATTCAGCTCAGGTCACGATCTCACGGTCCATGAGTTCGAGCCCTTCGTCGGGCTCTGGGCTGATGGCTCAGAGCCTGGAGCCTGCTTCCAATTCTGTGTCTCCCTCTCTCTCTGCCCCTCCCCTGTTCATGCTCTGTCTCTCTCTGTCTCAAAAATAAATAAACGTAAAAAAAAAAATTAAAAAAATTAAATAAAATAATGATATTCCTTACTAGGTTAAGAGAAGGAAATAAAACTAACAAAAAAATTCTAACAATTTAATATGATATAGTTAGACTAAGAGTTGGCAAAGTGTTTTTGTAAAGGACAGGGAGTAAACATTGTAGGTATCAAAAGCCATAGAGCCTAATGTCACAACTGCTCAACTTGCTGTTGTAACATGAAAGCAGTCATAGACAATATGACAATAAAAGTATGAGGGTGGCTATGTTAAAATACAGTTTTATTTACAAACAGAAGCAGTGGGCAAGATTCACCCTAGGGTCATCGTTTGTTGACCCCAGTACTAGATCACTGTAACTTGGTCCCAACATGGTTAACTGGCATTATTTCACTTGAATCCTTTGTAAGCATGGTAAGAATAAAAAATAGTTAAATGTCCATTATTTCCAAAATACTTTTCCATTGTATTATTCTATACTATTTCCTTTGCTTTATTCATCTCTGTACCTGCACCTAATTTACCTTAAGGATAAGAGAAGAAAAATGTATAAAAGTGCTTTATAGGTTTCTATCTTGAAATCTAGCTTAATAGTTGAATCTTTCTTCTTTCTCTCCTTCCCTCCTTCCTTTTTCTTTCTTCTTTCTTTCTTTCTTTCTTTCTTTCTTTCTTTCTTTCTTTCTTTCTGGAAAATTAAGGAAAATAAATGAGTGTGAATTGAGGGAAAATGATAAGATATATGTGGAATATGTTAATTCTTTTAGAAATCTGTAAGTAAGGTTTCAATGACCAAAATAAGCAGTTAGATAATTCAGAAATCAGGGGTACTATCTAAAATGAACTTGGATATTGTCAGAATATAAATGCTAAAAAGCTATGGGGTGCTGCAACATGGAAAAACCTTGATAACTTACAAGTCATCATTCCCATTCTTACGAGAGAAAGTTGGAAAAAGTGAAAATCAATAACTATTCTTGGACTTTAGATCATGAAGCTAACTACCAGTCCCAAATCTGAAGAGACAAGTTGCTATGAGGTAAACTGTGTTCCGCTACCCACAAAATATATGTTTAAGTCCTAACTCCGAGTACGTAATGATGTGACCTTATTTGGAAACAGCATCTTTAATCAAATTACAGTGAAGTCATTAGAATGGGCCCTAATCCAATTTGACTGGTGTCCTTATAAAAGGGGGAAGTTTGGACAGAGAAATGGATGGGGATAGAAAGAAGACAATGTAAAGGCACAGGGAGAATGCCATCCACAAGCCTACGAATGCCTGAGAGGCTGTCAGAAATTAGGAAAAAGATGTGGAACAGATTCTCCTTCACAGTCCTCAGGAAGACCCAATCTAAACATGGGAGTGAATCTGGCCACTCAAGAAAATTATACAGTGTGATAAAGTGAGATATTGAAAGAAAAATATTTAAAAGGATCTGAGAAATGAATAACTGGTCAAAAACATGAATGATAAAGCATATAAACCCTAAATAAAATACATTTCCTTTCTAAGAAAGCAAGTCAATTCTGAAGGTCTGGAAGCCTTTAAAGAGTCTGAAGTATTTCATTCAAGTTCTAAGGGTTCTTACTGAGTAAGAAGTCAGAATCTGAAGTCCTTGTATATTGTAGCAATCGGTCTCAGATTTCTAACTGAAACTAATCCTTGTACTGTGTTCTAAACTCATACTGCCAGATTGGTCCTGGGAGATAATGTCCTTTTGAGGGTTACAGCTTATGGCAATAGTGCACTACAGCAATTTTGAACTTTGGGAAATTCGAGTTGTAGATGATCATATGTTTCATTGCCTAGTTGGAGAATAGCAGTGTACTCCTATCTCAGAATGTGGCAGCTGTATGGGGGAGGGAGGATTACCAAGTGTTATCCAAATGGAGGACATCATATGTAGACCCACATTTGTCTGTCTTGGGAAAATTAAAAAATAATTCAATACAAAATATAAATGATGGCAAAATAGAAATATTTTAATAATTAATTTAAATTTAATACAGCTGATAACAGGGATTTGAAGGAAAATAATTAAAAATTCAAAGTTCTCTTCAGTAGTGGATCAAAGGAGGGAAAAAAGGTAGCAGAATTTATCCTATAGCAGAGGGTCAGTAAATCTTCCTTATTGATGTGAAAATATGAAAAAAGAACTTACTTGACATATAATATTAATAGAAATGAAATAAAGTAATAAATAATTAAACCAGTTATTTTTATATAATGTGGATTATAAACCAAAAAAACAGATCAGTTCAAGAAAAAAAAAACAGCATTTGTGCACCAGATGAAATACAATGGGCCTTAAAAGGAGCAGTTTGGCAAATATCAAACTGAAAATGAATTGTTCATTTTCAGAGTCAGTAAATCTAGATTTGGTTAACCTATCATAAGAAAGGGTCTTCAGTTAGAGGCACTCTAAAGAGTGGTCCAAGATTTTTAAGATTTTTAAGTGGGTCCACAGATCATTTATGGGTTTGTAATGTGACACATCTCCATCAACACGGAGAAAAAAATAACAAGAGATGGAACATTTTAGTCAAAGTAACGGGACACTTGGAACCTTCATAAATACTTTGAGTTTTAAGTAAAAGACCCAGCACCACTCAAGACATTTTTTTTTGGTTCCACTTGGCATTGCTTTCTGAGCATCATTTTCAAGCAGAAAAACAAAAGGAGCAGATTTAATATATATATGATATAAAATATATATAATATTATATTTATTATACTATATATTATATATATATTGTATTATATTATATTATATATTATTATATTGTTATACTGTATTGGGGTAGTGTCATAAATATATACAAATATGTATTTTATATATGTATAAATAATATATAACACAACCAAAAAAGAAAATTGACCAGTAAGGAATTATGAATATGTATGTAATGATGAATAATGCTAAATTCTTACACTTCAGGGCTATAAACTGGTAAGAGGTAGCTGAGATTTAGATTTCAGTAGGTGTGATGCTCATATGCTAAGAAGTTGGAATTGTTAAAATAAGTTGATTTCACATCACATCTGTTTAATTTGAAAATCTTTTTGAAACAACTTCAAAAAATCAGTGCTAAAGTCAGGGTTTGGAGTCGAATTGAAACGACGTTGCACAGCTGTCCTGATAGATTAATGCTAACACCAGGCTGCTTGCTCAAAATGTATACACACACTCAGGTTTTTATAAAAATTAATTTCTAAAGTTGCTGTGTTTATCAATTTCCTGGCACAATGTCAACAGAGGACCCAGCTTGGTTCTTAAAGCATGAAGTGCTAATCATGTCTCTCCCTCAACTTCCGTAAAGGTGGAAAATCTTGGCAGTTACCAACAGTTTTGCAAAAATCTGATTGGCCTTTGCGCAGCTTCACGAATTTCAGGGTATCAGGGTAAAACTCTACCTTGTTAATTCTTCATATTCCTTTTGTGAATTTGAAGGCATGACAGAAAACTTCTGAGTAAAAATATTTGTTACTATAAATGATGCTAGTTAAAAAGATGCATGCTTTCAAAGTTGTTTTATAACTATCTCCTATTTAAGTAGGCACATTTCTAATAGAGATAATATTGCAAAGTGAATAAAAATATTGATACTATCATAAAAAAACACACTATAAATTTTTAAGTTTTAAGAACCTGGGAGCCAGTAGAGAACACATTTTTACTCTACCTCTATATTAGTTGCCCACGGCTACCATAACAAAGTTCCACAAAGCACGTGTCTAACACAACAGAAATTTGTCTCCCAGTTCTGGAGGCTACAAGTCTGACACCAAGGAGCAGCAGGACCAGGCCTCCTCTGAAATCTATAGGGGAATCCTTCCTTGCTTCCGGTGGTTTACCAGCAATCTTCGGCATTTCTTGGATTAGGAAACATCACTTCAATTCACTGTCTCCACATGGCCTGCTCCCTGCATCTCTATCTGCATGTGGCATTCTTTTTAGAATAGAAAGAGTCATTATATCAAGGACCCCATCCCAACACACCCCATCTATGACCTCATCTTAACTATTTCTGTAACAACCATATTTCCAAACAAGGTCACATTCCGAGGTGCTTCAACATATACACTCTTTGGGGGGATGGACACAATTCAACTCATGACATTCTCCGACTGTAGCAAGAAGAAAAAAGAAAAAGAGCAGCAGACAGAAATAGAGAGAGGAAGGGAAGGAGGTACTGGTTCATAACCTTCTCAGGGCTTCCCCATTGTAACCTGAAACTGGGCCCCAAACACAGAGGGTTGAGAAAGACTAAAGAAAGAGGCAGGTCACTCCCGGTTGGCAGGTGGCAGTTTTAATAAATAAGGGAATTTACATGGGGTGCCTGAGTGGCTCAGTCAGTTGAGGGACTGACTTTGGCACAGGTCATGATCTCAGAGTTCGTGAGTTTGAGCCCTGCATCGGGCTCTCTGCGGACAGCTCACAGCCTGGAGCCTGCTTCAGATTCTGTGTCTCCCTCTCTCTCTGCCCCTCCCCCACTCACGCTCTGTCTTTCTCTCTCTCAAAAATAAATAAATATGAATAAATAAGGGAACTTACATATGAGGCTTGCCTTGGGTGGCAGCAAGGCAAGTACATCCTGACATCTGTCCACCAATCTGAAAAGTTTGTACAAAAGTCTTAACTGAATTTAGTCATATACATATCATAGGCATTCTCAATACCACATCATTATCTCAAGGCTGTGTCCTTGGAGCAATCTCTGTGAGGAAGAAGCCAAGTGGAATCCACATTGTGAGGATGGGAGAGGAGGTGAGGAGCCTCTGAGAGCCCAGTCCAGTTCACAGGTCAACCGGCAGTCACATCTTTTTGATGACATTCCCCAACAGGAAAAATGGAGGGAGAGGAAAGAAGGAACAGAAGAATAAGAGACTATCACAATTAAAACTACAAATGGAAGATTTTGGTCACTATATAGAGTGATATATGGACTGATTCTAGAGAGGGTGGATAGCTAGCTACATACATACCTATATATATACACACACATATGTAGATTTAAACCTATGTTATTGATCCACAGTACACAAATATCTCCAAAATAGGGAAAATTAGAATTTCCTTATTGTTAAAGATATATCAGTAAATGAGAGAACCACAATCTGAGCCCTTCCTCATACTGAAGATCAGGAGATAAACTGAATCAGAATCGTTGTAAATATGCTGTTGGGCAGTAACCAGTCAGGAAAAATGCAAGGCAACAGAGGAGGAATAAAAAGAACAATTGGTAAACAACTGCGGAAATATTTTCCCAAACATTGGGCTTTACTGAGTTTGGCAGACCACTCATATTCAAAAGGAGAGAACAGAACTGTGAAGAAAGACATGACTCTAGCCCAGAAGGCACAGTGGATATCACAACAATGGTTTCTGCAACATTGTATGAAAAACAAACAAATAAAGGTTCCTCCCCTGAACCACACTTTTGACTCCACAATTTTTTTCATGACTGGGCTGAATCTGAATTAAGGTAATTCCATTAAAAAATCAGTACTTATAGTTCTAGCATCAGCAATCAGACAACAAAAGGAAATCAAAGGCATCAAAATT
This sequence comes from Neofelis nebulosa, assembly GCF_028018385.1. Lineage (NCBI taxonomy): Eukaryota > Metazoa > Chordata > Mammalia > Carnivora > Felidae > Neofelis > Neofelis nebulosa. Next base: position 40,755,701 of record NC_080783.1, on the reverse strand, counting down.
GGCAAAGATGAAGTCAAGCTTTCACTTTTTCCTGATGACATGATATTATACATGGAAAACCTGACAGACTCCACTGAAAGTCTGCTAGAACTAATACATGAATTCAGCAAAGTCACAGGATACAAAATTAATGTACAGAAATCAGTTGCATTCTTATACAGTAATAATGAAGCAACAGAAAGACAAATAAGGAAACTTATCCCATTCACAATTGTACCAAGAAGCATAAAATACCTAAGAATAAATCTAACTAAAGATGGAAAAGATCTGTATGCTGAAAACTATAGAAAGCTTATGAAGGAAATTGAAGAAGATACAAAGAAATGGAAAAACATTCCAAGCTCATAGATTGGAAGAATAAATATTGTTAAGATGTCAATACCACCCAAAGCAGTCTACACATTCAATGCAATCCCAATCAAAAATTGCACCAGCATTCTTCTCGAAGCTAGAAAAAGCAATCCTAAAATTTGTATGGAACCACAAAAGACCCCAAATAGCCAAGTAATATTGAAGACGAAAACCAAAGCGGGAGGCATCACAATCCCAGACTTTAGCCTCTACTACAAAGCTGTAATTATCAAGACAGCATGGTATTGGCACAAAAACAGACACATAGACCAATGGAATAGAATAGAGACTCCAGAACTGGACCCACAAATGTATGGCCAACTAATCTTTGACAAAGCAGGAAAGAATATCCAACGGAAAAAGTCTCTTTAACAAATGGTGCTGGGAGAACTGGACAGCAACATGCAGAAGAATGAAACTAGACCACTTTCTTATACCATTCACAAAAATAAACTCAAAATGGATGAAGGACCTAAATGTGAGAAAACCATCAAAACCCTAGAGGAGAAAGCAGGAAAAGACCTCTCTGACCTCAGCCGCAGCAATTTCTTACTTGATACATCTCCAAAGGCAAGGGAATTAAAAGCAAAAATGAATTATTGGGACCTCATCAAGATAAAAACCTTCTGCACTGCAAAGGGAACAATCAACAAAACTAAAAGGCAACCGATGGAATGGGAAAAGATATTTGCAAATGGCATATCAGATAAAGGGCTAGTATCCAAAATCTGTAAAGAACTCACCAAACTCCACACCTGAAAAAATAAATAATCCAGTGAAGAAATGGGCAGAAGACATGAATAGACACTTCTTTAAAGAAGACATGCAGATGGCCAACAGGCATGTGAAAAGATGCTCAACGTCACTCCTCATCAGGGAAATACAAATCAAAACCACACTCAGATATCACCTCACACCAGTTAGAGTGGCTAAAATGAACAACTCAGGAGACCATAGATGCTGGCAACGATGTGGAGAAACAGGAACCCTCTTGCACTGTTGGTGGGAATGTAAACTGGTGCAGCCTCTCTGGAAAACAGTGTGGAGGTTCCTCAAAAAATAAATTTTTTGCCTCAAATTTGGGCATTCTGGATCCACAGTCTGTCATCTGCACCATTCTGTGATGCTGTCTTTATGGATACCAAAATCAACTTTAAGTCATTCAAGAAAGAAATGGAATTCAAAAAATAAAGTCAATAATGAATACTACTTTAAAAGCAGCACAGGGGCACCTGGGTGGCTTAACTGGTTAAGTGACCAACTCTTGATTTCTGCTCAAGTCATGATCTCACAGCTGGTGAGATCAAGCCCCACGTGAGGCTCCGTGCTGACAGCACAAGGCTTGGTTGGGTTTCTCTCCCCCTCTCTCTTTCTCTCTCTCTCTCGAAATAAATAAATAAGCACAAAATTAAAAAAATAATAAATAAGTAAAAATTAATAAAAAACAGCACAAGCAGTGACTTCCTTTGCTACAGCTTGTGGCCAGTATTGGCTACTTCATTCTGGATCTATTCAGAGTAAAATACCTCTAAATCATACTCTCTGGTTCTAATATTGGATTATTCCTATAACTTTAAAGCTTTGGCATGCTTTAAAAAGTCACTAAGACAAAGTACAGATGAGGAAGGGAATTGTAGGTGGACAATCATGTTGTGCACAATATTCCTCATGGAAGGAAATTCTCACTAAGGGGATTCCCTCTCCCTCATACTTCAGAACGCCGAGAAGAGTTAAAGGCATGAGGCATCACTAAATTCTGTGTAGTCAGCAGCATCTAATTGCATGGGTTGCTCTCGTGGGATACAGGTCAGCTGAGATACTTAGATGGATTCCACATTGCCCACTTTTTCATGGTTGTGTCTCTTTGTTGTTCTGTCTTAGGTGTTGACTTCTTTCTCAGACTGGTAGCAACATAACCAGCAATTCCAGTTTTCATATTTTAAACAACTACCATCTCTTCTTGTAGCTTGATTATGAGGAAAGACACTTTTTCCAGAAGATTCCAAACAGAGTTATTTTCTTCATCAAACAATAAAATTCCCTTCTAAGTATCTCCCTGAATCAACCTCTGTAGAAGGATAGATTATTAATCATTTTGGGTGTAAAGGATGTTTTCAGAGTGTCAGCCACAGTATCTCCTGACACTTTAAGATTAAAATGTATTGTTAACCTTTAAGAAAATATTTTAAGAGGAAAGTGGAAAAAGAAAAACTAATGTGCATAAATATACATATATACATACATACTTACACAAACACACAGGCACCAAGGCAAAAACAAGCAACAACAACAATATATACAGTTATAGCAGTCTTCAATTTGGTAGCTGGTTGTGAAGTCATATTTGCTATTTCTAACTTACTCTTCCATTGCCCATTCCATGTTTTCTTTGCTTCAGCCAGGACCTCAGTTATTTGAGGTTCTTTATTTAATGAATTGACAGTAATTAGTTTATTTCCTGTCAAATAATTCTTGCATCCATATTTGCCCTGATTTGCTAAACTGGAGCTGGATCCTGTAAACACTTTGTCAGTTGGCAAAATGTTAAGTCATAAGCTTAATTAGTAGTGGGCGCAATAGGGACACTGCAGGATGAAGATCCTTCTCTTCCTAGTTCCAGTGAGCTCCTCCTGCTTGTTCCTGTGATACATGGCATCCAGCGGAACTTGCAACATCCTGTAAGTTCCCAGCAAGTGTCTGTAGTGACCTTGAAAGTGGTTCCTCAGTGCATTCTGCTGGTATCCTTGATGCCTTTCCAATGAGTTTTACAGGCATGGTAATGGGATAATTTTCTGTGAGTTTTGGCAGAACCTGTGTGAAAGCTTCTCAACAAAGTCTCAAGCAAAGTTCCCCTGGCCAGTTTCTTAGTAAGTTCTTTCCCCATGCCAGCAGGCAATATCCTCTTTGCCAGCCTCAACCTACATGATCTCAGTAAATTCCTCCATGGTCCAGTGGCCCACAGCCATAGTTCCTTCCTTCAATGAGGTCTGAATTTCAACCACAGAGGGGCTCTCTTGCAAATTTGTTTCTTCCTTTGCTATTCTGCTTCAGCCTCTGAGGTAATGGCTGATCTCTATATCTGCTCTTTCTGCGTTCCCAGAAGTCCTTTTATCCCCTAGTGGTTAACCCCTACTAGGGATTACCAGTTCCCCTTATTCAAATTATTGTGTAATTTTTGTTTACTGACTAGACCTTGACTAATGCAGAACTGATATCAGGAATGGTCCAAGGAAATATGTGTACAAAGATGAAATTTTGAGATTGGCCACTTTTGTCATTAGTCTTACATGGAATATTGAGTTCTCAGTAAGTGGGAAATAGGATGGTAATAATTCATGGCATGCAATAGCATCACAATTAATCAATCTATTACCTGTGTTTGATTTTGATGAATTGCCTACTGAAGCAACTACCATGGGATCCAAAGTAACTGCTGCATTTGACTGTTGTGACCGTGAGGTGACAACAATGCCTATGGTGTGAATGGAGTCTCTTGAGTGCACTGGGTTCTTTTAAATAAAAAAAAAAAAAATGACAAGCTCACTTAATTGAATGCTCAGCTCAGGATGCCATCTGAGAACCAGGAAGTTTTGTGACAACCTTAAAAGAATTATTTGTTTGTTTGTTTGTTTGTTTGTTTATAGCCACAGGGCTGATGTTAAAATGAAATGCAAATTTAAATTGAATGGTCTGAAGTCAGAGTCTCATCCTGTTTCTTATATGACAATTAGGACACTAAATGGGAAAGAATGTGACCCTAAAACTTTTTGGACCTAATGAAACTATTTGAACCTAAATGTAACTAAAGGTCTCATATCCCCAAAATACTCTGAGCCTCCATTCCTAGTTGAAGTAGGTTGCCCTCCTACATCCAAGAATACTAACCTATGTTTTGTGAAAATGCTTGATATATCATAACCCAGGGAAGATACTTTATAGGAGTAAGCCCATCCTCCTCAAGAACCATCACAACTACCTCTTGGTGCCAATAAACCCTTAACTAGGGTAAATCTCGGGTTGTGCCTAGGGGTCAAGTATACACCATGACCTGCAAGGAAAACAGGTTATACGTTAAAAGAATTACAAGATATTGGGCACCTGGGGCTCAGTCAGTTAAGCGTCTAACTTTGGCTCAGGTTATGATCTCACCATTTGTGAGTTCGAGCCTGGAGTTGGCTCTCTGTTGTCAGCATGAGCCTGTTTCAGATCCTCTGTCTCCCTTTCTCTCTGCCCCTCCCTCTCTTCTATATATAGGAATATATGGGAGAAGAGATTCTAAGATTGTTAGTGCAAAGAAGTTGGTGTATATAATACTAGATCAAGCCAAATGTATTAATCTGGGTGCACTTACTAGAGATCACTGATTTAATGTATTAGCTTGGACAATTGCAATTGCTTTTATTTTTTTTATTAATTTTTTTTTTTTTTAATGTTTACTTATTTTTGATAAAGAGAAAGACAGAGCATGAATGGGGGAGGGTCAGCGAGAGAGGGAGACACAGAATCTGAAACAGGCTCTGGACTCTGAGCTGTCAGCACAGAGCCCGACGTGGGGCTCGAACTCACAGACCACAAGATCATGACCTGAGCCGAAGTTGGACGCTTAACCAACTGAGCCACCCAGGCGCCCCATTTGCAATTGCTTTTAGCACTTCACTTGGTTTGAAGACTGAAACTTGAGCTCAGTGGAAACCAGTGTTTAATGAGTCGATATGTCACAAGTTTCCCAGCATGATATGGAGGAAGGAATCCAAATGTTTCAAGATTGGGACTGTTGTGATGCATTCATCACATGCAACCTACACATCTATTTCTAAACTACATTCTCCTAGAAGATCCAAAACACCACCTTCATTAAGGTGTTGAGAAATACGTTACTGAGGGGATTCCTGCATCCTTGAAATGGTCTACGGGTTTCTCTTGTCAATAGGCCAGATGTGACTGTGAGGGATGTTTTCACCGAGGTGGGTTCACTGATGTCAGTGAGGATGGTGCAATCCTAGAATAACAAAGCTGCAATACATTACGGCCAAAGGCAATATGAGAGCGTTATCCAAAAAGGTAGCAGATGTGTAGCGATGATGGGAATGCCTGGCCTACGGGGATATTTGACGATGGCTACTTAATCATGGTGAACCTAGGAATTTAAAGATGGGAACCTTGCTCCACATAACAGAACTATTGATTGCTCCATGTAACAGAATAAAAAAAAAAAAAAATCTACGCCTTAAGACTTAAGACCTTACTTAACACAATGGAGTATCACCCACACTGGCTCCCCAACCCACGTGGCAAAGGCTTAATGGAAGCACCCACAGTTTACCTGCCTACCAAGAGACTAATGTCACATCCCCATTGACCTTACCAGTCTGGCCATGGATCTTAGATAACTAACTAGGGACAACTACAAACATAATCAGATGGTGAATCCAAGTGCAGCTGTTTTCCTATATGTAGTATATTTACTGGACCAAATCAACACGGTCCCTGTTATTGAACGATTTGGTCTAGCTACTGTATTTTTCTCCATAAGCATTTAAAAGGACCACTAGAGGCACTATGCCATTATCTAGCTGGGCCAGCATTACGTCTTGACCCACACGAACAGTTTCCCAGGGGATGTCCTAAGTGCCAGAATGAATGGCTTCCTAGGAAGCCCAACAGGTACCCCAGAGGGCAGCTTGCCAGACAGTTTCAGTGACACCACTGCCAGCAGCTTTCCAGCATGTCTCAGTATCACCCCAAAAGTGCAGCCACCCTGCTTGCCGCTTAGCCTGCTCCCTATATCTGCCATTTCTGTATTCCTTGGCATTCTTTTCACCCCTTGGTAGTTAATCCCTTTTTACTAGTTAATAGCTTTTTCTGTTATATTTACCTTTCAAATTACTAGGATGGTTTCTTCTTGTCAGTGAAATCTGACAGAAACAGTATTTAAATTCTGCTTGTGGTCGGCTCTTCTGGGATCTCATCAGTCAGGGAGCCTATCTCAATGGCAACTCCCTCATTACAACAGACCTACATGGGAAAGCCATACAGAACTCTTCAAAGAGACTGTCACTAATGTATTTCTCAATGTTTTATTGAAGAGAATGGGCTGTAGGACCTCTAGGCATATGTGGTAGGCGAGGTGGGTATGCAGGTTACATGTAACAAACTTATTCCAAAATCCCTATATCCAGAGGACTTGATTCTTTTTGCTACATTACGCCAGGGAAGTTCATGCACCTCAACCTCATTAGCTTATTCCAGGGTTGATTGTAAGTTTGAGTCAACCAACTAAATAAAGTAAGGAGTCCTTCCAGTTTTACAAGTTAACACACCAAATCTAGAATCTCTGATAAATATATCTATATCAATAAATTTAGGCAGAGCCTTTGTTAAATTCCATCCTCTTTGGCTTAATACCCATACAATCTATCCTCATGCATGTTTTCCTGATTTTTGTTGATATAATTTACAAAAATTGTGTAATTCTTTTGATGAATAAGTGATTTCCTCCTGGTCAGACTCTGTACTTATCCCCCTGGAGCACAGGAAACACACACCCTCGTTACTGGCCTCATGTAAATAAAAGGTCTAGTACATAGAATCAAGCACAGAAAGGCTAGTCTCCTCAGAAATTGGATGACAAACGATCAGATTACATGATTGTTAGCTGTGTCTGAATCCAACCAGATATCCCTGAGCCTTATTTCAGGCTTCCACTACTTCCTATCACCACGTTAACCTTCTTACAAGAGAGATGTGGTGATGCTATGAAAACTTATATTCTAATTATGTAACCTACACAGTTTAATCCCGTGTTTGATTTTCAGCACTATCGACCTTGCAGCTATAAGAAATAAACAATTTTTAATGGCTGCCTTAGACATTTTCTTATTATTTTACTATCACAGAGATGAGAATTTAAAGACACGAGCCTGTCGCCTTCTTCCTTTAAGCACTACACTGCACTCAGAAGAACTCATTCCGCACAACAGTATTTGTAACTGTAATTACTGTCCAAATGGTCCACTGTAGCAACAACTTGGCTGCCAAGACACTTACTTCAGTAGACATTTTTTTCAGAATCAACTACAGGTGATAATATGATTAATTACGATGCCAACAATTAAAATGGATTACTAGCATTCCATCTTCCATTGTTGAAGAGGACCAGCACTACATTCAAGCTCAAGGAGATGGCAAAATTATTAATAAAACCCCATCTTTGAGAGTCTATTTCTTTGAACTCCTCTGGAACTCCTTAATTTTAGTATCATTCAAGGTCCAATCAGGAGACATAGAACACTCCTCTTGAACAGAGCAAATTTTAAATAATTGTTAAGTACATGTAAGATTGTTAACAAAATAATTGGAAAGTCAATGAGAGGACACTAAAATATCAGAGAGGTAACAGTAGGAGAAAGCAGCTATTATACTTAGAACTAAAGGAATAAATAGAGGAGGAGGGAATCATTAAAATATGGAAACATGTTAGGGAGACTCTTTGGGCCTGAAACCTTAGCCTTTGGGGAGAGTGTTCGCTTGGCTCTTACTGATGTATCTTGGATCTCAGAGCTGGGGCATCATGGAGCTGGAACCCAGAGCACTTTCTGGGTAGGGAGGAGGAGTGGTGGCCACTGGTTTTGGCACCCTGGGATAGAGAGGGGTTTGCAGACAGGCTGGTCTGCAAGTGACAGAAAAACTGAAACTGAATTCAACTGTCACTCCAGGAAGAAACTGCTCTTGCTGGGCTGAAGAAGCACACCATGCCTGGGAGCAGAAGGAGCATAGCAGACCACAGGAAACATGGGAAGGAGTGAGCCCCTTCTTCCTTCAGTCCAGTAGTCTCTCTAAGGCCCCTTGGCAGAGACTGACAGGGCAACAGCTACAGGAGAATAAATGTGCTTTCTAGGGTCCCAACTCAAGCATCACAAAGCAGAATATATTTGGTGAGCTAGAAGCCAACAATCATGGGATACCACAAATAGAAGCCTCTCAGAATCTCTTATACCTCTGATTCACATGAAATATAGTGTTTCTTGTGGCTTTTGTATGAAATAAGATTTGTGTGCTTGCCATGTGGGCTTTAGAGTTGTGTCCATGTGTATCATCTTAATTAGAATACATAAAAATATATCTGAATGAGAAAGAGAGAGGAAGGGAAGGGAAGGGAAGGGAAGGGGAAGGAAGGAAAGGGGAAGCAAGGGAAGGGAAGGGAAGGGAAGGGAAGGGAAGGGAAGGGAAGGGAAGGAAAGGAAAGGAAAGGAAAGGAAAGGAAAGGAAAGGAAAGGAAAGGAAAGGAAAGGAGAGGAAAAAAATAAGACTAGAGCTGTGTTAAGTTACAGATCTTTGTTTACAGGTAAACAAAACTGATTCTAGACAACTTAAGAAAAAAATTATTGGATAGATGTGGAATAGCACATGTAACTTGAGAAACTTAACAATCAAGATTAGAGAGGCAAAAACCAAGAACTTCCTGCCAAAATCACAGATGGAATGCAACAGATAAAAATGGTAAACCATGATCATTGTTTTGTAAGTTTCACAATTACTTTATAAAGGCTGGCAAAATTGACAATCAGAAATTCACACTTCTGTACTGCAAAAACATATTCAGCAAAAATGCCATTTTTTTTTTAAGTACACTTGGGAGAATTTATACTAGTTTTGGGAATATATACATATTATGCATGTCACTGACTATAGGATTTAGTGTTGGCCAGTTTATTTTGTTAATCATATTGACTGACATGGGGTAGTTAGGACAGAGTAATTTTTACCACAGTTAAAAACTATTGTTAGCAGGTTTATCTCTTGATTCTCATCTATTACCCAGTATAATATAATTTGAAATAGTACCTATTATTAATCCCTTAGTATCAATCACGTTCTTCAAGCAGAATTTGAAAGAAATGATAAAAAAAAAAAAAGTAAATAGTCTAGCATGTTTCAGGTGCTTTATCACAAATACTATTAATTTAATTTTGCCCAACAAAATATACAATGAATTTAATTTAAAAATAGGTAGGTAACTGAAAATGAAATATATGGTTTTAATTTAAAAGGAAGACTTAGAACACATTTAACTATATTTTTGGTTAGTGAGAAATAAACTTGAATATGGGGCTTTGGCACATCATGTCAAAATTATTAGGGGATTTGAAAGCTTGTTTTCTGATCTCCCAATGAAATATAGGGGAATGATAAATTCAAGAAAAAGAGATAATGACTATATTCTTGCCCTTATAAAATATTAAATATTAACTCAATGGCCTAATTGTTCAAGAGAAGTTTTAAAGCCACTCATTTTTCAAAAGCAAGTATGAATATATAGGGTAGTGCTAAAGTGAGGCAAATATGACCAATTATGACTATAATTTTGCCCTATTTTCATTCATGCCTTAAGTTGCATTTTACATTACCAATTTAATTGTAAAGAAATAGAAAGGCACACCGAAATTTTATAGTACATTTTGAGGCTAAGGAGGATGCTTCCAAAGAAGGACTATCCCTTTTCATAAAAGCTTTAATGAATATATTGGCAATAAAACCATTGCTGCAGAGTTCAAAATTATCTGTGACAGTTTCAGAAAATGGTTGCTCTACTGTTGTATTTAATTCATAATACTGATAAGAAGTGTGATTTAATATATTATTGCAAGTTTAGGAAGGGATGTAAGGGTTTTAATCTTATGAAATTCATTTTTATGAGGCTAGGTATTTTTATCACATTAATGAAATCATTAATTATGTATTTCTAGAGAAAGAAGATAGGGAGGTCTAAAACATGGACTCTCACCTCAGTAGCAAATTTCTAACTTGGGACACCAACCTTGATGTAACTTTCCTTGTCCAGTAAATTCTATTTCCTAACAATAAAAGTAAAGATGGGAATAAGGCTAAAGAATTGGAAAAGCTAATGACACATTTTAAAAGTGAATAGATATTTTCCAGTTTGAAATTTATAATTAACTATGTAGTATCTTTCCTGATTTTTAAAACTATCTTATTGAACACAAAGAGGGGACTATTATCTCATGTCATATATTTTATCATTATTTTTACACAGTAGATGTATCAAAGACAAGGTTGGAAACAGTTGTCTAGTAGCTAAATTATGTTTTATCTCTATGGAACATCATCCTAGACTTTTACATATATAAGAATAGTTTCTGGTCCAAATTACACTATCATTTTTAATAAGATATGGCTTAGAGGGGTAAGAGGGCATAACTGCAGTCACATGACTAGTTATTAAAAGAAACAAATGATAAAAGCAGAAAAATTTTCATTCCACTGCATTTAAGAATTATTCTGTGTCAAATACGATTGTAGGTAGCAGGGCTACAAGAAAAAATAAAAATAAAAAAGAACAATTGAGTCAATTACTTCAGGTTTTACTTTTTTTAAGGATAACAAATTATTAAATAAATACAACATGCATAATAAAATAATAAAATAAAATAAAACAAAAAACAACCAACCAAGTAATAGAAGAAGTGATGTTAAGTTAGCACATAGAATTGGTACCTATTGGGGTCTTTTGTGTGATTTATTCCCTGATATATATAAGGGTCTGAAATAGTCTCTGGCACATGATAGGTGCCCAGTAAATATGTGTTGATTGAATAAATAATTCATGAAGGTGGAAACATAAGCAAGTTGAACAATGAAGAGGTATGTGTGCAATGATGACACTTTTGTAATTTATTAGGAAAACAATGAGAGGTCACTGAAGACACTGAAAAACAGAAATGTTAAGCCAGGTTGGTATTTTAGGAAATTTGATTTAACAGCTAGGTGGAAAATAGACTCAAGAGTCAAAAGGACAGGAAAAGAAAGGAAAGGGAAGGGAAGGAAAATTAAGCACTTAATAAAATAAAAATAAAAGAGATACCAGTTAGGATTCTATTGAAGGACTGAAGAATGGGATTGATAGTGGCAGTAGAATTGGAGAATAGTGCAAAATATCACAACATGCTCATGAAGCAGAGCCTACAGGGGTTGTGACAGAGCTTATGTGGGGAGTTGGGGGGAGGCAGACAGTTTGTGGGCTTGAGAAAGTAGGAAATTAGTGTTTTCATTTAATAAGATGGGTATGATAGGAGGAATCACAGTTTTGGTAGAAAGATGGTTTATTACATTATGGCCGTGCTAAATCTGAGAGCCCCTTTGTACCTCTACATCAGAATATCCTTGTAGATGGCTGCATATAATGATCTCTATGTCAAGAGAAATGCCAGATTGGATATTTAGATTTGATGATGTTAGTATATCAAGCTAGAACCATGAAAATGGATGATGTAGGGCTGTTGGAACTGCCATCCCATTCTTTAAGCATTTCTGCTTCTTCCTTGGTAGAGAACATTCCTACTGACAATTCAGATTGTCAGTGTATATTCCTCTCCAGCTCTTTACTGTTCAGAATGGCAGCCTTCCAGTAATCCATGATTAGTGTTGGGTGGGGTTACACTCCTTCAGATTAGAAACCACAGAAGATGTGCTCTTCCTTTTCCTGATGCTGGTTGGCCAAGACATTCAGGTGGGCCCAAGTCACACAGTTTAGTAAACAAACAAACAAACAAAAAAAAACAACAACAAAAAATTCCTACCTAAGTATTTACCATGAGCTTGCCAACATGTTAATAAATCTAATTACAGTTATGATTATACTATCTAACACCTACACCTCCCATAGGTAGAGTCAGCTTAAAAGTTCATGAGAGAGAACAAAAGGCAACTTACCCTGGATCCCTAAAAGATGAGTGTCACCAATAGGAAAATACATAATAGAAATATTGCACAGTGGATACGAATTCTGAGTTTTGAATCCAAGAGACAGAAGAAGAGGGGGCCACAGATTTTGGAGTTCTTAGGGTTATAAGCTCATCAGTCCTCTATCATCAGTATATGTACAACCTCACTAAAACCATAGCCTTCAGACTATCAAAGTTAAACTCATGATGTTTATATTTTTTATGATAGGTTATATATATAATATATATATATTGCATGTATATATAATATTATATATGTATATATAATATTATATATGTATATATAATATATATAAGGTTTTATTAAATTCCAATTCGTTAACATATAGTGTAGGTCATATTTTTATACCCATAGGAAACTCAGATTTTCCAGGCCATCTCTTAAAATCTAAAATGGCTCATACCCATGATCTTTTGTGATCTTAATTCACACCCTTATTGGCTTCTAAAGGGTGTTTACTGTTAGTCATCAGTAAAATCATCCATATCTTCAGTCTCTTCCCAGAACATATGCTCACCTTCTTGCTCTAACTTAAATATGGCTTTCCCTTGAAGCTTAAAAAAATTAAGAAAATGATATGTACATGACAAAGGCTGACTTTGACTTTCAGACCCAAACTTGCTGCCTCCAAAGGGAGCCCAGAGCCATGCATTAACCACCTCTTTCCTCAGGGATCATTTTTTAACTTCCTAACAGCATTTAGATTATATTGTATGTCAATGTCTTTAAAACATATATATAACAAAATCTAAAATCTTTCTTCCTTTATTTTCATTTCAAAATACAACTCCATCTTTGTCCTCCTTCTTCCACTATAAACACCACGTAAATCTCTGTCGCAGACTTTGAGTCTCGAGTTCTCTTTTGTCCAGCAAGAGAGTGGACACAGAATTAAATGCAAGAAAGGCTAATGCCCAGGAGGAGACAAAAGCCCGGAGTAAGGGTCCTTGCTTTGTATTTATTAGGATCAGAAGGCTTACAAATGTGATGGATGTGCAGAAAGAGACAATGAAATTGTGAACACTTACTCATAAGTGTAAAGATTTCAAAGATATGGGTTTCAAAGATATGCAGTGTTAGGGTCAACACAAAACAAAATCCAGGGGCCAGCAGATTGCTGTTTACAGCAGGAACCAGGTGCTGTGTCTGCTTATCTTAGCTTGCCTAAGGGCTAAGACAGAGTGAGCTACCTCCAGGTCCACGAGGCACCTTTCTTTTGCTAATTAGTTCCCCTCCTGGCAATTTCACTCTGCTAAAGTGGTCTATAGCCCTGTTTACCTATTCAGGACCTTCCTGTGAAAGCAGCTTTCTGCTTTTGTACTATGCTAGGGGTGCTTTCTCCCTGTTTACCTAAACTCAGATGTTTTAGTCCTAAACCTTGTTAACCCATTGATGCAAGCTCAGAGAATTCCTAAACTTATTCCTCCCAAATTTCAAATGCATTATGTTTAAAACCAGGTATTTCATATCCTTCCTCCCCTTAATCTAATTCATCCCATGCAGTCATTCAAGCAAAGGAATTATAGCTCATCTGACTCTCTCTTTTCACTCATCTCTCCACATTAGTTAAGTGGAGTCTACCTAAAAAAAAAAATGTTTCTTAAAACCACCCTCATCTATTTGTGTTAAGTCATTTTCTAGAGTTTGGCTCTTCATCTTTCACACAAGTCTCTTGCAACACCCTTCCCACTCAATCCTTCATGTTGCCAGAGTGAACCCAGCTCATGTACTTTCTTAGATGCACTTAGCCATGGGTTCTAATTTTTGCTACTTATATACTCTGCTATCAACCACATTCCTGTAGGCCACAGAGAGAATATTTCTATTTCTTTGAAGAAAGTTTGAGCTTCAACATCATTTTTATGAAAGGCCACATTGCTGTTGTGCTGCTTGTCCAGCAGTATCCAGTATGACATCTGTACCCATGGTCATGGAATAACTCAATAGTGCCTGACCTCACACTTTATACCACCCACTTGTTAACTGAATGCTTCCCTGTCACTTACGAAGTATGACATGCCATGTGATATGCTTGATGCCCACATGCATGCACTCTGCTAGACTGAGAAGGTTATACAACTGTGAGCCACAGCTAGGCAGGGTGCTGCTGGCTTTTACATTCTTGCCCTCTGCCCTGTGCTCTGTGACTTATGTCATGGAGATTTCTGCTGCTGCCAAATAGGATTTAGTTTCCCCAGGATACACATTGAAAGTATATGAGAGTTAGCATCCAGTACGTAAACTCTGAACAATGAGTTATATGGAAGGGTAACGAGATAGCTGATACATATACTTTTTTCTCTTTCTCCTCTCTAAGAACCTGTTTCATGACTTAGTATTTTAGTATGGATTTTGACATTAAATTTAATCTAAGATTTCCTTTTTTTCTTAGACACAAATGTGATCAAAAGTTGACCAAATCATGTTCAGGGGCAGTCTCTAGAAGAGCTTCCCTCAGGAATCCTTGCCGGGATGGGGGCAGAATCGAAAGCAAAATCTGACAATCGATTCTCAGGAAAAGTAAATAAGTGAAATATTATAGTTTTCTCTATAATACTTCCAGCAGTGAGTATAGCCACAGAAAATTCATGTCTGGACACCATAACTGTAGGTCAGCATCACACGATAGTGTGTGGATGTATATGCATGTATATATTTATATCCATAACATCATTTCAGAAAAGTGTTTCAAAAGACAGCATTTCATAGATATTCCTCTAATCCACTTCACATAGTTGCAGTGTATTGCATTTTCAGATTCCCCGCGTTTATACCATGGAGAAAGACAGTTCATCATTTTTTTTTTACCAGAAAATAATTATTTGCAGGATGGACACTATTTCATCAGACACTATTTCAAACTACAGATGCCTGGATAAATCAGTTAAAGGAGAAAATCAATACAGATGACCAAGGTTGTATGCTTTGTTTGAGACAACAAAAGTTATCCTTGAGATTTCTTTATGCAAATATATTTCACTTGATTTTATCTTCTCTCTGTTCCAAGATCATACCACAGTTTATCATACTAACTTGCAATTTTGCTGTTGGAGGGGTACATAGCCAGAATAATTACATTTCACAGATGACTGAATATAAAATAGTAACCTTTTCACATTAAATGAGTGTATTAAAATTGAATACTGTATGATGAAATGTGCACCAAATCTACATTAGAAAAAAAGCTGAACTCACAAAGAAATCAAAGATGAGAAGAGAAAACTTAAATTAAGAGCTGCTTTTAGTGGAGGGGCGTCAGATGTGTGGCAGTTCTTTATAATGCAAAGGGTGGAACTGGCAGTTATCCAGTGACATGGGGCTAAGATAGACAATAATTTACATAAGTACATTCAGGTTGCAGTCAGAGATGGAGTCCTTTGCTCTGAAGAAAGTTTTCAGTTCAAAAGAGTTTCATGAGAGGTAAAGAGGACAAAATGCCAGCCAAAAAGAAAAATTAGCTATATTAGAAGGTAGGGAAGGAAAAAAAGAAGAAGAAGAAGAAGAAAGAATCAGATGACTGGAAGTTAAATTTTATTAAGCTCTGCTTCCCTTGTCTTGAACTGTAGGTATCCTCCAGTAGCGTTAAGAATACAGCTTATTATTGTACTCCTTATCACATAGCTTATTAAATATGATAGTTTCACTTAATAGACAAAACTCACAAATCTGCTGGACTGCATTTTCAATTGAACGACCATCTGTTATGACCTGGAGATCCATTGTCATTCTGAACCCAACGTAAATGAAAACAAACTCATAATTATATCCACATAAATTCTCTTGTAGACTTTGTTATTTCTGTCATCAGTCACTACTTTTCTTCCATGTATCTAATTTATAACATTTGGTAATATTCACGGACACACCATCCAACGCTCCCCCTACTCTCCTTAATAATGGATGTTGATTAGTCCATTCTCATTCCCCTTGCATCTATGCATTTCCTCTTCCCCACGCCTGCTGCTGCAGTCCTATTAGGAACACTGCTTCATACCAGACTACTGAATCACATCAGAAAAGACTTGACAACACTGTGGTTCTGTAAGTTCTGCAATTAAAAAGACCTAATACAAAAAGTGGTGGCAGTATTTGATAATTGTGAAGGCCTGAGAAAGTCCCTTAACACCTCAAATCACAAGACGCTCATCAGTAAAATACGTTTAAGTAAAACGATGAATTAGCCTATTCATGGAATTTAAACACTACTTTCACTGACGGCCACATTCTTCTGGTGCTCTGACCGCTTGTCCGGCAGCATCATATGTTTTTTATAATGTGTTTTTAAATCATTTTTTGACAGTTTACAATGTATTTTTTAATCCAAATATTGGAATAAAGGTTTTCAGGGAAAAATAAATGAAATTTTATATTGTCTTTTACCCGAGGAGAGGTTTATGCCCTGTTTTCTGGAACTTAGTATTTTTTTACTACAAACTGCAGAGTTTTGTTTTTGTTTTTGTTTTTGTTTTTCTCTTAAAGACACTTGACTCAGTCCCAAGTCTTTTTGTTTATTTTGTTTTGGTTGTTTTGCTTTTATTAAATTGTTTGAGCCATGTCTTGTTCTTACAGCCTAAAAGTAACTTGAACTTTGAATTTTTTTAAGAAAAAAAAAGAACAAAACTGCTAGCAGAAAATAAGCAATTACTTATTTAAAATATGTTGGGGCGCCTGGGTGGCTTGGTTGGTTAAGCATCTGACTTCAGCTCAGGTCATGATCTCACAGTTTGTGAGTTCAAGCCCCGCATCAGGCTCTGTGCTTACAGCTCAGAGCCTGGAGCCTGCTTCACATTCTGGGTCTCCCTCTCTCTCTGCCCCTCCCCTGTTCATGCTCTGTCTCTCTCTGTCTCAAAAATAAATAAATGTTAAAAAAAATTAAAAAAAAATAAAATATGTTAATATGGACATTATTTAACTACTGTATCAAAATGTTCAAAAGCAACTTGATCAGATTTATCTTTTTCCTTTCTCTCGCTATCACTTTAGAAAAGTATCTTAAAAGAAGTCGTTTTACAGTAATGCCATTAAATATATATCTATATCGATATCGATATATAGATATAGATATAGATATAGATATAGATATATAGATATGTATATATACAGAAAAATTTGGAAGACAATTCTCCATACCCTGTGCTCTTTGAATATTATTTTAATTCAAGAAATATGTTTTTATTCCTTATGTGCTATTTTTTAAAATGTTTATTCATTGTGAGAGAGAGAGAGAGAGTGAGAGTGTGTGGGGACAGAGAGAGATGGAGGGGCAGAGAGAGAGAGAGAAATAGAGAGAGAATCCCAAGCAGGCTCTGCGATGTCAGCATAGAGCCCGATGTGGGGCTTGAACTCACAAACTGCGAGATCATGACCTGAGCCAAGATCAAGAGTTGGTCTCTTAACTGAGCCACGTAGGTGCCCCTCAAGTGCTATTTTTAAGGTGAAAATTATTTTTTATCCATTAGAGAATTGCTTATACTGTAAAACAGAGCTGCATATAGAAATGTATATATAAATTTCAGTATCAATTTTATATTTCTTGTTAGACAAAAATTCTTTATTTAAAAATATAACTATTCATCTTCCTCATTAGCTCTTCAGGGTTGAAAATTTGGACAATGTCAGAATTAAATTTGGTCAATTAAATACACTTTTCCTAAGGAAAAGTCTTGTATCAATAAAATATTGATGAAACAGAAATCATTGGCTATTATCTTTTCAGGTATGGCCTCTAAGGACTCAGTAATGCTTAGAAAGTTTCACTCTATATTGAGACAATTAATAGATGTGGTTTTGACATCCTCACAGGAAGAGATTAATAAGTTTTGGGGATACTAGGTACAGGGAAGGTTTTAAGTAGAGAAGTGAAATATGGAATGATTGAAGTGTAGGCAATCATTTTTCCAATGTGACAATCTCCAAAACAAGCTGCACCCCACTCCCTTTAGACACCTAGTCATTGTTAAAGTTTGCAACCTCTTCTGGGTATATAGGAGACAATAAGGTATAAAATTTTTACCTTTCCTTGGTAATCATCATCTTTACCCAGATACAGTGTTTCCATCCCAACAGGATAAAACTTTTGCATTTTTCATTTTTTAAAGACAATTTAGAGCATAATAAATGTACATGTTTTAGGACAGCAGAATGGACCAAACTATTAACACACAGGAAATAGTTGGGGGGAAAAAATCTAGCAATAGCATCAGAGAAAAGGTGAGCATTCTTAGAACAACTTTTGATCAGAAGTATAGATGCTAGTCAGAAAACTATGGCCTATTGGCCAAACCTGATCTGACAGTAAATGGATCATGCCATGCCATTTGTTTGCATATCTTCTATGGCTGTTTCATGCTAAAACATCACCAGAGTTTACAATGTGGAGTAGTTGTGACAGTGAACATATGACTGGTAAAATACTCACTACCTGGCTCTTTTTACTAAAAACAAATCTGCCAGCCCTAGATCTAAGGAATCTCCAAATTCAAGAACCAGGGTAGAACTAGGTATTTGGAATGGAGTTTAGAGCAGCTGTAGGTATAAGGTGAATTTAAGTAAGGGGAGCAGAAATTGTGTTCAGCTTCTGAGAACACAATGTCAGAAATGAATTAATAGAGTCAGACTTTCTCCTCAATATAGCCAGTCAAGGCAATCTTCTTCAAATTTATTGACCCCATAATCCTATCGGCCAAAACTTTTAAGCTTATGCTCTCTTATTTTACTTATAAATACATGTGTTTATATCAGGAATACATGCACAGAAATTGAGATTGAAAACAAATGAAACAATATAAGTAAAATCTAGCATTTTGGTTCCACATTATGAGTGCCTCCTGGGGTGCCCACACTTGCCTCTGGAAAGCACTGAACTAGGGTCAACGACTTACAAAGTTTTAGCCAAGGGAACATTTCTAATAAAATCACATAGGAAGGAAATTTTTCCCAGAAATAAGTCTTCTTATGTTCTCTAAGGATGGAGGAGTAATTGGGGTAGAATACATAATCATATAGACTGACTGAGTTCATGATCTAGGTAATTGTTATGGTAGGGAATCAATAATAATAGGGAAGATGGAGGGGCAGAACAAACTGGAATTGACAGGTCATGTGATCTAGATGTGTCTCATCACTGGGCAGGTTGACTTTTACTTAAGATGACATCTATTCTCTTTAATAATTATATATGTCATGGGTAAAAATGCACAGATATCTAAAGTAAAAAGGGGGGAAATTCTGGTTTAAAGAAAAAAATCTTACTTGGAAAATTATTTTATAGTTTTCAAATAGTTTACAAATATTTATCACACTTTCTTATTAAAATTATCAATGGGCCATGAAAAAATGTGGGAGGTGTTTAATGAGCTTAGCATAGATATCTTAATATTAATTAAAGATCATGTAATAAAATTGTTCATTATATAAAAATGGAAAACAAATTATAAAAGGTAGATGATACTAGTAACTTAACAAAGGCAGCACATATACAAATTATAGTTCTTTGTAATTATAAATTATATACCTACATACCTATATTAACTATAAGTGAATATAGGTAAACATTCATGGGAATACATTTTCCATATTTTCTTTAAATTTCAATTTGTTTCATTATGTTGAATTTAAATCATAAATCATCATAGTTTACACACTACATGAAAATGACTTAAATGACTTGCCTCCCTAGCATGAAAATTAGGTTGCAAAAATGTTGGTGCCTCAGTGCTATAAAAAACTGTCCTTAATGATCTTTTAAATAATTGGCATTTTTGCAAATAGTGTACTTTTTATATGCCTCTTTCACATTAATAAAGTCAATGGCAGTCACCTTTGGACCATGTATAAGATTTTATCCACTTGAATATAAGTCATTGATTAAAAAAATAGATGCAATTATAATCTTCATCCATTCCTGCTTTGACAGTGTTTCACTCATTGATTTCATTTTTCCAACTAAGATTTGAGTAAAGTTTATGAAATGTTGCAGAAAATAACTTATTCTCTGTGAAGTTTATTCAGGAATATGATTTTATTCACAACCTCAAACTCAACATGTGGAGAAAGCAGAGCTCAGGCAAAAGTGGTATTTTTCCATGCGATCCAAGTTTCTCTAAACAAAAGAAAAAGAATGTCACCAACTGTTTTGCCAGAATTGTCTGTAATAGAGACAAATTCAGAAATATACGGAGCCTGATATTGGCATAGTTTGAGTGGAAGTTATGATACCACAATTATAATATACATTTCTTAATCTCCTGAGAAATTTTCCATCTAAATGAGTTGATCAATATCCAAAGGAGTACTAGGGCTAAGACTGTCTATGAAAAAATCTCCTTACAGAGAAGTTTAATAGTGTATGTGATATGCTAAACATAGTAGAATTTAAGAGATTTTAATTACCAATGCTAATGACTATTTGTGTTGAATACATAAATGCTTGATTTTCAGAAACACAGTAGAAAAATGTATTGGTTTGTAAAAAAATAAATAAATAAAAGAAGTATAGCTTCATACAACATTTACTCCTCTCACTTTAAAATTTCCATCAAAATATTGCAAAAGAATGAAAACATCTTCTAAACATCTATCCCAGGGCACCTGGGTGGCTCAGTCGGTTAAGCGTCCAACTCTTGATTTTGGCTCAGGTCATGATCACACAGTTCATGAAATGGAGCCCGGTGTAGGGCTCTGTGCTGACAGTGGAGAGCCTGCTTGAGATTCTCCCTCTCCTCTTTCTCTGCCCCTCCCCCTACTCGTGCTCTTGCTATGTGTTTGCGCTCTCTCTCGCTCTCTCTCAAAATAAATAAACATTTAAAAAAGAATACAAAATAAAAATAAAAATCTGTCCCAATTTTAAAAGTGAGAATTTCTCCCTGAAAAATGGTACATTGTATTAGTTTTCTTTTTGCTTTTGTAATAAATGACCACAATTTAGTGAATTGAAGCCACAATTTAGTGATTTACAACAACACACATTTATTGTTCTACTTCTAAAGGTTGGAAGTCTGACAAAGGGCTCACTGGACTAAAAGTGAGTATCGGTAAGCTCTAGGGGAGAATCCATTTCCTTGCCTTTTTTAGTTTCTAGAGGCTGCCTGCATTTCCTGGCCCCTCACACCCTTACTCCATATCTAGGCCAGCAAAGTCAATTCGTTCTGACTTTTCTTCCTGTGGTCACATCTCTTCTGACTACTTCCAGGGAAAGTTCTCTGTTTTAAAGGACTCTTGTGATTAGTAGGCCCACTCAGAAAATCCAGAATAATCTTTCCCTCTCAAGGTCCTTAACCTTTATCACATCTGCAAAATCTCTTTTGTCATGTGAAGTAACATTCAGTTTCCAGCTCTAGGGATTTGGATATTGATATCTTGAGCAGGGATATGAATTATTCTGCCTATCACACTGATGTTTAAGGCACTATAATTTTTATATGCATACTTTGGAAAGAATATCTGGCAGGAAAATAAAGTCTTTCTAGATCTACAGGTATTAATGTGTATATATATATATATATATATATATATATATATATATATGCATGCTTTGGAGGTTGACATAGAATTTAACCAAGATATATGCCTAATATAGGAATTAAATGAAAAAAATTAATTAATTATATAGTTTTTTCTAAGCTCTTGCTCTCACTCCTACCAACTTTAGATTACAATTGGAGGACAAATATATCATCTAGATTAATTTAATTTTTTTACCTCTTAAATTATTTTCATTTTCTCTGCAACCCATTCATTTAATACAATTTCTTTTCAACAACATTAATGACTATAAACAGAAAAGCCTTATTTGGTTTTATAAATGAAGCAAAACAAATATAAATAACCTATTGTACTTGAAAGGATTTTCTCTTCTTAATTGAAAACAAACGGAACCTAAGCTAAATTAAATGAATGTTTAATCTTTCATTCCAACACAAAGGTTATTAGTTGGTGCAAGTGTGTACATAGTTATAAACAGAAGAAACAAGCAGTTGATTACTTTAACTTTGGAGAAGTCTAAGCTTAACAATTCGAAATGTCAATAAGAAGAAATAAAGAATTGCATTTTAAGCAGTTCAGAATATTTTAAAATGAACTTCTCAGTGTCTGCTTATGACTGTGTGGGTTTAGTAAAGAATGAGTATATTTGCTTGTGAAGAGCTCTTTATTTGAAACTTTTCTGAGGGTTTTTCTAAGAACATAAAGTGACTTTCTATTTAAATGAAACAAAATAGTACAGGGGATTGAGCTGCTTGCCAAGGACAATATGTTCATGCTATAATTCTTTTAAGAACTACCTTATTATTAGCTGTGACAAATTTCAGGGGCTATTAACTCAGGTTTTCACAACTGTGACTTCATTTTCCTATAACTGGATACATTTATTTCTCCACACCAACCCCAAATTTGCCAGAGGGTTAAACTTAACCCAAATCTAAGTGACTCACTTAGATTAAAATTTAAAATGTATTAGTTCTTTTACTTCCAGTGAAGACTAGGATATCTCTTTTATTCCTTCTCCACATAAGTATATATACATTTCAGGGTTTTACAAGCATCAAGGAGAGGTGACTGATCCTTGCTTGTAAGGTCCATACTGAGGTCTGAGGCAGCTGTAACTCTCACAACTTGGACTTACCTAGAGGGCTCAAGTGAGATGCTCTGAACTTGCCTCTTCAGGTCCACCTTCTTAGGACCTTCATATAGCTGTTCATCACAAACTGCTGACCTTCTGCAACATCCTGGGAGCCTTCCCCTCTCCACCGTGCCACGTGTGAAGGACAGCAAAAGTTACCTCTCTTCTCAGTCCCGACACCCATTGGCGTATTCTGTCCCCATTCTGAGGATTTGTATTCTTGGAACATTTTAAGTCCAATTCAAGAAGTTCTAGGCATGGCTCAAGAATATAACCACTGATTGTTGTGTTAGATATGTTAGATGTCAGTTCGAAATCTAATAAACACTAGAAAAATTTAAGTTGGCAGATATGATTAATGCAGAAATAAAATACTGAAGTGTATATATTAAATTAAGTTAAATATATGTGTTCATATATAGTATATCTTATTTCCAGAATCATCTGTGGCCAGAACATTATGCAGAAATCTGTAACAGAGGGACATAATAATGTTACAATGCAAATTTCCACTCTGTGATATGTCTTGGAACTGTCCTCCATTAGTTGGAACTGTCCTCCATTAGAACAAGTTTTGATGAATCTTTGACTTTCCTTTCTGCCATTCTGACTTCACTGTTTTAGTGTCTAATATTGTGCCTAAACTATATCAGGCATCAAAGATTATAAGGATGAATGATCTTATAAATAAAGTATGAATGCATAAATAAATGAATAAGTAGGAAGGAAATAAAGTGTACTAATACTCTGTATTTAGGGATAATTAAAAAAATAGACGTGATTTGCAAATAGTCTTGGAATAGAGAAATAAATACAATTGTTAAAATTTGCTGAATTTTGAATAAGAGAATGGAGTCAGACATTCCTTTCTGAAGGAGGTAGAATTGAAGTTGGATTGTCCCAAAGAATCAGGAAAATAAACATTTAATAAACTATGGTCAAATCCAAATGTTTCAAAATGCTGCAAAGAGCCCAGGATAACAACACAGGCAAGTTGCAGAGTTGCTTTGGGAAAAGCTTTCTATTAAGGGTGCTTTTATTTCATTAATCTTATTTGCTGAGACATCTACCCAATTACAATGAAGAAGTGAGATTTTTGCCAGAGTCCTAGAAGTACTTTGCATTGATCTGACTCCAGCTGGAGTATGTGGTTCACTTCTAAACATTTCATTCGGGCAAACGGAAGAACATCAGAAGAGTGAGAAGGAATAGGAAACGCTGGCAAACAATGAAATTCAAGAAAGTTGCGAGAGGCTGAAAAGAAGCTTAATGGGGATTTGACAGCCATTTAAAAATATTTGAAGAGGTGTAGTGTAGAAACAGTTTATCAGACTTGTTGATCAATGTGGTGCCGCAGGACAAGCAGTTGGTAATTTTAAGAAGGCAGATTCTAGCTAAAATTAGGTGGGTCTTTTCAAAAATTAGAATTGAACAATATAAGTGGAAGAAGCTGTGTTACAAAACATTAGATGCTTTAGGTAAAGGCTTGAAAACATCTATCAAAATGTTAAAGAAAGGATATTTGCATTGAGTAAAAATGGAAGTGGATGAGATCAGGCAGCTTTGAATTCTAAGATTCTACACATTCATTCTATAAAATTTCTTCAAAAGAAGGTTTTGATGAGCTTGTGTTGATGCTCAGCTATTTCACCAAATTTGGCCTCAGGTACTCTTCATTCAATGGAGGAGAGAATGGAGATATAAGAGAAAGTCTCCTCTGTATATCTCTGTCACTCTCACCACATACATTCTTTATAATAGAATCTCAAATTTGAAGCCCAGAGAAAACAGGTACACGTAAGTCAAGGATTTAGGGAGCTTGTGTTCAGAATTCAGATTTAATTCTTCAACAAGTTTCTAAAATAAGCTATTAATTCTGAGAAAGCAGAACAAAGTTAGAGTGTACACAATCTGATTACAAGTCTTACTGTAAAATTACAACACTCAATACAGTTTGCAATTAAAATAAAAATAGATATAAAAGTCAATGGACTACGGAATCTAGAAATAGACATATATGCATATATATATATATATACACACATAATATATATATATATATATATATATATATATATACACACACACACACACATATATCTCGCAAATTTATTTTTTATAAAGATGTCAAAGGAATTCAATGAAGAAGAGTCCAAATAGTGCTAGTGCTTGAACACTTGGGCATTCATTAAAAACAAACAAAATACCAAACAAAATCCCTTTATCCTTTAACATCATAAACAGAAATGAACTTGAAACAAAAAAGCTAAATTTATAAGCTACAACTATAAAGCTACTAGAGGAAATTACAGCAGAACATTTTGTGACCTATAAGTAGACAAACACTTCCTAGAAGGGATACAAAAAGACCAAACCACAAAATTAAAAAAAAAATGGATAAATTGAACTTCATTAAAACTAAAATCTATTCTTCTAAAGATACTACTAAGAAAATGAAAAGACAAATCATAGACTTGGATGAAATACTTGCATAACACTTACATGACAAATAAATTGCATTAAAAATATATAAAGCTCTTTTACAACTTAACAATAAAAGATAAACAATCCAATTAAGTAATGGGCAAAAGATCTGAATGGACACTTTATCACAGAAACTATATGTTGGCAAATACACCCATAAAAAGATGTTCAGAATCATTAAATTTCAGGGAAATGCAAAGTTAAACCACAATAGCTTGGCACTTCTTACTTATTAAATGGCAACATGCACGCACACACACACACACACACACACACACACACACACACGCACACACACAATCCCTGACTCTACAAAGCACTAGAGAGGATTAAAAGCAAATGGAGCTCTCCGATACTTCTGGTGGTAATGAAAAATTATAAAGCCACTTGAAAAATATTTGGAAGTATTTTATCTAGTTAAACATTTACTTATACAAGTCAGAAATCCCACTTTCTGGTATCTACCCAGGAAAGATAAAAATATACACCTACACAAAGGCTTTGATCTGAATGTTTATAGTAGGTGTATTCATATTTGCCAGTGACGTAAGCAATTCAAATGTCCATCATCCAGAGGATGGATAAACATACAGTGGTTTATCCATACAATGGAGTACTACTCATAAGGAAAAATAAATGAACTGTTAATACTTGCAAAGGCATGAATGGATTTCAAATGCTTTGTGCTAAATGAAAGAAGCTGCACCAAAAAAGCTTTACACTAATGATTCCTTTTATATGACACACTGGAAAATGCAAACTAGAGGATAAAAATCAAATAATGCTTGGGGTAGGAAAATAGAATGGAGGAAGAGAACTGGCCACAATAGGCACAAAGAAACTTTTAGGTTTAACAGCTATATTCTCAATTTTGATTGTGGCAACATTCACATAGGCATATATGTTCATCAAAACTTGTCAATCTGAACTCTAAAAAATAATTAATTCTACTGTATATAAATTATGTCTCAATAAACCTTTTTTTAAAATAGCAATCATATAAAATATACACTATCTACACAAAAACAATTATTGATAAATATAAATATCTTATAATGAGCAACAATAGGCCAGAAGCAATAGAATAGTATCTTTAAGTGCTAAGGGGAAATAAATACATGACAGCCTATAATTTTAATGACCACCTAAGCTCTTTCTAAGCAGAGGGGCACAATATTAACATCACCAGACAAATAGAAAAGGTAGCAAATAGAGCCCAAATCAAAGAACTATGAAAAAATGTGTTTCTGTAAGAAGAAAATTACATGCAAGAGAAAGGAGTCAGTTGCAAGATATACATAAAAAGAGTGCAGAAAGAGAACTTGGAATGACATTAAATATTGCCACAACGTGTAAGCATCATGAAGCTTAGTCGTAACAACTGGATTGTTTCTGATCCCTCCCTATGTATACCTTTGACATCAGAGATAGCCTTAAGTGCATGCACTTTAGATTTAATTCCTTATTTAAGAAATACACTGAATTTGTTGTCATTCACAATTTATCCCAGTGATGTCACACTGTTCTACAATGAATTTTCTCTAATCATGTGCTTCTGTTCACCACAACCCTGCACACAGCAAACATCATCGCCAATTATCAGTACATTTTAAAGAGCTATTTACTCTCCAAGAATTTTAAAAAGATAATTTCATTTTCTTTTCCTGGCCTTCTTTCAGTGCCTCGTTCTCTCCAAGTGCATTCCAGCCTTAGGGCCTTTGCACTTGCTGTTCCCTGTGCCTAGAACACTGTTCCTTCAGAGTGTTATATGATTGGCCCCTTTGTGCCAGTCAGGTCCCAGTCTGACATCACCTCCTCAGAGAAGCCTCCCCCAACCACCGTGTTTAATGAAGCCCACACTGTTGTTTCCTACCACATACTGTGCTCACACTTTTCACTAGCCTAAATTTATCTTGTTATTTATTTGTTTATCTGTTTATTGTGTATGTCCCCCTTTTATCTCCAGGGTAAGCTCCATATGGGCATGAAGTTGCTTGTCTTAAAAAGATAATTTCTAATCAGAGACTTTTATTATATACTTTTATATTTAAAATGATTCATTTAATTTAAGCAAAACCTCATTTTCCAATAAAACTCTAAAAAGTTTACATTGGGGTAAAATTGACTAAGTATACGTTTTTTAAAAATGATTTTAAATGTGAAATTAACTTTTGAAATTTTAC
Organism: Neofelis nebulosa; assembly: GCF_028018385.1. Classification (NCBI taxonomy): domain Eukaryota; kingdom Metazoa; phylum Chordata; class Mammalia; order Carnivora; family Felidae; genus Neofelis; species Neofelis nebulosa. Next base: position 40,728,302 of record NC_080783.1, on the reverse strand, counting down.
TATTTCTGTCATTTACAAACATAGACTAAAAGTGCTTTTGACATTTGAAAGCTGTCAGATTGTCTTATCCTGTTTTCTAGACAGATAAACACTACTTAGTTCATAACTATTGGAAGCTACATTTACAGCATTTATAGCACTGCACCAAACGCCTTTTCCTTCTCAAACAAAACCAAGATTTAAGTTTTAATGGGTGTCAAAGTCTGGTGATACAAAGAATATTATGACAGATTACTGTTCCCAATTCTTTACCCTTTCCTGTCTCCAAGCCCTATGCTACATCATTATATGATTCCTCCAACTACAGGTGGAATATGCTTTCTGTCCTTGGTGTTATTGGACTTGACCATGTCACTTTAGCCAATGAGATGTGGGCACATGTGCTCATTTCAAGCCTATGCTTTCACACATTGTAAGTTTCTGCTGAACCGTCCTACAATTCTGTCACAGCTAGTACACTGGGTCAGAGACGATGAGTCACACGGAGTGGATCTGGAATAACCTGAAGCTTAGAATCAAACCTGGCTAAACACAACCTGTATCTACCAACCCCAGCTGATCCATAGTTTAATGAGGTGGGAATAAATAATGACACTGAATTTAGAGATGGTTCATTATATAGCACTATTGTGTTAATAACTTACTGTTACAAACATTTATTAACATTGTTGTAATGTAATAATCAAGTCCCAAATTCTTATATCTACTGATTTCTAATCCAGATCCTTTTGTATTTATCTCTTCCTACTTAATGTTAAAGTTGAATACATAATTTTCTGTCATTTTTTGGTATATCTCTCTTGGGAAGAATAGTAGCAGACTAATTATCATTTAATAATTCTTAAAACCTTGACTGAGAGAAACGATGTTTATGGACATCTGGTTGAATGGTCTGCCACTCAAACCTTGTTCCAGGTATTCTAAATGACATCCAAAGAGTAGTAGGTCAGTATCAGACAAGAATATCCATCCAAAGACTTTGTGTTACTTATTGTCAAGAAGGCAAAATAATCTGGGAGATTTGCAAAATACAATTAACTGACTGCTTCTAATGGGCATATATATAAACCCAGAATAATGAACACATGTAAATGGTGAACATGATAACTTTAGAATATGCATAATTAAAAAATAGAATATTTGTGAAAAATAATCATACTGCACCACAAAATAAGGCATAACAAATTTCAAAAAAAAAAGTATTATCATACAGATTATATTCCTTTCGCACAATAGTATTATTTGGAATAAGTGATAAAAAAGAAGCAGGGAGGCGCTTGGGTGGCTCAGTCAGTTAAGTGTCTGACTTCAGCTCAGGTCATCTCAGGGTTCTGTTCGTGGGTTTGAACCCCGAGACTGGCTCTGTGCTGACAGCTCAGAGCCTGGAGCCTGCTTTGGATTCTGTGTCTCCCTCTCTCTCTGCTGCTTTCTCTTTCTCTCAAAAATAAATAAACATTAAAAAAAAAGCAGGAAAGCTCCATACAATTATTAAGTTCCTTAATTTCAAATAAATTAAGGGAGGAGGTATATATTATAATGAAAATTAGCAAATATATTTTTTAACGTTTATTTATTTTTGAGAGACAGAGACAGAACACAAACAGCAGAGGGGCAGAGAGAGAGGGAGACACAGAATCGGAAGCAGGCTGACAGCTCAGAGCCTGAGGCAGGGATCAAAGTCAAACTGCAAGATCATGACCTGAATCTAAGTGGGATGCTTCACCAACTGAGTCACCCAGGTGCCCCCAAATTTTTAGTAGTTACCAATAAACAATAATACATATGAAAAACTTTGATGGTACAGATGAACAGTACTTAAATGGAGCAATTTATGTCCTTTTTTAATGGCTTATATTCAAAGGGAAGAAATATTTAAACCTAATAAACATCTATCTTGACTGTAAAAAATAAACAGCAAAATAAAACCAAAAATATTGAATAATAAAGATAGAAGAAATTACTCAAAGGAAAAAAATACTACAGAGATGATCAACAAAGTGAAAAGTAAGTTCACTAAAAATGATCAATAAAATGATAACATTTTAGAAAATCCAATGACAAAAAAAGCAAAATGGCAACTGGTTAGTAAGGTAAGAAAAACACTTGGCTATAGATGCCACTGGTGCTGAGATAAAATTTTATTATGAGTAACATTATGTGACCAATTTGAAAACTTGGAGAAGTGGTAAAATTCACAGAAAAATAGAACATAAAGAATTTATTCCAGAAGAAATGTAATGCCTGAATAATTCTAAAATATACTGAAAGGTTAATTTAAAATCTCTCCCAAAAGAAATATCCAAGTTCAGATGATTTTAAGTGAGTTGTAACCAAAATGAAAGAAACAGACTTCCAAGCTCACAAACTATTCCAGGTGATATAAAAAGGAGTCCACCTCAGCTTACAGAATAAAACCATCATAATTCAAACATCTTCAGGTCAGGAGGGGAAATAATAATTATTGGACAATCTCACTCAGAAGTATAGTTGCAGAGTCCAAATAAGTTTAGGAAATCAAATTCTGCTGTATATAGAAAACTAATACCCCTTAAGTACATGGAGTTTATTCCAAGAATGCAAGGTTGACTTTAATATCCGAAAATCTGTAAGTATAATTCATCATCTTAACAGATCGAAGACAAAAATCAATGATATCAACAGTGCATAAAAGCAATGGATAAAATTGAACATTTATTCTTTGAACTTTAAGAATTCAAAGAGATTTTACTAACTTTAATGAAGATTATCTATAAGAATTTTCCTTAACTGCGAAGTGTTGAAAGAGCATTTTTTGGTAAAGAGTAAGGGGAGGGTGGTCACTATGCTGCCTTCCATTCATATGGTATTTGATGCATTAGTTATAACTAGGGTAGGAGTTAGAGACAATATTTCCATAGGATTAACCAAATTCTCTATATTAATGGTCACTGATATTTTGTCTCATTTCTCTATCTGCTTTTCTCACTCTTTTTGTCTTTCTCACATTGGCCCCTTCTTCATCATATATTTTAAAGAATTTTGTCTATTTTATTAGATTTTCTAAGAAATAACTTTTGAATTTATTAAGTTGTTTACTTATTTGTTATATAGGTTTTCTGTATGTTTCCTAATATTTATTTCTGTGTTTATAAAATTTAAGACATTTAACATTTTAACATTTCTCAATTGGGTTTTGAGAAACATAATTATGAACGAAATAACAGAAGTCCTAAGAAAATATGTATAATAGATACCACTTTTATAAAGTTCACAAACATTTAAAAATTTAAAAATACATTGGTTAGGCATACATATCTGTATATTACAAATACTGGTTTTAAAATTTGAGAATTAGGGGCGCCTGGGTAGCTCAGTCAGTTAAGTGTTGGACTACGGCTCAGGTCATGATCTCACAGTTTGTGAGTTTAAGCCCGCGTCGGGCTCTTATGCTATCAGTTTAGAGCCTGGGGCCTGTTTCAGATTCTGTGTCTCCCTCTCTCTCTGCCCCTCGCCCACTAGCACCCTGTCTCTCAAAGAATGAATAAATGTTAAAAAAAAAATTAAAGTTTAAGAATTATACAAAATTCAAGATTGTATTGCATTTGTTTACTTTTAAGATATTTTTAAGTTTTATTTTAGTCAAATCAATAATCTGTTTTATACATAAATTGCACGTTGTTATACTAAGTATGTGAAGTTAACTATATCTATTCAAACTTTACAACTCTATGACCAAGCATTTATATTTTTTATTTATTTATTCTACTTTAACATCTAAAACAATTGTGTTGGAATAGCCCATGATCATTATTTTGTGTTTATTCCTATGTATAAGTTTCCACCTTACATATCTAATAGTATAAAATTTTGTATATGCCTTATGTCCTCTTGTTTTGGGCCCTTATCAACATACAATGGTATAAGATGACATGCTTTCATGTAATAATTAACTGTTCAACATAATGCAGTGTGTTCAATTCTAAGAATATAGGACAACACTACTAAATATATACATTTGATAGAAACATTTAAACAAACAGATTGTGGGGATCATAGTCAATTATCTTCCATTATTAATTCTGATGAACTTCATATTATAACTGGCTCATAATACATACATAATATTCACATAGAAAAACCATATCTCTTTCAGGGAATCTGAGTCAAATATGACCTCTGTGGAGCACTTAAAAAAGTTACAGTAAAAGATATAGATCTCATATATGAGTCTAAAATCTTAAGCCACCGCAAATATTTTATAAAATGTTGTAATAATTGCTTCCTCATCTATGAAATAGGGTTTGAATCAGAATAATACCTAAAATCCCTGAGAGTTCTAATTAGAGCTATTTATTGGCAGTTAAAGTTTAAAATAAGTCTCTAAAGAAATTTGTAGAAATTTGGTTTTTTTCAAGTGGATTTTCTTGGAATGTGCTTTCCAGACACTAAGAGAATAAGGCAGGGTAAGAGAGGAAACAGTCTGAAGAATAAAGGTATGAGCTATTTACCGAGATCTCATCAATCCACACTGCTTATTATAGAATATCAGGTGCAAGACTCAATCTCCTGTCTTTAATAAGACGAAATGATTTCATTACAACAGCTAATACAAGCCACATAAGGCATAGACTGCAAAGTTTTTGGTTGCTTTACTTAGCTAAGAGGATGCAGCCAGAATCAAGAAATACTGTTTTGATCTGTCCCCATTATAAACCAACCTGTTAATTTATTATAGAACAGTAGGCTTACAGGGAGTTCATGTCCAAGGTTGAACTCTTCAAAAGTTCTCATTCATTTCAAGAGGATGCAGTGCTTATTTCAAGTTACAACAGGCAAGGGGATATGATTGAAACAAATGGCCTCTCTAAAGAAGTTCTCCAACTAAAATCTATCCAGTAAGATTGAACAGTTCCAGAACACAGCGCCTTCTTGGGTACTATCATTATCATCTTACAGGGATAAAAATAAGTTATACCATTTTTTCAATCCCTTACTACCTGTCTGTACAAGCAGACAAGAATCAATTCTATTGATTGTTGATGCTGGATACTTCTCTTTTTTTTAATTAAAAAATTTTAACATTTATTTATTTTTTGAGAGACGGGGAGACAGAGTATGAGCAGGGGAGAGCCAGTGAGAGAGGGAGTCACAGAATCTTAAGCAGGATCCAGGCCCTGAGCTGTCAGCACAGAGCCCAATGTGGGGCTCTAACCCACAAACCGTAAAATCATGACATGAGCCGAAGTCGTATGCTCGACTGACTGAGCCACCCAGGTGCCCCTCTTTTGTTTTAAGGTTATTTATTTATTTATTTATTTTGAGAGGGAGAGCAGTTGTGCATGCAAGAAGGGTCCTAGGGAGGGGCAGGGTGGGAATCCCCAGCAGGCTCCACACTGTCAGCTTAGAACCCCACATGGGGCTCAATCCCACAAACTGTGAGATCATGATCTGAGCTGAAATCAAGAACTGAACACAACTGGCTGAGCCATCAGGCATCTCTGATTCTGGATTCTTCTGTTTTCAAAGCTAATTGTTCTCTGAAAAGTAGAGATGAAGGCCAAGGGCAAGGGGGGGAGAAAAGAATGTGAAATTGGGGCCTGTAGATATTAGGACTCTTATGGTATGTGGCCAACTGTATGTATGTAGGTAAAGTTTTGACTATTCTAAAAATCTTTCAACAAAACTGACAGCATATAGAGATACACATGACTTAATAAACTCTTTGATGCTGAATCTATCAAAAGACATAAAATGGAAATCTTCCCCTGCTTTCAGTGACCTAACTTGATGACAGAATTAAAGTCATAAAAATATATAAAGCTAAATATAATTGGAACACCTGGGTGGAAAAATGTTTATAAATGGCATTGCTGCCTTAACTCTAACAACATGAGTACAAATACTATAATCATGTTCAGTGGTAATATGGAACCATATGTGGTGAAATAAAATACAGGACAAATATACAAACACATCTGCTGCTACAGATTTTCAGCCTGTTACACTCATAGATGTCTGTTTGGGGTCTGACTCTGACTGTATCCCACTGTTTTATGTATTTTTCTGTAATTTTATGACATTAGCAGGGCCAACTTATAGAACTCGGCTAAAAGTTCATTCTTTTCTCAACTTTTAGAGTGTTGGGATTGTAACGCTCTTCTTCTGAATGAGCAACCTTCAAAAACAGTTTTGGCACCATGGTAGGCACTTAGCTAATTGTTTTAAAGTCCTTTACTTGTCAGGCTAGTGTCTGAGCTTCCTCATGGAAAATTCCATGTTTCTTTATGTCTTACACTTTTATTCCTTGAATTCAGGTACTTTAGATAATCTCTGGATATTTAGAGCATCTCTGGATACAAACTCCTCCACTCTAGAGCTTATTGCTAAGTAGTGACCTCACTAGATTGGTTTAATGAACTCTATTTCTCCCACAGCCTCCAATGTTGTTCCTCAGACAGCACCACCTTGGGTGTGTGAACATACTTGTTGACCAACCGGAATGGCTATAATTTGCCAGATTCTTTCTGACTAGCTTTCTTTGATTTTCCTGCTAAGCTTCTGGCTGGTCTTCCATCTTATGGAACCCAAACAATAGCTTCTACTAATTGGTATATCGTCTCTCTATAGTGTTTGACAATGCCCTGGAGTTATCAATGGCTCCATAGTCTGATTCAATTAGAGTTGAACCCGTTTCGCAAATGCAGCGTGTTGCCAGTCTCCAAACTTTCCTCTAAATGGAGGGGCATTCTTCTTATCTGTCTCTTTTCCTGATTCTCTCTGTTAAAGTTCTCTCTGATCTACCATTATCCTTGTTGCTAATAATATCGAGCTACCAATCCTTCTTCATTATTCAACAGTCAATTGTTTCTTGTTTTCAATGTAACATTTAAGAATAAGTTTCCGCATGTTCTGTCCCAAATAAATCCAGCCCCCATTCTGGGCAAGCTATGGACTTATCTGTCTTTACATTCTGCTTCTTTCTCTAGTCCTAGACTCTGAGCCACTGCACTGAAGCTGAGGGCAGGAACAGCAGCCACTTCTTCTTGTGTAACACCATTTCTCTATCAACAGTTTGAGGGGTGTGAATGATAACACTGTTCTCAACTTGGCCCTCCTGGCATAAAATCTGTGATCTACAAACAACCTGGGATGGGAGCAATTGGGACCATATATTTTTAAATAGCTGCACCTGGCTAGACATAGACATTCTGTGAATGGGGCTGGATACTCCAGTCCTTTTCCTCACATCCATGCCTGTCTAGAATAAAGTTACCACAACACAGAATGAGTTGGTATGAGTAATGTCAGTGGCCTACCTCTCTTGGGGTAAAATCATAGCAATAGCCTGAAACCTGGGGGAAGAGGAAGTCTTGTTTTCTTGACCACATGCACCCAGAGTAAAGGTGTCATCACACTTAGCTGGGGTAGAGAGGGGAGGAAGGGGAGAATTATGGTTCAAATGCCACAGATGCTAACTGTTCTTAATGAAAAGTTAGTCGATTTTCTTGAATAAATATTTCTCCATTTACTATGTGCCCTTGAGACAGTCTTAAAAGTTTTGAATTTCAATTCATTTTTTTAATTTTTAATTTTTAAAATATACTTTGAATTTTTCAAAAATAATTTTCACTATTTAAATAAGTTGTTTTGCTAGGGAGAGGATCCATTAAGCATCTCACACTGTGATTCTGGATATCCACAACTTTTTGGTAACTTACTCTTTTCCATTTTGCAGCCATGGTTCTATTTATATATAAGACACAGGACCAGTAGAGCAAACCTAAGGGTGTTATGTGATGAGAAGCCTGGTGACAGCAGCAATCTCAAACCAGCTAAAACCTGTACTCTCAGAGTCCATGAATTTCCTCAGTCAAGCTTTCTGGAGAATCCAACATTTTTAGCCTGGACCCAAAGCTCCCTACTGCTGGTCCCTAGGTAGGCACTTCTCTAGACCAAAGAAGAAAATGTTGCAGGCCAGCACCCTCTATTCAGCAGTCTGTAGACCATAAACTGACTCAAACTCTGCAAGTCCCACCAATCTGCTAGATATAGGAAGATTTCCACCTCAGAAAGATAGATGGATGAGAATTGGGAAATGAGAGGTAGTATGGACACATTCAAGACGTCATTGCACAGGAACTCTTTGAAGAGCCTCTTCCTTTTGGGCAAATGAATATTACCATTATTTATATAATTACAAATAAAATTCATATACATATAAAAATGCAAAGGGAGTATAAGGGAGAGGAAATGTTCAGAAACTACCTGGCTCTAGATGTCTGAAGTGAATTTAGGATCAGATTTTTAAACAGTAACTTTCCTACTCTTTAATAGCAATTTACAATCTATTGTAGGTGATGAATTTTATATTCGTTTACCCGGTGGACCTTCATTTTGAAACACAATTAGAGAAATGTGTATATAATTTAATTCCATGCTTCAAATAAGCCACATGCACAATAATGTACCAACCACAAGTTTATGAGCAAGATCCATCAATTTGCTAGACAATTTGAAATCATTATATTAATATAGTATTCATTTTCTAAAGTTGAAACAATGCACATATTTTACTTCTTGTGACCAGTCATGTTATCATATTTCTCAATCTATGAGAACATCAATTTTAGTTATTCAAATAATTCCAATACTATCACATGCTCTTGGAATGATTTGTTATCTAAGCAATAGAATTCATTTTGAAAAATACATATATTTAAACTTTTTTCCACTTGTTATCAATGCATAAAATAAGATGTTTTTGCTTTTTATTACATTCAAATTCCCTGATCAAATCATCTTTTTGCATAATGCATTTCTTTTCTATCTTCAGTTTACATCAATTTTAATGCTTAATAACAAATAAGGCAAACAATTCTCTCTAGCTTTACTAGAAACTTCATGGCATTTTGTGATAATTTCTGTGCTGCTGCAAAACCAAACAAAATATTCAGCAAAAATTAAAGTTTAAGCAAACTATATGAAAAAATAATGAAAAAAAAAGCAATTTTAGAATGTACTAAGTTATTTCAGTATATTCATCTAAACAATTTATTTAAAATTTGAAAACTAGCAATAGCAAACTCTTTCAAATATGAGACCATGGGATTCAGAATTATATTGCTGTTAAAAATACATAGGAAACATCCAAGTAAATCAATGATTCAAACTTAATTTATTTGAATAAAAACAAAACTATAAGTGTTTGTAACTTTTATATGTTCTTTGTTACCTATGTTTATGTTCTAACTTTGATTAAGGTTGTATTTGAAATATTCACTAAAATCTTACAACCCATAAAATATATTTTAGAGCACCTGGGTGGCTCAGTCAGTTCAGAGATTGACTCTTGATTTCTGCCCAGGTCATGATCTCGTGGTTGTGAGATCAAGCCCCACGTTGGGCTCTGCACTGGACGTGGAGCCTGCTTAAGATTCTCTCTCTCTCCCTCTGCCCCACCTGTGCTCTATCTCTCTCTAAAATATATTATTCATATATATATATATATATATATATATATATATATATATATATATATAAATACACATATATATGTACACATAGATACATATTTTAAATAAAACTGTTAGGTTGGTAGAAAAATACTAGCTATTTTAGTCATATATGGCAATGTTCTCTAATATTCACATGTAAAATACAATACAAAACCTAAAAGTGAATTGACTAGTAAAAGCCCAGGTTTTAATCACATGATCTAAGACACTAAACAAAAATGAATTAAAGTTCTGAATGTTACTAATTTGCATCATGGATATATTTTATGATGATGACTCTATCTCCATATTTTATCTCAGATGGCACCTGCTGCTTGAGAGACCATTCCTACCTAAACCCATAGTTTCCTAAGTACTTGTGCTTCTGTGGCCCTAGAAGCCACTTCAAGTGGGGCTTAGAACAGGCCAGAATAGTTGGTGAATCCGCATTCTCAGGAATCACTCTCAAAAAATGAGGACACAGGAGTTAATGGATTAATACCCCAGCTTCCTTGCTCATTGGTGGGACAAGTTTGAAATGTGTTCTACAAACAGATTTTTAGAGCTCTTCCATAAAGATTAACCTCAATTACACATTCTAATCACGAATGGCAACATTGTTGACTTTCCCTCCCTTGCTTGACTCACCTCAATACATCCTCATCAGGTTTTTGCAACAATTTCCATAATGCACTCCTTGCACTGATCCTTACCTCTTATTTTAACAGTCCCATCAGGGTGCTCTGTGATGAGGTACAAGACAAAAGAAAAGCACTGGCATGAATGGGTCTACCACTTGAAAGACATGAGGTTTGGGGCGCCTGGGTGGCTCAGTTGGTTGGACGGCCGACTTCGGCTCAGGTCATGATCTCGCAGTCTGTGAGTTCGAGCCCCGTGTCGGGCTCTCTCAGAGCCTGGAGCCTGTTTCAGATTCTGTGTCTCCCTCTCTCTGACCCTCCCCCGTTCATGCTCTGTCCCTCTCTGTCTCAAAAATAAATAAACATTAAAAAAAATTAAAAAAAAAAAAGACATGAGGGCCAATAGTAGTTAAAATAATTGGAGATTCAATTCTCTTTTTTAATCTTTTTTTTTTTTTAAGGTAACATGAATGTCAATAGCTAATGTATGGTTGTTTCCCAGGGGCAAAATATATTGACAGCCAACGAGGATATTTTCTGGCTTATAAAACCAGAATGTTCAACAGTGGGTGAGCTGAACAATGATGGCAGCAGTTATAACAGAAACCATTATTCCTATCCTTATTTTCATATCTAAATCTATCATTTGAAGTAGAAACCAAATGTCCCTGAACAGGGATCAAATAATGCCAACAGTAGACTTAGCAAGAGAAACTACAAGAAAATCCCTGGAATTTTTTATTTTATTTTTTTTATTTTATTATTTTTTTTCCAACGTTTTTTATTTATTTTTGGGACAGAGAGAGACAGAGCATGAACGGGGGAGGGGCAGAGAGAGAGGGAGACACAGAATCGGAAACAGGCTCCAGGCTCCGAGCCGTCAGCCCAGAGCCTGACGCGGGGCTCAAACTCACGGACCGCGAGATCGTGACCTGGCTGAAGTCGGACGCTTAACCGACTGCGCCACCCAGGCGCCCCAGGAATTTTTTAAATTGGACACATTTTAGGTACAATAACAATTAAGATATAAAGACAAATACTCTGGATCATTTTACACCAATAAAAATGAGTAAGAAAATAACTTAGAATGCTAAAAGACCAAGAGAAAGTCAGTGTACAACTGAGGAAGGCCTAGTATAAGATGAATAAGTAGGGTTGATATAATGTAGACCTCTCTATGGCATGATAAAGAGTTTGTTGATATTTTAAGCATGATTAGAAAGTCATCAGCAAAGAAATAAATGACCTAAATTACATATCAAAATATTATTCAGGCTGCTGGGAATATTTTATACCTTTGTAATAGGGAAAATCTTTTTAAAGAAATTTTCTTTTAAAAGCAATAATAAACTCTAATTGAAGACAATAAAATATTGTCTTTTTTAAAATTCCTTATTCCTCAATGTAAAAAAAGTTAAAAACTTATACTGATAGGAATCAGGGAACTCTAGAAAACTAACTAACCAGCAATAATTACTTATCCATATCAGTGCATAATAGTGGTAGTGAATGAAATTCTACTATTTTTTTCCCCAAAACTCTACTAATAAAGGTTTTAATTTTGTATTTGGTTACGGCATTTTGAGAAGATATTTTGGCTGTATCTGTAAAAATAAAACTAAACTTTTCACTTATCAATTCCATTTTAATAAATGCTCTCAAGAATTCTGGGGCGCCTGGGTGGCGCAGTCGGTTAAATGTCCGACTTCAGCCAGGTCACGATCTTGCGGTCCGTGAGTTCGAGCCCTGCGTCAGGCTCTGGGCCGATGGCTCGGAGCCTGGAGCCTGTTTCTGATTCTGTGTCTCCCTCTCTCTCTGCCCCTCCCCCGTTCATGCTCTGTCTCTCTCTGTCCCAAAAATTAAAAAAAAAAAAAAAAAAAAAAAAGAATTTTATTGCAGTTTTTGGTGTACCAGCAGGGATTCAATCAGAGAAGTATAACTGCTATAAATGACAAAGAATGAAACAATTATTGTAGGAATCAGATTTTACGTAATTGTGGGAGCTGATAGACGAGTTTGTGGGGCTATTGGCTCTGAGTCTAGTATTAATCCTGATGTCACTACAGATCAATCTGACCAACAGTCAGAAGAGATGGTTGCCAGAAGAGCAAAGACCCTATATATGTCAACTGAAACTTACTAAAACTTACATAAACTGGGACCTTCTATGAGGATAGCTGAAATCAGCTGAAACATAGGGTGAAAAACTAGCATCTGTGTCTCTCCTTTACCACCATGACATGCCATGATTAACCTGAAAAAGAAGCTGGCATCCTTTGCCACAGAGCTGAAGCACACTTAGCCCAGGTTTGCAGAGGTTGAATTAGTAGATCTGGTGGTAGCTGGTTGGTCTAGACTCTTTCTCAATACATTAGGTACGCTAACAGATAAGCAATAACATAAAAAAGATACTAGGCATCTGATACATGGATCCTTGCTTCATTTTTACAAGTCTTGCACAAGGAAAGGGGTTCTGGAAACACAGTTTCATTTTACCAGTGTAGACATAGAACAAAGCAACTACAATGATCCTTTGTTGTTGTTGGGTTTTTTGTTTGTTTTGTTTTGTTTTGTTTGGAGGGTAGAAGGTAAAAAAGAAAGAAATGGCTGACCATTTTCCAATTCCCCTGACTACATTGTGATTTCTTCCACTTTGAGACAGTCTCTATCCAAGATAAGTCAATTAGATGTTCCCTACAGGAAATGAATCTTTAGCACAGGGAAAAATGGAGAGGTGTCAGAGATTTATTGGTCTTGCCAAAGTTTTCTTTCCAATATATTTTTTGTTCTAGTTCTTGTTCTGGAACTGCGTTAATTGATGCTTTCCCTCCAAGCAGCCGATTGACTTCATGAGCCTTCAACACACTTTTTTTTTTTTTTTTTTTTCAGTTAACATACCATGTAGTCTTGCCTTTAGGGGTAGAATCCAGTGATTCATCACTTACATATAACACCCAGTGCTCATACCAACAAATGTCCTCCTTAATGCCTGTCACCCATTATGCCCACCCCCATCAACCTTCAGTTTGCTCTCCCTCTCTGTTTTTATCTTATTTTTCCTTCCCTTCCCCTATGAAAATCTGTTAAGCTTCTCAAATTCCACCTATAAGTGATATCATGTGATAACTGTCTTTCTCTGACTTAGTTTGTTTAATACCCTCCTGTTCAATCCACATTGTTGCAAATGGCAAGATTTCATTCTTTTTCACTGATGCACAGTATTCCGTTATATATAATCAGATTAATTATACATATATAGTATAATTCCTTCATATATATATATGTATGTATATATATATGTATATATATACATATATATATCACATCTTCTCAACCCATTCATCACTTGATGGACATTTGGGCTCTTACCATAATTTGGCTATTGTTGAAAGCACTGCTATAAACATTGGGGTACAAGTGCCCCTATGAATCAGCACACCTGTATCCTTCAGGTAAATTCCTAGTAATGCTATTCCTGGGTCATGGGGTAGTTCTATTTTTAATTTTTTGAGGAACCTCCACACTGTTTTCCAGAGAGGCTGCACAAGTTTGCATTCCCACCAACAGTACAAGAGGGGTTTCCCTTTGTCCACATCCCTGCCAACATCTGTTGTTTCCTCAGTTGTGACCGGTGTAAAGTGGTATCTCATTGTAGTTTTGATGTAGTTTTGACCTGTGGCTCAGGTCAAAGAGGTTGTTGCCTGTTTTCTCTTCTAGCATTTTGATGGTTTCCATCTCACATTTAGGTCTTTCATCCATTTTGAATTTATTTTTGTGTATGGTGTAAGAAAGTGGTCCAGTTTCATTCTTCTGCATGTTGCTGTCCAGTTTTCCCAGCACCATTTGCTAAAGAGAATGTCTTTTTTTCCCATTGGATACTCTTTCCTGCTTTGTCGAAGATTAGTTGGCCACATACTTGTGGGTCCATTTCTGGGTTCTCTATTCTATTCCATTTGTCTATGTGTCTATTTTTGTAGTACCATACTGTCTTGATGATTATAGCTTTGTACGCTGAAAACTACAGAAATCTTATGAAACAAATTGAAAGACACAAAGAAATGGAAAAACATTCTATGTTCATGGATTGGAAGAATGAATATTGGTAAAATGTCAGTACTGTCCAAAGCAATCTACACTTTCAATGCAATCCCAATCAAAATAGTGCGAGCATTCTTCAAAGAGCTAGAACAAGTAATTCTAAAACTTGTATGGAACCACAAAAGACCCCAAGTAGCCAAAGTAATGTTGAAAAAGAAAACCAAAGCTGGAGGCATCACAATCCCAGACTTTAACCTCTATTACTTGTATTTAAGTTGTAACTGTCAAGTGAGTATGGTATTGGCCTTCAATAAACTTCTCACAAATTCCTTTCTACTTATGGGAGCTACAGGAAGTTCTACTAATTGAAAATAAAAATCCTTAACAAATAAATACAGGTCCACACGTGTACAACTATATATGTGTTACTCGCATTATGGTTTATGATTAATGGTAGACAACATATATGCCTAACAATAGAATGATAAAATAAATATACTACCATATATTAAGGAATATATATTATTTGTTATTACATTAGAGCAAACACAAAGTTCTATGTGAAATGCAAAAACAAGCATTTATTTCACCCTAACAGACCTGAGTTTGCCTGTATTAGGAGATTTGGTGTTGATAAGGGGATACACTTCAACTGTGGGTCTACTTCACGTGTGTCACATTGGGATCAGGCAGAAGAAGCAGTGGCTCCCTGAGGTTTTCTCTTATTGTCAAAATGGTAATAACAGGGGCGCCTGGGTGGCTCAGTTGGTTAAGCGGCCGACTTCGGCTCAGGTCATGATCTTACGGTCCGTGAGTTCGAGCCCCGCGTCGGGCTCTGTGCTGACAGCTCAGAGCCTGGAGCCTGTTTCGGATTCTGTGTCTCCCTCTCTCTCTGCTCCTCCCCTGTTCATGCTCTGTCTCTCTCTGTCTCAAAAAAATAAATAAACGTTAAAAAAATGGTAATAACATATTGGAGTAAGCACGACCACAAAAATGCTTTGCAAGACTGCTTTTATCCTATGCACTACCATGCCATTGGCCAAAGCAAGTTGAAGGGTCAAGCCCACAGTCGAGACTGGAGAGTACATTTCATCCACCATGAGGCCAGAGCAAGGATGTGGATGTAAAATACTATCAGAGGAGAGTTAAAAATTGAGATCAATAATTTAGTCTACCACAGATGACAATGAAGTTTTTAAAATTATAAAGCATATCTACATATGCTGTCATAGAAAGATCTCAAAGGTATGTGAAATGAAAGAAACAAAGTTCAGAAATATATGAATAATATTTTATGCAAAATATGTATACATATTTCCTTTCAGAACCAAATACAGATAAAAAGGTGTATGTAAAAATGTGCATAGTTATATAAGGATGCCCACTGACTATGATTATCTGTTACCTCTCCAAAGGACACAGTTGCTTTGAGTGTCCGCCCTATCATCCCCCTCCCCTCGTACCCCAGGCCCTGCACGCAGCAGCCGCCCCACCAGTCGCCCCGCTAGTTGCCCCCCCAGGGGAACCGGGAGGATGGGAAGTGGCAGCTGCGCCGGAACCAGGGGGATGGGAGGCAGCAGCTGCGCCGGGCCCCATTGAAAACGAAACCAACCGCGAGGGGCCAGTCGGCTGAACCCACGGGCGCACCCAGTGTGAGCCAAACCCTCGCCTCCCCGACTCCACTGTGGCCCTACCCCTGCAGGAAATAGGATGCCCCAATGAAACAGCTAACCCCCGACTCCAGTATTGGCCCTTTTCCACCAGTGACCTTTACAACTGGAAAACACAGAATGCTTGATTCTCTGATAACCCTAAAGACCTAATAGCTCTTTTAGACAGTGTCATGTTCACCCACCAGCCCACCTGGGACGACTGTCAGCAGCTCCTCCGCATCCTGTTCACTACAGAGGAGCGAGAGAGGATCCAATTAGAAGCAAGAAAGCTGGTTCCCGGAGACGACGGTCAGCCGACATCTAACCCTGACCTCATTAATGTAGCTTTCCCCCTAACCAGACCTCCACAGGATGAATGGGACTACAACACGGCAGAAGGTAGGGGAAGGCTACTCATTTATCACCAGACTCTGATGGCGGGTCTCCGGGCTGCAGCTCGCAAACCCACCAATTTGGCTAAGGTATATTTGGTCCTACAGGGAAAGGCAGAGAGTCCAGCTGCTTACTTAGAGAGATTAATGGAAGCCTTTAGGCAGTTTACCCCCATGGATCCAGAAGTCCCTGAGAACCAGGCTGCTGTCGTTATGTCCTTTGTAAATCAAGCAGCTCCTGACATTAAGAAAAAACTCCAAAGGCTAGAGGATTTAGAAGGTAAACAGATCCAGGATCTGCTCCGTATGGCACAACGGGTCTACAACAACAGGGACGCCCCAGAAGAGAGACAGATCAAGGCCACAGAGAAAATGACTAAAGTCCTGGCCGCTATAGTCCAGAAAGAACAGCCACCCCCAGAAGGCACTCAAACAACACGCTCTCCCAGGCAGCACTTAGATAAAGATCAATGCGCCTATTGTAAAGAAAAAGGCCATTGGATACGAGAATGCCCCAAGAAGAAACAACCCCGCCCCAGCCAAGGACAATGGGAGCCTAAAATAGCCCCCATACTGTTTACCCAAGATACAGAATAGGGAGGACGGGGTTCGGATCCCCTCCCTGAACCTAGGGTAACATTCCAAGTGGAGGGGACCCCGGTCCAGTTCCTAGTTGATACCGGGGCACAGCACTCAGTTCTGGTCAAGCCCCATGGAAAAGTATCTGAAAAATCATCCTGGGTACAAGGGGCCACTGGAATAAAGAAGTACCCCTGGACAACTCAGAGGACTGTGGACTTAGGAACTGGGAAGGTAACCCACTCCTTCCTGGTCATTCCCGACAGCCCCTGCCCCCTGTTGGGGAGGGATTTGCTTACCAAAATGGGGGCCCAAATTCATTTCCAACCGGGGGGACCCACAGTGACTGACTTCTACAACCAACCCATATCTGTACTCACTGTGAAACTAGAAGATGAATATAGGCTCCATCAGGAACCCACTCCTCTGGATCAGGGCATCGAGCCCTGGCTTCAATGCTTCCCAGATGCGTGGGCAGAAACGGGTGGTATGGGGCTAGCAAAACATCACCCAGCCCTATTTATAGAGGTCAAGCCCGGGACGGACCCCGTCCACATGCGCCAATACCCTATGCCCGCGGAAGCCAAAAATGGCATCACACCGCATATCCGCCGCCTCCTTGACTTTGGGGTCCTACACACCTGCCACTCAGCATGGAATACCCCCCTGCTGCCCATGTGCAAACCCAACAGCGGGGAATACAGACCAGTGCAGGACCTGGGAGAAGTCAATAAGCGGGTGATGGACATACATCCAACCATTCCTAACCCCTATACTCTCCTGAGCGCCCTCAGCCCAGAAAAACAATGGTATACTGTTCTGGATCTAAAAGATGCTTTTTTCAGCCTACCACTAGCGCCTAAAAGTCAAGAGCTATTTGCATTCGAGTGGACAGATCCAGACAGGGGCATAAATGGCCAGCTCACTTGGACCAGACTGCCACAAGGATTCAAAAACTCTCCGACCCTGTTCGATGAGGCTCTACACGAAGATTTAAGTGAGTACAGACAACAACACCCTAATATAACTCTCCTACAGTATGTTGATGATCTCTTAATAGCTGCCAAGACGCCCGAAGCCTGCATCCAGGGAACCAAAGGTCTCCTGCGAACTCTGGGAACCTTAGGCTACCGCGCCTGAGCAAAGAAGGCTCAGATCTGCAAGTCAGAGGTAACTTACCTGGGTTACTGAGAGGGGAGCAACGCTGGCTAACGGATGCCTGGAAGGAGACTGTCCTTTGTATTCCCAGACCGCAGACACCACGACAGGTGAGGGAATTCCTAGGGTTGGCTGGGTTCTGCAGACTATGGATACCAGCGTTTGCTGAATTAGCAAAACCTTTATACCAGGCAACAAAAGATAAACAGCCCTTTAGTTGGACGGAAGAAGCCGAACAGGCCTTCCAACAAATTAAAACTGCTCTGCTATCAGCACCGGACCTGGGACTCCCCTATGTCTCCAAACCCTTCCACCTATATGTAGATGAAAACTGAGGCATAGCTAAGGCGGTGCTAACCCAGCATTTGGGCCCTTGGCGCAGGCCAGTAGCCTATCTGTCTAAAAAGCTAGATCCAGTGGCCACTGGATGGCCACCCTGTCTCTGGATGATTGCAGCCACTGCCCTAATGGTAAAGGACGCTGATAAGCTGACCATGGGTCAAGAGCTACAAGTCACCACCCCGCATGCCATCGAGGGCATCCTCAAGCAGCCACCTGACCGATGGCTGAGCAATGCTCGACTCACTCATTACCAGGGACTGCTGTTGAACCCCCTCAGGGTCATCTTCACCCCCATAACGGCCCTGAACCCAGCATCACTGCTGCCAGACCCAGACATGGGAACCCCACTTCATGACTGTGCCGACATACTGGCTCAAGTTTATGGGGTCCGGGAGGACTTGCAGGACCAACCATTATCGGATGCGGACGCCATCTGGTTCACCGATGGAAGCAGCTTCGTTCACCAGGCACAAAGTTATGCGGGGGCGGCCGTAACTTCAGAAACCGAGGTCGTTTGGGCAGAAGCCCTACCTCCCGGAACCTCAGCCCAGAAGGCTGAACTAATAGCCTTAACCCAGGCCCTAAAATTAGGAAGAGACCACAAGCTAACCATGTACACTGATAGCCAATATGCCTTTACCACCGCTCATGTACATGGGTGATATACAGAGAACGGGGGCTCCTCACAGCTGAAGGGAAAGACATCAAAAATAAAGAAGAGATTCTAGCCCTGCTAGCAGCCTTATGGGAACCCAAAAGCTAGCGATTGTGCATTGCCCAGGACACCAGAAGACAACCGACCCAGTTTCCCGGGGCAACAATTTGGCCGATCAGACTGCAAAAAACATAGCTCGGCCCCCGGCGCAATTGCTGACCCTACAGCTGCCAGACCCTGGACCCCGGGAATTGCCCCCCAGCCCTGAGTATTCAGAAAGCGACATTCAATGGATGAGTAAACTTCCTATGACCCAAATCAAAGATGGCTGGTGGAGAGACTCCAAAAGCAGCATTATACTCCCAGATAAACTAGGATGGCAAGTTCTAGAGCGGATCCATTGCAGCACCCACTTAGGTTCCTGGCGAATGTTGGACTTCCTGAGACAGACTGGACTAAAAATCAGAAATGTCTCTGATAAGGTCGATCAAGTAGTCACTAAATGTACAGTGTGCCAACTCAACGATGCGAGTAGCAATCCTCAGACAACAGGGGTAAGACAAAGAGGGAGCAGACCGGGGACCTAATGGGAAGTAGATTTCACTGAGGTAAAACCAGGAAAATATGGATATAAGTATTTGCTAGTTTTTGTAGATACCTTTTCAGGATGGACTGAAACCTTTACAACCAAGAATGAAATGGCGCAGATTGTAGCCAAAAAGATCCTGGAAGAAATCCTGCCCAGGTATGGTTTTCCAGTAATGATAGGGTCAGACAATGGACCTGCATTCGTCTCTAAGGTAAGTCAGGGACTGGCTTCCATACTTGGGGCTGATTGGAAATTACATTGTGCATACTGACCCCAAAGCTCAGGACAGGTAGAGAGAATGAACAGAACATTAAAGGAGACCCTAACCAAATTGACCATGGAGACTGGCGCTAATTGGGTGGTCCTTCTCCCCTACACTCTGTTCAGGGTGCGTAATTCCCCATACAAACTGGGACTCACACCCTATGAAATAATACATGGTAGACCACCCCCCATCATCCCTAACCTAAAAGATAACCTTGTCAAAGCTGAGAACGATAATAGTCTTGAACTCTTGTTCTCCCTACAAGCCTTGCAGAGGGTCCATGAAGATGTATGGCCCAAATTAAAGGAACTCTATGAGACTGGACCCCCGCCTATTCCACATCAATTCCGGCCAGGGGATTGGGTCCTCGTCAAACGTCATCGGCAGGGAACTCTGGAGCCCAGGTGGAAAGGACCCTTTCAGGTCATCCTGACAACACCTACTGCCATCAAAGTAGACGGAATCGCCACCTGGATCCATTTCGCCCACGCCAAACCAGTGGACCCGTTCTCAGACCTCATCGGACCTTCAAAGACAACCTGGACTGTTGATCGGACTAAGGACAATGCTTTAAAATTGACCCTACGCCGCCAACGGACTGAGCCTTAACTATGGTACTTGCCCTCCTCTTGATTGTTCTGCAAATTCTGTCTGTAAATCCAAACCCCCACACGCCCTATAATTTGACATGGGAAATTACTAACTTAGAGACTCATGAAATATACAACAAAACCCTAGGAACTGCCCCATTAAATACCTGGTGGCCATATTTATATTTTAATTTAGAAAAAGTTAGTCCATTAGAAGAAATGGAAGGAGGTAAATGGAGGCAACCGCTTAGGAGGGTGTCAATAAGTAGAAATGGATTTTATGCATGTTCGGGATTTAGGACGGGGGCGATGAGGCACACATGTGGAGGGATTGAAACCCTCTACTGCGCAGCCTGGAGTTGTGTCACCTCCAATGATGGGGAATGGAAGTGGAAAGTAAAACCCCAATTTATTGAAATGTCTTATGTCCAACCATGTACCCGCACCAGGTATGATGAAAACTGTAACCTTATTCGTGTAAGATTTACAGAGGAGGGGAAAAAGGACAGGCGGTGGGTCTCAGGACTCACTTGGGGACTCTACTTATATCAATATCCCCTCTTTGGGACTGCCATTCAAATAAAATTAAAAGTCTCCCCTCTTGTACAACCGGTGGGGCCAAATCAGGTATTGGGGAAAAAAAACAGATAAGCCTATCCCCAGGAAGATCTCCACTACTCCCTCCAGCAGGACCCCCATCCTTACCCCAGTAGTAAAAGCACAAGCTATCCAAGAAAATCAGAACCCAGAAAGCATAGACTCCCTATGGAAATTGCTAACAGCAGCGTATGAGGCCTTAAACCGGTCAGACCCTGAAGCAACAAGGGCCTGCTGGCTATGTTATGATATAAAACCCCCCTTCTACGAAGCCATCAGTCTAGCTGCCCCTTTTTCACAATCAGGAGAAGAGTCGCCAGCAGCTTGCAAGTGGAATCGAAAGGGCCCCGGCCTCACACTGCAAGTGGTCACTGGCAATGGGACTTGTATAGGAAAGGTCCCCTCTAGCCATATCCACTTTGTGCCCCGACTAATTACTCTATAAATGAATCTAAATGGATAATTCCAGCTCCTGACGGTTGGTGGGTTTGTTCTAAGACAGGGCTCACCCAATGTGTTAGCAGGAATGTCTTTAATTCGTCAACAGAATATTGCATCATGGTATTAGTGTTTCCAAAGGTTATTTACCACCAAGAAAATGTTGTATATGATCTGTGGACAGAAGGGACAGAAGCAAGAGAGTCAATAAGAACAAAAGGGGAACCCTTTACGGCCATAACCTTGGCCACCTTATTTGGCCTCAGTACTATAGGGCCAGGAATGGGGATCTCATCACTAGCCATCCAGCACTGGGGGTTCAACAGCCTAAGGGCAGCCATTGATGAGGATATAGCCAGACTTGAGGACTCAATCTCGCACCTCAAAAAATCCCTAACTTCCCTTTCTGAAGTAGTCCTACAGAACCGAAGGGGGCTAGATCTAGTCTTCCTCCAACAAGGAGATTTATGTGCAGACTTAAGAGAAGAATGTTGTTTTTATGCTGACCACACCGGAGTAGTCCGAGAGTCCATGGCTAAAGTTAGAGAAGGCCTGGCCAAATGGAAGCGTGAACGAGAACAACAACAAGGCTGGTTTGAGTCTTGGTTCAATCAGTCCCCATGGCTAGCCACCCTGCTTTCTGCTCTAGCTGGGCCCCTTATACTCCTCCTTCTCCTCCTCACCTTCGGGCCTTATATTATTAATAAACTAGTTGCCTTTATCAAAGACTGAGTTAACACGATCCAACTGATGGTCCTTAGGACCCAATACCAACCTGTCATTACCGAAACATTTGAGTCAGACACATAAGATCCAAGATTGGCTCTTAAGGCACCAAAGAAAGAGGGGAATGAGAGACTAAGAGAAAAATTACCAGGTGTACTCACAACTGCAAAGAAAAGACCTTCCCCCCCCCCTCCCCCCGCGCCATTCCCAGAACCAGCCAGGGCGCGCCCGGTTGTGGTCTGACCTAAAGGCGGGAACCAATCAAGTTCTGCTGAGTGGTTTGAAAAAAAAAGGTGGGAACCAATCAAGTTCTGCTGAGTGTTCAAATTTAAATGTCAATCAATAACAGCTCTGTAACCGCGAAAAATCCCTAACTTGTTTGTGCCTGTCTATAAAAGAAGCTGTAAGATCCTTGCTCGGGAACTCTTAGCGTCACCAGCAACGAGTGCGCGGAGGTCCGGGTTTGAACCTGCAATAAACGACCCTTGCCACTTGGCTTTGACTCTGGACTCTGGTGGTTTGTTCTTGGGGGTCTTTTGAATTTGGGCATATCACAACATGCAGAAGAATGATAGTGGACCACTCTCTTACACCATACATAAAAATAAATTCAAAATGAATGAAAGACCTAAAAGTGAGATGGAAACCATCAAAACGCTAGAAGAGAAAACAGGCAACAACCTCTGATCTCGGCCACAGCAACTTCTTCCTTGACATGTCTCTGAAGGCAAAGGAAATAAAAGCAAAATGAACTATTGGGACCTCATCAAGGTTAAACCCTTCTTCACAGCGAAGGAAACAATCAACAAAACTAAAAGGCAACCAAAGAAATTGGAGAAAATATTTGTAAATGGCATATTGGGTTAGTATCCACAATCTATAAAGAACTTACTAAACTCAACACCCAAAAACCAAATAATCCAGTGAAGAAACGGGCAGAAGACATGAAGAGACATTTTTCCAAAGAAGACATCCAGATGGCAAACAGACACATGGAAATATGCTCAACATCACTCATCATCAGGGAAATACAAATCAAAGCTACATTCATATACCACCTCACACGGTCAGAGTGGCTAAAATTAACAACTGAGGAAACAACAGATGTTGGTGGGGATGTGGAGAAAGGGAAACCCTCTTGCATTGTTGGTGGGAATGCAAACTGGTGCAGCCACTCTGGAAAACAGTGTGGAGGTTCCTCAAAAAATTAAAAATAGAACTACCTATGATCCAGCAATAGCATTATTAGGAATTTATCCAATAGATATAAAGATGCTGATTCATAGGGGCATATGCATCCCAATGTTTATAGCAGTGCTATCAACAATAGCCAAATTATGGAAAGAGCCCAAATGTCCATCAACTGATGAATGGATAAAGAACATGTGGTATATTTAGAATTTTTTAAAATGTTTTTATTTTAGAAAGAGAGAGAGAGACCGAGTGTGAGTTGGGTAGGGAAAGAGAGAGAGGGAGACATCTGAGGCAGGCTCCAGCCTCTGAGCTGTCAGCACAGAGCCCAACGTGGGGCTAGAACTCACAAGCCATGAGATCTGATCTGGGCTCAAGTTGGATGCCTAACTAACTGAGCCACCCATGCGCCCCAAAGATGTGGTAAATATATACAATGGAATACTCTTCGGCAATGAAAAAAATGAAATCTTGCCATTTGCAACAATGTGGATGGAATTAGAGGGTATTATGCGAAGTGAAATAAGTCAGTCAAAGGAAAGACAGATATCATATGTTTTCACTCACGTATGGAAGTTGAGAAACTTAACAGAAGACCATGGGGGAAGGGAAAGAAAAATAAGTTACAGAGAGATATGCATAAGAGACTCTATATACAGAGAACAATCTGAGAGTGGAAAGACTGAGTGGGGAGGGGCAGGGAATATGGATGATGGGCTTTGAGGAGGGCACTTGTTGGGATGAGCACTGGGTGTTTTATGCAAGTGATGAATCATGGGAATCTACTCCCGAAGCCAAGAGCACACTGTATATGCTGTATGTTAGCTAATGTGAAAATAATTTATATAAAAATAAATCAATAAAAATAAAATTGTTCCAGAACTTCAAAGAGAAAAAAAAAAAAAAGACATATTCTCCCTATTCTTGACTTTTCCCCAATATAGTATTCAGTACTTAGTATGTTGGACCAGACTAGAGATCTGCTTCTAACACATGGCCTGGACGTATTAATTTTTAAAGAGTATGATTACATTTTTATTTTAACAATGAGAACAATAACTTTCCAATGACTTGCATTCTCCCCTCTACTTAGCACACTACTTTCCCTAGTATCAAAGTTCTGATATATCAATTATCACAAACATGGTTGGGCATCATGATCTATTGGGATTTTTACTAGATATGGCTGAGACCCATAAAGCTCTACATAGAGTACCTAAAATTATCAGTAGTCAACTTGTAGAGATGTTGCCATATATTATTTGTAAAGCAAAAACAACAAATTTGCTATTGGCCCACATGTTCCCAACACACAGCATAAACTATTGCAGTGCTCTTGAGCTGAAATTTCTGCAATGACAGAATTGTTCTATCATTGCTGTGGTGGCCACTAACTACATGTGGCTATTGAATACTTGATATGTGGCTAGTACAGCTAAACTGAATTTTTTATTTTATTTAATTTTAACCAATTTTATTAAAAATAGAAAAAGCCGCATGTGGCTAGTGGCTATCAAAGGAAACAGCAGAGTCTACAGATTCAACTACAGCTAATAATATGGTATAATAAGTTAATCCCACGTATCATGTTGTCTCAAAAATATAAGATATTTTATAAGATACCTTCAGTAAATGTGTAAGAGAAGGAATTTAAGTGAAAATATAAGCCATAATGTTTACAAAAGGAATAAGAGTGCAAATCATTTAGGAACTATTGTCAATTTTATGTTAATCACCATATGGAGTAAAACATATTAAATAAATATTAAAATATATACATAAATAGCAATAGCATCTTTTACTTGAGGAGTTCACAATCTAAAAGAGAAGCATTTTTTTAGAAACAAATACTGATTTTGAGGTCTTCTATATATTTAAACACACTATCCCCAATTACTCTCAGAGCACTTTCTTAATTTCTGCCCCAATTTTTTCTAAAAGGAAACTCTCTTCAGCAAATGGTCATTAAAAAACATTATTTGGAAAAGAAAACTCAGATTATTCACTAGTATACTGATAAATTATTCAATGAGGGATGGTCTGAACTGTGTCATAAATGCTAACAAAAGAAGAAAAATGATTGTTCTCTTGCTAGTGTTACTACATCTGAACATTTAGACTGAATCATCTATTTTGATATATCAGAGATCACGTAGAATAACTTAGTGGTGAATTTTCTGACAGTTAATCTAAACATTTAATTTTTTAAGAAATTTTCTCTGGAATATAAACATGTAAACATATTTGAGTATGGGTATTTTCTAAAATATGTAACAGTAACAAACAAAATGTAATTTATTAATATTTTAATTTATGCATAATAGAATCATGCATAACATTTTCAATGAATACAGTTTTTTTAACTTAAAAATCCAGAGTAAATACTTTTCTATATAATTACACACTTCTAAGCTTCCTTTGATGAAAGTGTATTCATTTGGTATTTGGATTTTTTTTCCCAAATCTATTTTATAGTCTGCTAGATAAATCCTCTTATTCATTTGTTTCAATGGAGCTTAAATAAAGGTCATTTAAACTGGCTCACCTTTCTTATCCCCTTGTGCTTTCCTATAATCTCTACATCCATTGTAAAAGGATCACAGCTTCCTTCTCAATATACCTTTTCGGTATGAGGAGAAATATTAACATTTCATTAAATAAACCTGAGCCTATTAGACTTTAAATCCACACTCTTGTGTTTTTTTTTTTTTTGCGTGTGAAAATTATTGAGTGCCTTTGTATACTCTAAGCAATCTTACTGAACTTGCTTCCTATCGATTATTTTGCAATTTTTATATGCAGTTAATATAGTACATAAATGTTTAAGTTCAATATTATGAAGGAAAATTCTTCCAAAGGTAATGCTTTTAATATCATAAACTGAGATCTTCAAGTCATGTCCCCAACCCCTGTTGAGTTCCCTGACTTCCTCCTTTACAAGGATAATTCTTGGTTATATTATTGTTTCCCAAAATACAAGGCTGAGTTGGTAATAATTAAATGTAATGTCACCGGGACACAATAAATAACGAAATCCATTTTTTTCACTTTAGTACAAGAAAGCAATATAATGCTTTTACTTGTGATACTTATAATGAAATTCTAACTTGCTATTATAGGAACCAATATATGCTCTTACTCAGTGTTATAAGAACCAATATAGGTACAATCCAATTAGTACAGAAAATTTATTGATCATCCATAGTGTGTGCAATACTGCAATAAACTCTAATGAGGAATTTAAGCAGGACCAGAACAAGTCATTTAGTCCCATCTCCTCACATGCAATTTCTGAGACTTGTGGGGAATAGGCTTAGGAATTCCCTGAGTTTCCACAAATGGCTTAACAAGTCATAAAGAAAAAGAAGGCCACAGGATGAATGCATCCAAGATTAGGTAAACAAGATTAGGTAAACAGGGCAAAGTCCCCCAGTATAGGACAAAGGTATTGGAACAGGAAATCTCAGGATGAAAACATCCAAGATTAGGTAAACAAAATTAGGTGTTCAGGGTGGAAGCACCCCCAAACTTAGGACAATAGCAGAAAGCTGCTTTCCCTGGTAGGAAGGACAAAAACAGGAAAACAGGACTTTAGACCACAGCAGGGCAAAGTTGCCCAGAGTGGAGTTAAGTAGCAAGAGAAAGGTGCCTTGTTGACCCAGAGGTAGCTTGCTCTGTCTTTCTTATCCCCTAGGCAAGTTTAGGTAAACAGAGGTGGGGCCTCACGTCTGCTGTAAACAACCATCTACCTGGCACCAAGACTTTGTTTTGTATTGACCCAAATCCTTAACACCTCATATCTTCAAAACCCCCTTTCCCTCACTCCCATGAGTTAATGTTCACAATTTCATTGTCTTTGTGCAGGTCCATTATGCTTGTAAGCCTTCTGATCCTAAAAAAAACGGAGGAAGGACCCTTACTCGGGGCTCTTGTCTCCTCCAGGACATTAGCCTCTCTCACATTTCAATCCTGTGTCTGCTCTCTTACTGGACAAGAGAGAACTACAGACCTAGAGTGCATGACAAGACTGGCCTACAAATTCTGTGCTGCTTTTGCCAAAAGAAAAACTTGCCTTTTAGCTGAACTGTATATAAAATTCCCATGATATTTGAACCTTAATCAAAACTATCAGTGTCAGCTCACTTGTTATCCCCCAGTCTTTGAATGCTGTCTAGTTACAAGTTTCCTGAATACAAAATCTTGTTCAAATGTCTTGTTCTTTGCTATGCTAATTGATATCAGATAATCCATTGTCACCTACTCAATAGTCATCTCACTCCTCATCTATGCTAACAAAAGCTCGGTTTGTTCACTCTCCTCTGAATAGACATGTCCCTCAAGGATGAATATTATCCCCAGAGAATGAAATGTGAATGGTCTAAGCTAAGGTAGTTGGTTTTATAACTCTTATCAAGTTCAGGCATATGGAATAGTTCTGGCCAATGATACACACAGAAAAGATTTTCGGGCAGCTTCCTCTTTAACTGTCTTTGTTAATTACTGTCAGAATGTGGGATCTTCAGAGTTACGGAAGCATCTTTTGATCCTTAGTAACTAAAACTAACATGGTAAGAATGGCAGGACAGAAAGATGGAAAGAAATAAACTGTCATTTATGACTTTGTTAAGTTTATGAATCATGTAAAATAGTACATATCCTTTATGTTTAAGGCATAGTTAATTGGCTTTAGTTTTATGCAGTCAACTGATATGCCCCGATTCGAGAGACCCCCCGAAAACAAACCACCAGAGTCCAGAGTCAAAGCCAAAGCCAAGCGGCAAGGGTCGTTTATTGCAGGTTCGAACACGGTCCTCTGCGCACTCGTTGCCGGTGACTCTAAGAGGCCCCGAGCGAGGATCTTATGGCTTCTTTTATAGACAGGCACAAACAAGTTAGGGATTTTTTTGCAGTTACAGAGCTGTTATTGGTTGACATTTAAATCTGAACACTCAGCAGAACTTGATTGGTTCCCGCCTTTTTTTTCAGACCACTCATCAGAACTTGATTGGTTCCCGCCTTTAGGTCAGACCACAACCGGGCACGCCCTGGCTGGTTCCGGGAACAGCGTGGGGGGAGAGGGGTCTTTTCTTTGCAGTTGTGAGTACACCTGGTAATTTTTCTCTTAGTCTCTCACAACAACATTCCGATTTATACAAGTACCTGTCTGTTGTCCAGGGTCTGTATGCTCTGGACAGCTGGTCTAGTAACTCATCCACTTTCTAACATAGAATGTTGATCATTTGAACCAAATACCTTTGAATTTGGTTTGTTTACCAGAAATTATACCCTACTAGAAAATGGCTACCACAGTATTAAAATACCAACTAAGTAACTGTCCATTTTTAAAGACATTTTCGGAGTACCTGGGTGGCTTAGTGGTTTAAGTGTCCGACTTCAGCTCAGGACATGATCTCACAGTTCCTAAATGCAAGCCCTGTGTCAGGCTCTGTGCTGACAGCTCAGAGCCTGGAGCCTGCTTCGGATTCTGTGTCTCTGTCTCTCTTTTCCCCTCCCTTGCTTGCATGCTATCTCTCTCAAAAAAAAAAAAAATCAATCAATAAACATTACAAAATAAAGACATGTTAAAATATTTTCAGATAGGATAAGACTTTTTTATCTGTAATGCTAGCACTGTCTTGAGTACCTGGTAACAGTGCACAACCAACTTTAAATTCAGCTAAATTTCTCTTTACCCACACCTTGTACACTCTAACATTGTGTGCATTTTATTTCAATCTTAACATAAATGGCTACTCTTTATCCCACATATATTAGTTACTATAGATCTAATGTATTATAATGAAAGGTATAAAATAAAATCTACTTTTATACATCAATTTATATATTTTTAGGAAGAAAATTAAGAAAGTCAGTGAGTCTAAAAATGATTTCTTAAGTATACTTAAAAGCACAAAGAAATTTCAGGCAGAAAACATTTAATAGCTAAAGCATCCCAATGGATGCAACATCTGGCATGGTGATTCCCCTTCATGACTTGTGGCAAAAAAATTTTCTGTTGTATTTATCATACATGTATGAATTGGAAATTCCAATTAAGAAAATTTAGCTTTGGTATCTGGATTATAAAATGCTACTTAGGTAATTTTGATGTAAATTTCATTTGAAAACTACCTAATGAGCCCTTGTGAACATTGAGGGATACTCTGTAAGCCAGAAGTACCGAATATCAAAAATAATTATTCAAAATAAACAAAAAGGGAATGATGACATTCTCTGAATAGGTCCCTGAAAGTAAATTCAGGGAGGCCAGCTGTGTTATTTTGCTGCTTATTTGTCTTTTGTTTTGTTTTGTTTCTTTCATCAATAGTATATACATTTCCATTTTGTTGGATATAGTACTTCTGTCTCATTATTCTTGTTCTTTGCTTCTTGGGAGAGAAATGATTGAAAATATCCACGAATAAAATCCATAGTGTCCCAAGACCAAATATATATATTTTCACTGATAGCTCTATTGACTGCAGGTTTGTTTTGTTTTATTTTGTTTTGTCTTACTTTGTTTTTGGTGAGAGAGAACAAATAAAGATGTAATTTACATTTTGGGTTTAAGTAAAATGAAAGGAGTGTTTAGATTCGAGCCACACTTTTAGAAAAAGACACATTAAAGGAGCTCCTGGGTGTCTCAGTTGGTTAAGCATCCGACTTTGGCTCAGGTCATGATCTCGCAGTTTGTGAGTTCAAACCCTGCGTCGGGCTCTGTGCTGACAGCTCAGACCATGGAGCCTACTTTGGATTGGGTCGCCTTCTCTCTCTCTGCCCCTCCCCAGCTCACACTCTGTCTCTCTCTCTCAAAAATAAATAAACGTTAAAAAAGTAAAAAAAAAAAGAAAAGAAAAGGAAACATTATCTTGGAAAATAGACCTTACAGAGGGTCCAGCCAACATCCTGTCTTAGAATAATCTCTGCTGCTGAGTGGACAAGTAGCGCCATGCTGTTTCCAGATTGCTGATAGGGCTTGCCAAAAGAAGAGAGACATTCAGTTGTTTTTAAAATATACCAAAATCTGTAACTAATCACTTAATTCCAAAAATACGTCCTCAAAATAGTGAGAAATAGAAAATAAATCCAATGTCTAAGCTTCCAATTGCAATGAGAAATGCAATGAAGGAAAAACACTAAGTGCCGTGAGCAAATGTTCTAGAAACAATTAATACAATTGAAGGAAGTCATTGTTAGTGAGTATTCTATCAGGAACTGATATTTCAGCTGAGATCTGAAGGATGAACAACAAATAAGAAGGTAAAGAAAGGGGGTGGGAGTGGGAAGAGCTTCTCAAGGCAACAGAAAGTATAAAGGCTCTGAGTTAGCAAAAATCATTATTTATTTGAGGATACGAAAAGTTGGAAAAAAACATAAATATGATATAAATATATGGGATAGAGCAATGGGGATGGATTTCAAAAAGTAAATTTTGAAAACTGTTTATTCCGACAGTTTTTGGAATTCATATTGGCTGAGAGAACCATTTGGACAGGGAGAGTAGATGTGAGAAGACCAGATTGTAAGCTATTGAACAGTATGAACTATGGTATTAGCAATGGAAAGAGAAGAACATACAACTTAAAATCAACAACAGTGTATTTAGATTGGATGTGAAGTGCGGGAGAAGATTTCCTCCTTCTGTAATTAGACAAATGTGTGTGCCTTTCACTGAAACAGTGAATACAGTAAAAGGACATATTTAGAAGCAAATTTTTTTGGACACATTTGCTTCTAGAGTCCTTTGAAACATCCAAGTGGAAATGTCAGGCCAACTTTTGGATATATATGTTTAGAATTCAGAAAAGACAAAGATCTGGCTAGGACTGGCATATCAATAGGAAGTGAGGAAATGGCATTAGTGAAATTGATAGAGTGCCTAGAAGAGGTCAAGGATCAAGGCTTGATGCAAGACTTAAACTTATTAAGGAAAATTTGTAAAGGCAAGAAATGGGGTGCCTGGGTGGCTCAGTCGGTTGAGCGTCTGACTCGTTATTTGGGCTCAGGTCATGGTTTCAGGGTTTATGAGATCAAGCCCCTTGTCAGGCTCTGTGCTGAGAGTCTCTCTCTCCTTCTCTGCCCCTCCACTGTTCGCATGCTGTCTCTCTCTTTCAAAATAAATATATATACATTAAAAAAAAATAAAGCCAAAAGTTATTATTTAAGAAGACTCAGTTATTTTACATGCCAAATTCAAAATAGATTACTGTATGGTTAAACTAAACAAAATTACCAACCAATTGTCAAAATATCTGTTCATAAATAAAAGGTGGATATAGTATTAAATACCAATATTTTCTTATTGCATTATTGGTAACTATGAGCAAGAAGTAGGCTACAAACTATTTTCATTATTTTTATCAGATCCACTAATTTTTCCCAAATTTAACATACCTAATCTGTTTCTTTGCCCTATATGCAGTCATGTCTGCCTCTGTCAAAAAGGTAACTTCACTTTACGGGGGATAGTATGCTGTTAGAAGAAACATATCATTCTAAAGGTTATCAAATGCTTTACATTCAAGTTTTTAACTGAATGATATTCTTATTGCTTTAGTTATTTCTTTATAAAAAATTAATGCTTATTTTTGAAAGAGAGAGAGAGCACAAGTGGGGGAGGAGCAGAGGGAGAGGGAGACAGAGAATCAAAAGCAGATTCCAGGCTCTGAGCTGTCAGCACAGAGCCTGATGCAGGGCTCAAACCAACAAACTGTGAGATCGCAACCTGAGCCGAAGTCAGGTGCTTAACTGACTGAGCCACCCAGGAAGCCCTAGCTATTTCTATTCCAATGTGCAAATTCATAAATTTATGAAATACTGTACATTTTGGAGGTGTGATTCTCCATCTATGTCTTCTCTTTGAAAGTGACTATGAATATCACTTTAAGAATATCTTGAACCCAGTGCTACCAAAGTTTCACTGATTTTAGGTGGGTATGAGTTTATTATTTAGATTAAAAATTATGAAAAAGACTTCCTCATTATTCAGAAACTTATCTCTCTATCCAAATATCATAATGTTGTATGTCTGAAACTAATATAATGCTATATGTTGATGACATTTCAATAACAAAAGGAAATAACCTATCTCTCAAATGGCTTCCTTTCTCATACACCAAATGACCCTCAAGTTAACTGCAATCTTCTGTTTGCTTATAGCAAACTGACTGTGGGGATGTTTGCCTACATGAGTAGAACAATATGTGTGACTTGTGCTAAGTGCTGCATAACTGTTGGAGAAGTAAGTGAATAAATACTTTTCAGGCATTTTGGAATTAGCTGTTGCATCACGGCCATCACTGTTAGATATAGATAAAATACAAAAACTGCACTGTGCCATGAGAGCAGGATTTTTCTGTACACATGCCAATCAGCATAATGCCTTCTTAGGCAACATACATCTTAATGCCCAAAATGAATCATAAAACTTTGAGTCTGATTTTGGTTACTGTGATTCCTAAGAGAAGCCATTAGAGATTTTATAACAAATTGAAACTACTCCTACCCACTGCCTCTTCACAAATATGTGGATATTTATCTATCACCTCCAATTGTCTAGTTGTTAAACTATCTTTTCATCCTAGCACAGTTGAATCATTCTATAAAATCGTCATGAACACTGAATTAGCAAATACTGATCCATTGCTCCTAGGACATCCATAGGGTTAGGTTTTGTGATCCTCTCATCACAATATTTTGCTCATCGATCAATATATAACCTTGTTTTAGGTATATTTCTTATTACATGTGTAGTGTTGATTCATTCACGTTGAACTCATAGCTATCAACACCAGTAATGCATGTCTAAATGAAGCTTACAGAACACATGAACTTTCTCTGCAGGCACAACACAGTCTTCTTACACTTAGGAATACTAGTCAGGACTTCGGCACTACACTTGGAGGATATCTTAAACAGTGAATTATCGAAAAAAAGCACAAAAAAGGTTTAAACATCACACTGAAAAACCACCAGAAAGAAACTCATTTATAGTATAAAAGCTAAAACAAGAAGTCATGCTTGTCTGACCTCAACTGGGAATGTACACGTGAGGCAACTCAACTTTTTCATTGCCTTGCACATGTCCACACATGTGTGCAAATGACCTCAAAAGTATTATGAGTATTGACTTTGGGGTTGCAAATTAATTTCATGTCACTTTCTGTTTTAAAGTTTATTATTTATTTTGAGAGAGAGAGACAGAATGTGAGCAGGGGAAGGGCAGAGGGAGGGGAAGAGAGAGAGAATCCTAAGCGGGCTCCACACTGTCAGTGCAGAGCTTGATGTGGGGCTTGAAACCACAAACTGTGAGATCATGATTGTAGCTGAAAGCAGGAGTGGAACCTTTCCCCAGCTGAGACACCAAGGTTCCCCGCAAATAAATTTCAGCAACCAGGCTAATTCCCAAATACGGAAACTACAAGTGATGGGATGCAACATATTTCAGTGGATCACAAAAGGTGTAATCTTCTCAAAAATATTCATTGGTGGCCACATTATTCAAAGACAGGAAAGTAGTGACTAATGATGCATTTCTCATGTAACAGTGAAAAAAGATATTTATTAAAAATGGCAGAGTTGGGGCGCCTGGTGGCTCAGTCAGTTAAGCATCTGCTTCGGCTCAGGTCATGATCTCGCAGTTCGTGAGTTCGAGCCCTGCATCAGGCTCTTGCTGACAGCTCGGAGCCTAGAGACTTCTTCGGATTCTGTGTCTCCCTCTTTCTCTGACCCTTCCCTGCTCACATCCTGTGTCTCTCTCTCCCTCAAAATAAATAAACATTAAAATTTTTTTTTAAATGGCAGAGTAAAACCCCCATGAAATTTAATTGTATGTTGACTCTGCATAGCTTTATATCAAATTGAGTAAAAATCAATTACAACTTTAAGGTTTTTTCTGAAATAGCAAATACATGGCAAAGAAAATTGCTGATTCCCTCCCAGTAGGCTTTCTACCAACTAAATGACTTCAGATTTCTGCCTTTGTACCTGGATTTACTTTCCAGTCTTTTAATATTAAATTATAATGTTTCTAATATTTTAGGAGATTTGTCTGCTATGTTCCTAGAAAACAGGGATTATGTACCTTACATTATCCCTTTTGTGTATATTTAAACATCAGGCATAATATTACATCCAGAAGGGGGTTGACAGGTCAACTAATCCTACTCTACAATTACATCTGAGAAAACTGAGGTCAAGAAAAGTTAAGTGATGAACATTTCCACACAGAACTTTAAAACTTCCTGACTAGATTAAATATGTGGTAACTTGACAATAATACATCTTATCTTACACTGAATTTTTGGAAGTTTTGTTTCTAGAATAGACTCAATTACCCTTGGTTTAGAAGCAACACCCAAATAATTAAGAAACCAGAAATAACTAAACCTATCATTTGGCTTTTGAGGATACACTATGATTCAAATAATTCCCATGATATTTGTTCTTGTTTCCAGGTTCTCCACCTGACATTTCTGGGTTTTTTGTTTTTTGTTTTTTTTCCTTTTCAACGCACATTTCTCTCAGTCGTGTATTTTTAATGCCGAGCTTTTGCTTTGAAAAAGCACAAACTGGAACAAAGCAAGTTCATACTCCCTAAAAGATTGGATGTGAAAAATAATCATGGGTGACTGCTTGGTTTACCTTGAAAATATACTGAGAATAGAGTTCTACTTTCTGTTCATTATTAGTTGCAAGGTGACTCTGAAATAAATACAGGTCTGTTACTTTCTCATACGGTCTGGTGGTGTTGCAAAGAAGTTTTTTTGACCTTCTGATGAATAATAGTAAGTTGCAGACACATAGGAGTTATAAAAAAAGTTATAAAAAATGTTTGCTAAATGATTGTTAAATGGCTGAATGGTGGCATTGATTTAAATAAGACCTTGAAATACTTTTATAGGCACATCTGGTTTTCCTTCTCCATCAGCTTTTTAATTCAAATTAATCACTTGAGCCACAACCTGCCCATATTAGCAGCACATCTAGTTTCCCATTCTTGAGACCTAAAATTAACAAATAGTGTTGAAGTTTTAATCAACCCAAAGCCAATTTTGTTTCCAAACACCAGGAAGAGATCTGCTTTGAGAACCTTAATAATCCAAATGCATATACCAATGTTTAGTTGTTCTTGTATCTTTCACTGCCACAGAGGTCACATTTAATACTAGTACTACTCCTTTTGATATGTATCTATTCCTCAATAAAGCTCTTACTAAGCTATATCCCTTGGGAGGCACAGTAGTTACTGAATAATGTGATCCTACTCTCTTGTTTGTCTGAATCTTCTTTGATGGGAGTTAAAGTAAGAATAATCCAGTGGATAGTTCAACATCCTGCCATTGCTCCTAGATATGGCCTCACAGTGAGGATGTCTAAACCAGCCAAGAGGAACACTCAGATGTCAGGCACAGTCTGGGACAAAACCAGTTCTCCAGTTCTGCCTATCAGACCTTGATATTAACCTGAGGACACCATGCAGATTCCCCTTTCCTTCACGACGAGTTCCCTATCACAGAACTGGGTATACTTACAGTCGGCCAACTGAATTTAGGATGATCTCTGTTTGTCAGAGAGATCATAAAAACACTGAGCCTCATAAGGTACTAGGCAGATTTTATCTCCTTTCCTTCCAAGGAAGTTCCTTTACACCAATACAAAAATAACTAAAAAGACCATTACAAATCATAAAAGGTCTATCACTGAGGATCCCTAGGGCAACAGGATTGATTGTCCTGAGACTTACACAACAAATGGGAACATTCAAAATTGTTCTTCACTGAACCAGAGATCTGTCCTCTGGATAATTTCTTGCATCCAGCTGATAGAAAACAATGCAGAAAAATTTTGTGACAATCTCTTGAAGCCCTGTCTACCTCAGTGCCCTTCTTCATAAATATTATGACACAGGTTCTCAGTTGTTCCAAATCTGACTTTTCTTTATAATATTCTCTTTTGCTCTCCTCCTCTATTTTTCCTCTATCTTCACCCTAAACTAAGTCCTTATTAGCCTGCATCAAAATGTGTTCCTCATATTTGCAATATGATTCATGGTTAACAAAGCATTTTCAAATATCTTATCTCACCATAGTCTTCACCACTAAATTGAGAAAACAGAAACAATGACACTAACAATGTTTCTACTTCCATAGAAAACCTGCACTCCTACCTATACCTGCAGCCACCTTTTCTAAGTTACTTATATGTAAAATATATAAAACCAAATGTCTAATGAAGTTTGCCTAGAAATTGAGAAATATAAGTAAATTATGCATTAACCATAACCTAGAATGGAAGGTGACACAGATTACTCTGATGATGAAGGAAAAAGCTAGATTTTAATTAAAAAATAAATAACATTTGAATATTTATAATGCTATATTATTCTCTCATTTGATACTCACAAGTAACACTAAGAGGTGTATATCATTATATCTATATACAAATCAGAAAACACAGATTTAAGAGTCAAGCCTAAAATAAGGCTTTCCTTAAGGTCAGAGAGATTTGCCTGCTCTCCTTGAAAAAGTAAGCACCAATGAAATCTACCCAGCAAGGAAATGAATTTTGCCAGTAAGCATGTGAGCTAATAAAAGATCCTGAGCACAGCTGGAATGAATCCCCAACCCTACAGCATCCTTGAGACCTGAACAGGGGACCAAGATAGGCTGTGTCTGTACACCTGATATAATATATATCTATGTATATAATATATATGTTTTTTTTTAAACTGTTAAATTTGTAGCAATTTCCTTTGCAACAATAGAATTAATACATCTTCCAAAGTTCACAGAGTTAGATGGTGTGGAAATCAGAACTTGAAGCCAGGCCTGTCAGATCCCAAAAACCAACTAAATGAATAATTTCTATCATTTATGTTTGGTAGAAGAATAAAAACATATAGATAGGTAGATAGATAGGTAGATAGATAGATAAATAGATAGATAGACAGACACAAAAAACAGTTGGATAGATAGAGAAGATAGATATTTTTATCAAACTGTAAAAATATGGGGCTTCAGGGGTGTCTGGGTGGCTCAGTAGTTAAGCATCTGGCTTCAACTCAGGCCATGATCTCATGGTAAGTGGGTTCCAGCCCTGCATCAGGCTCTGTGCTGACAGCTTGGGGCCTGGAGCCTACTTTGTATTCTGTGCCTTTTGTGCTCTGTCTCTCTCTCTCTCTCTCTCTCTCTCTCTCTCAAAAATGAATAAACATTAAAAAAATTAAAAAAATACGGGGCTTCCTGTAGTATACAAAAAAAAAAATGTCTTAAGTCGCTAAAGTCAGAGATGTAAAAGCAACCAAGGATGTTTTTATTACTGACATAAGTTCTAAAGGGGGCATTTAAACTCTAGGATATAAAAAAGAATGCAGAATTACAAGTAATGGATAATGCCTGTGAGAACATTATATAATAAAGTTTAAAAATGAAGTAAAAGATAAGCGAGAATCCCTTTCATTTGGCATTCTTAAAGTAATGCTTTGAAATCCTAAGCTAATTTTCCTCTAAACAAACCTGACTTGACATTTTAATTTTGAAAGTTTTATTTTTCCTAGGCTCCTCTGATATACTGCTCCTCTTTCCCTGAAAAGCCATTAATTCTTGGCTAGTGGCCCTACCACAGTGCTTATGGATGTGGGCATGGAATTTGGAATCAGACAATACAGGTTCAAGAAATGCTAACACTTATTGGCATAGGAACTTAGAGTACCCTTTAACTACCAAAGTCTAACTTTCTTATTCATACAGTGCAAATGAGTGTAACAGTTCCCACCTGTCAGTGTTGCTATAATTATCAAATGCCATGACGTGTTTCAATTGTTTAGGATACGTCTATTGAATGCTCATAAAGAAGTTTCCTTTTGGTATTATTTTTATCATTGGTGGCTAATGTTCAGGCACAAGGACTGAGAGCCATTGGCATGTGCAAAAAGCTGTTATAACGATAACAGCTTAAGTCATAATGATTTCAGTATCAGAAATTATCACACTCCTCAGGTAGATTTTAAAGATCTCAAGAGCAGATTTATGTTTAACAAACATCTGCTATGTGCTAGGAACAGTGGCAGACATTCATATCTTATGAATCATTTTCTTAATCTCCAACCAAACTCTAAAGGGTGTGTATTAATACTTCATTTTCGCATGTGGGAAACACCTCATGATAAAAAGCTCCCAAAGATCTAGGACAGAAAAAGTACAAAAGTAGATTTTTCTTTGTTTCTGTTGTTTGCACACAGTGAACAGCAAAGCCCTAAACTAAAATTAAGATTTCTTTTCAGCAACACTGCTAAAGCAGTGCTTCTCAAACTTGTAACACAAGCAAAGCAATTGAAGCTATTGGTAGGTTGCTGTGAAAAATGTGTCGGATCGCTCCTCTGCTGGCAAAGCTGAGGTAGAGCTGCTAAGCACTCAGTTTGCACAAAGGTGCAAACTAGAACGTGCTGAATCAGGGCGAGGTTCCCAGGGCCTTTAGGTGGGTTCCACAGTAGTGTGTTTGGAAAAATATGCAAATCACCCAAAAAGATGGCATGGACAGTTGGTATAAAAGAGAGGCAACTTGAGATGCAGAATTACCCAAATGAGTGGTATATAATACCCTCACCCATCAAGCAAGAATGAAAAATTGAAATTCAAGTTCATGTCACTGGTGGTTAGAATGTCCAAATTTATATTACCAATATGTCCATAAATGCAAAGGTAGACAATGAATGATTCAAGACTAATGGAATAACTGGAACCAGTGAACAATAATGGAATGAGTGAATAAGAAAGTGTTTTAGGAACATATTTGAACCGATCTTTATTATCACTGAGAATGACAGATAAAAATGTTTATACCTGATTATACCAGGTACCATACCTTAGTAATACTGCGTTTCATATAATTCTGAAATTGGTGGGACTCATGCAAAATGGCCTATAACACATACCCAGGCAAAACTACATGCCAGTTTATCCAAGACATATATAAAAACAGTTATATTCATTTCAAAATGCCTGATAAGACCCTCACTCAGAAGTCACCATTTGGAACTGTGTTCCCACTGCTGAGGCCTATGGGCGAGAAATATCTTATGTCCCAGACACAACGTTCATTCTCTCTCTATATCTTGATTACAGATAGTAACCTACTTCAACATTTGGATGAGCAAATATTATTTGATGTATTCAAATACTGCCTGTGTCTGCTCTTTCTATCCATATATCCATACTATTGACATTTGTCAAGAGAATCTTTGTTCAGACATAATCATCATTGAAGTGGTTAATATTCTAATATCTCCTGTTAACCTACAAGGGAGAATCACTGCATACTTTCATACATAAATATATTAATATTTAATACACACAGATAGATAGATATACACATGCATTTTATATACATAAATTTACAAAGATACAGATACACAGAAATTTATTTTTCATCGAGTATCTTAAGGAGCTTCAGTTTCAGAGAAGAAATGTACATAACATTGGCTTAAGCTAATGATGTTCCAACTCTAGCTGAACTCCATTCAGCTCAGTGTCAATTATAATTACCTTTTTCCCCACAAAATGTTAGGATTTTATTTTCAAAGTTCCTTTGTTGTACAGAAAGTAAAAATGTTGTTACAGTCTTGGTGTAACCGGTAGCCACAGATGACTCAGCAATCACCACTATCCATGCTACAGCAAGAGTCTTAACACAAAGCTAACAATGCTTACAATTTTGTTGGAATGAAGACCCCAGGTGCAGTGGTCAGCTTCCAAGAGGGACTAAATGGAGGAAGGTGTAATGTCACAAGAACTATTCTTTGCCTCTTTGGGCGGGTGGGTGTCCTGGATTTGTTATCACAGCTACCTTTTTCTTAAAACAGCTACCAAATCCATATGAGCAGTTCAACCAATAATGAATAGTTGTCCATTTGTTTTGGGGTTTTTCAGAGGTTATTTGGGGTCTTAACTGTCTTCTCCTTCCCCATCTTGTTTCTTCCCTCCTCTTCTCACCTTTCCCACTTTCTTCCTCGTCTTACCTTCATCTTCATCCTCATCGTCTTCATCCAACAACTTCTCCAGCATGTCCAAACTCTTCTTCCTCCCTGACTTCTTCCTATTCATCCTCTTCATCATCTAACGCCTCCTCTTCACCATCCTCATCCTCCGCATCTTCTCCTTCTTCTTCCTCCTCTTCTTCAACCGCACCGTCCACTTTGGCATCCGAGTCACGGACCTGCCGATCCTCTTGGTCATGGTCAAGAGCTACTTCAATTTCAGTAGTTTGGGGAGATTGGAAATTGAAACCAAGCCTCCAATTATTAAACCAAGGAACTCTAAGTTCACACTGTCATCAGTTAAGACCTCAATTCTCCTATCATTTGATTTGCAATTGTTCAAGACAAGTTCGCAAACAGCTGCCCAGGTTTGGTTCCTCAGCTCCAGCTAGATTCTCCTCTTCATGTCCACGTTTCCTTCTTTTCTTCTGCAAAGTTGACTTTCTTTGGCAAAGGCCAGAACAGGGAGAGGCATCCTGGCCTGCGCAGCAAAGGCCTTTTTAAGGGTTCTGCTGGCAGCAGAGGCCAGCTGCATAGTCACAGGTGGTGGGTGGCATGTAGGCAGGTGAGAGGAGCCCCAGGAACCCCAATTCACTTTTTTATGTGGATTTTCTATCATATTATATTGTGGGAATTACCTTGTGGTTGTCTCAAAAATGGCATATTTAATTTTTTCAAATGCTAATAGATTGGATATATGTATCTTTTTTGTTTTTGCTTTTAAAGTTTTTAATTAAATTCATGAGTTAACATACAGGTATAATACTAGTTTCAGGTGTAGAATTTAGTGATTCATCACTTACATACATCACCCTGTGCTCATCACAAGTGCCCTCCTTAATCCCCATTGCTTATTTCACCCATCCACCCCACCCACCTCCCCTCTGGTAACCATTGGTTTGCTCTTTATAGTTAAGAGTCTGTTTTTTGGTTTGCCTCTCTCTCTTCTCTCTTTCCTTTTTTTGTTTCTTAAATTCTACATATAAATGAAATCATAAGATATTTGCCTTTTTATGACTGACTTATTTCACTTAACATATTATTCTCTATCTTCCTCCATGTCTTTGTAAATAGCAAGATTTCATTCCTTTTTATGGATGAATATTATTCCATATATATACATATATGTGTGTATATATATATTTATTCCATATATATTCATTCCATATGTATATATTCATTCCATATGTGTATATATGTGTATATATATATATGTGTGTGTGCATATGTGTATATATATATATATACACATATGCACACATACACACACCATTTCTTCTCTATCCATTCATGGAGTGTCAATGGACACTTGAGCTGTTTCCATAATTTGGCTATTATAGATAATGTTGCTATAAACAATGGTATGTATGTGTCTCTTTGAAGAAGTATTTTTGTATTCTTAAGTATACTGTAGTGCAATTGCTGGATGATGGAGTAGTTATATTTATAACTTTTTGAGGAACATCCATACTGTTTTCCAGAGTTGGCTGCATCAGTTTGCATTCCCACCAACAGTGTGAGAGGGTTCTCCTTTCTCCACATCCTTGCCAACACCTGTTCTTTCTTGTGTTGTTAGTTTTAGCTATCCTGTTAATACAAAACTAGTGTAGTTTTAATTTGCATTTCCCTCATGATGAGTGATGTTGGACATCGTTTCATGCGTCTATTGGTCATCTATATGTCTTCTTTGGAAAAATGTCTATTTATGTCTCTGCCCATTTTTTAAAATATAGTTTATTGTGAAGTTAACTAACATACAGTGTATACAGTGTGCTCTTGCCTTCAGGAGTAGATTCCTATGATTCATCACTTACATACAGCATCCAGTGCTCATCCCAACAAATGCCCTCCTCAAAGCCCATCACCCATTTTCCTCACCCCCCTAGCCCCCACCCCCTTCCACCCTCATTTTGTTGTCTGTATTTAAAAGTCCCTTATGGTTTTCTTCCCTTTCTGTAACTAATTTTTTTCTTTCCCTTCCCTCATGGTCTTCTGTTAAGTTTCTCAACTTCTACACATGAGTGAAAACATATGATATCTTTCTCTGACTGACTTATTTCACTTGGCATAATATCATCTACTTCCATCCAGGTTGTTGCAAATGGCAAGATTCTATTCTTCTTCATTGCCAAGTAGCATTCCATTACACACACACACACACACACACACACACACACACACACATTTATACATATACCACATCTTCTTTATCCATTCATCAGTTGATGGACATTTTGGCTCTTTCAATAATTGGGCTATTGTTGATAGCGCTGCTATAAACATTGGCGTACATGTGCCCCTACGAATCAGCACTCCTGTCTTGTTTTTCAAATTTACATCTAAAAAAGTATGTGAAATTCTTAATTTTAACTGGGTATTTCAGATATTTCTTTTGATATTTAATATTTTCTGCTAAACAAATGGATTTGAGATCATAAGGAGTTGAGCACTATTTTTTTAATGTTTAGTTTTGAAAGAGAGAGAGCACACACGAGCAGGGGAGGAGCATAGAGAGAGGGAGGCAGAGGATCCCAAGTGGGCTCCGTGCTGCCAGCAG
This sequence comes from Neofelis nebulosa, assembly GCF_028018385.1. Lineage (NCBI taxonomy): Eukaryota > Metazoa > Chordata > Mammalia > Carnivora > Felidae > Neofelis > Neofelis nebulosa. The sequence continues at coordinate 40,685,387 of NC_080783.1, read as the reverse complement.
AGAGCCCAACAGGGTTTCAAACCATGACCTGTGAGATCATGTCCTGAGTCGAAGTCCAAGGCTTTAACCAATTGAGCCACCCAGGCACCACAGTACTATTATTTAACAAAATTGAGAACTGCTTTAATGATGAATACTACTAAAATGAATGAATACATATCATCTTCAGTATAAGGCAAAATAAATTTAAAATAGTTAACATGCAAAACTTGTAGAGTCCCAAGCAAATACCTAATTCATTTTCTAACATAATAAATATTTTTATCTTTGGGAAAAAAATGGTGACAAATCTTTAAACATTATGTATAAAAATTAAAAAATCAATTTAAGTATGATAAAACCATTATCAATAAAAGAAAAAAATATATGCTCAGCGTTACTGTCGGGTTTTATGAAATTTAAATTTGCTTTCGAATTAGACTGGATTTAAGACTATGCCAAATGGATCACTACGATGCAGTTGTAATGAACATTACCTTGTCCTGTACAGTAAGGAAATAGAGCTTAGCTCACCAAAATAGCGTTCTTGGAAGCTCTGCCATTGCAAAAAATGGCTTCCTTCCCTGGGTATAATATTCAGAGGTTTTAAAATTCTTCAGAGAATTATTAGAAGTTACTTGACAAAAGAAGCAAGCAATTGTGAGTTTAAAACTGCATCACGCTGCTTGTTCTCCATCTCAGAACCCTTCTGCTGATGGCTGTTTGTCACTTTGCATGGTCATTCAGGAACTATATTGTGACCATCTGCCACTTATCTCTTTGGCCACAATCTTCTCTTCTCTGATCACTATTGATTTTCCAAATGGACCCACCATAAACTAAATGTAGCAATTATGACATTTAGGTTAGAAACAGCCTTTGCCTCTGTAGGTTGTATCTAGATTACTAAAGAATCAGTCATAAAAACCAACAAAATATAAGCATTTGCTGAAGGCAGAGATTTTTAAATTGCTACAATTAAGTTTAAGTTGATATTATCATCATTAGTCCATATTTTCTATTTTTTAAATAAATTAGCCACACAAATTCCTACATTTAACTCCTAAGCAAATGCTAACACAGCTGGTCCTCCCAAATGCACTCATCATATACTTTTTGAACTATGTGCCATTTCTATTCAAAACTGAAATATCCTTCAGGAAAAAGAACCATTTAACATAAAAAGGTATTTGAATTAGAATCTTTTCTCTGGAAAGGAAAAATTGTTGAGGCAATAAAATTATCTGTGGTTGCCAGGAGCTGGGGGTCATGGAGAAGGGATGAATAGATGGAGGACAATGGATTTTTAGTGCAGTGAAACTCTTCTGTAGGATAACATAATGGGAGATATATAACTTTATACATTTGGCAAAATCCCTAAATATACAACACAAAGAGTGAACCCTAATGCAAACAATAGACTTTGGTAGTAATATATCAGAATAATAATTCATCAACTATAACAAAGGTACCGCACCAATGCAAGATGTCAATAATAGAGGAAATTAGATGGGGGTAGTGAGGGGATGTGGCAGAGTAAGGAGAGGCTATAAATGGAAACTCTGTACTTTCTATTCCATTTTTGTCTAAACCTAAAGTGTTCTAATAAATAAAGTCTAATTATTTAAAAACAAAATAAAATCCTCTCTCTCACTTGCCTCTTTGTACTTCATTATGATTTTGTGTATCTGTCCTTAAATTAATGTAGATATATGTGGAGAAGAAAGTTTTGAAAGTCTGTTGTGAAATAAAATGACCCAAACTAAAATCTCATGAGAAACTCAAGCATAATTTCTGTCAACACATATTGTAACATATATTGTGTTGGCCTGCCTGTTTAATTTCATTGGGGGTAAAGCAGGGACGGTGGAGCAGAAATTCCCATTTATAATTCCCTGAAGGAAACCGATCAATTGATGACCAGACAGGTGTTTAAAAGCCATCTTGCACTTGATTGACACAGTTGATGTTTACAGACTACCAGTCCTCCAACATGTCCCCAGGCTGTATACGACCAGGGACCCATTACGGATTTTTTTTTTTTTTTTTTTTTTTTTGCTTTTGGGAATTTTTGTTGTTGTTGTTTTTAGTCCTTTTGTATGTCGAATCTGTATGTTTCAACTTTCAATATGCATCATGGTGTTAGCCCTGTCTTTTGGGGTTATTAGAAAGAAAAGGATAAGGGTCCATGAATGAATGTATGGATAAAGGAGACATGGTACACACAGGCACACATACAGACACACACAGTACAATACTATTCAGCCACAAAACAGGACGGAATCTTGCCATTGTGACAACCTAGACATACCTTGAGGATATTATGTTAAGTAGGTCAGACAGAAAAAGATAAATACCACATGATCTCACTTATATGTGGCAGCTAAAACAAAGAAACAAAACAAGCTCATACAGAAAAAAGACTGCTGGCTGCCAGAAGCAAGATGGGAGCGGGCAAAATGACTGAAGGGTATCAAGAGATACAAACTTCCAGTTACAAAATAAATAAATCATGCAGATGTAATACATAGCTTGGCGACTTGTAATGATAATGTATTGCATATGTGAAAGTTGCTGAGAGTAAATCTTAAAAGTCCTCATCAGAAGGAAAAGAAAAGAAAAAAAGGAGAGGTGATATAAAAAAGAGAATAAAGGAAGGAGTGAAGTGGAAATGGTGATTAGGGCTTCCTAATGCTGGTAGGCTATGTTGCTACTGATAGCACCTGTATGAGCCCTCAGTTATTGTTCTTAAGTAAATGTGTAGATCGAGAAAATCCACTAGTAGTATTTTTTCCTGCCCATTGACATCTAAGTGAGTATAATTCAGTTGGTATCATACAATGCAAATAACACATATTTAATAATCTAATCAAATAGCATGTTTACAAATAGTGATCAGTAGAAGAAAAAATTCTTCTACTCTTAAATACTCAGATATTTGTTTTTAAAATTTTTTTTTTTTAACATTTATTTATTTTTGAGACAGAGAGAGACAGAGCATGAACGGGGGAGGGTCAGAGAGAGGGGGAGACACAGAATTGGAAGCAGGCTCCAGGCTCTGAGCTGTCAGCACACAGCCCGACGTGGGGCTCGAACCCACAGACCGTGAGATCATGACCCAAGCCGAAGTCGGCCGCTTAACCGACTGAGCCACCCAGGCGCCCCTAAATACTCAGATATTTGAAGGGAGTTTGCTAACAATTTAGTTCACTGTGCTTTAAATGGTTAAAGCAAGACTAGGAGGTAAATGAGAAAAAAAGGTGAAAAAAATCAATCCATATCCACCGACACTTCTAGGCTAACATGTACAATGCTGACATTTGAAAGAGACTTACTTACAACACATTCATGAGAGATGCTACCGAACATTGGAAATCACAGAAATGTGCCCTATATATGTTCCTAACTCAAACTTAAATTCCCCCCATATTTGGAATAGCTACATTAACTCAAGGTTCACACTATTATCTCATTTTCCAAATCTTATTATTTTCTCTGATAAAGAATGTCTCCATTAAATAAGTGGTAGAGAATAATTTAATGTTTCCTTAACATTAAATTTTTGGAATGAAAGAAAAATACGTTTAGTTTAACTAGGGACATGATGTGCAAATAGGAATGAACAAATCTATTATCTCTAACCCAAGGACATTAAAAAATCCTGCTATAGTAAGAGTCTCCCACATATTCAAAATTCTCAAGTTGAACTGTGAAACTTGCTAAAGAATAGATAAGAAAAGCATTGCCAATATGTCAACCACCTTAATACCATCCAAACTCCTTGCAATTGCTGCATTTTCTTCTGTAAGAAATGTCAAGATTTCATCAAAAAGTCTTTTAATTTGGATAGTCTCCATACAGTTGTCTGGCTATTTTCACTCTCTGGTTTGTAACTTCTCTTATACCAGTTGTCATTTCTGTAACCTTTCCAACAGCAACTGTGCAGTCTTGGGACCACGATGCAGAATATCTCACTCAACAATCCTCCCACAAACCATCTGTTTCTAGAGACATCAACAACTGTTGGCATTGAAAGACTCTATGCAAAATGGGGAAGAAATTGTTCAAAATGATAAAGTGGAACTTTCTCAGAGATCTTAAATCCCTAGCATAATAGGCAAATAATTGACATATAAAAAACAATATTATTTGAGTAAAAGATTTCAAGTCTGGAAAAAGAAAATAAAACAAATCCAAAAAGACTGAAGCCCCTCACTTACCGTTCCATCACGTTTTATAAAAAGTTGCATATCAAAAATTTTTAATTATAGTAATGAATCTCAATAAAATTATGTAATATGCAAACAAAAGATCTACCAAAGATGTGAAAACATTCACAAGACATTCACCGGACTGACTTCACCAAACATGGCTACATATACATCTATTCTTTCTTTATAAAATGACACACATCAATCCTTATTCAAAAGCATAAATGGAACTTTATTACCTTCCTGCATCTTGGTTTGGAAATTCTACCGTCCTTGAGATGTGAATGATCACCAATAATTACTTTTAATTCACTTTTATGGGGCAAATAAACTGTTTTGGACAGATTCTGTAAGAAGTAAATGTCCTAAAGAGATGAATTAGTTTTATAGTTGGCAATGTGATTTCTTATACATCTAGTGTGATTTCCAAAATAACCTTATGAAATAGTGGGACAAGTATTATCACTGATTTACAGAAAAGTACTTGGTGAGTCATTCAAAGTCACATACCTTAACAGTAACAGAGGCATAACTTAGAAGCTATTTTTACAATTCACAGTTAAATTCTATTCAAAAATTATTGTTTGGATTGAGTTTTTAAAATCAAATGTGCTTGGGGCTCCCGAGTGGCTCAGTCAGTTAAGCGACCCATTCTTGATCTTACCTCAGGTCATGATCTCGGCTCACGTCATGATCTCATGGTTTGCATGGTCAAGTTTTGTGTCGGGCTCTGTGCTGACAGTGTGGAACCTGCTTAGGATATTCTCTCTCCCTCTCTCTCTCTCTCAAAACAAACAAACAAATAAATAAATAAATAAATAACTTTTAAAAATAAAATAAAATGTACTTTTATTCCTTAATTTTCTAAGATTACTTACCATCATACCATCTGGGTACAGAGATGATAACTGATTTGAATATAGCATATTATTTTTAAAAAGATTTCAAATGTCTACTACAAATACCAAGATCTTAAAAACTGCAGGGTTTTACAGGTTAGGAACCACATCTGTTTAGTCTTACATAGAATTTAATAACATAATATTATAATGTTTGTGTTATTTTTTTTTTTTTTTTTAATTTTTTTTTCCAACGTTTTTTATTTATTTTTGGGACAGAGAGAGACAGAGCATGAACGGGGGAGGGGCAGAGAGAGAGGGAGACACAGAATCGGAAACAGGCTCCAGGCTCCGAGCCATCGGCCCAGAGCCCGATGCGGGGCTCGAACTCACGGACCGCGAGATCGTGACCTGGCTGAAGTCGGACGCTCAACCGACTGCGCCACCCAGGCGCCCCTGTTTGTGTTATTTTAAAGACTGTTCCTAAAGATCTAAGTTGCCACACAATATAAATTAATTCTGAAAAATAACTCATAGGCAACGTGCCTTTCATATTCACTGCCCTCTTTTTTAATGGATTATTTTGTTACTTTTTGTTAGCTCCCAGGCTGTTAACTTTCATGTCATTAATGCCTAATAGTTAATGTTTTGGTCTATTTAAGGCCTAAAGCTTAAATGATTTGAGTTTGATTATTAGCAAGTCTGTAATATGGCTCTGCCTCATTTTGGATCTCAGGTCTGTGAACCAGAGTCAGACCATGTTTCATCTTGTATGTATTATTCATCACTCTCATACTCAGAGGGAATTTTCCCAGACATGAAAGCACTTTAATTTTTCTTTTTCTGAGGACATATTCATGTCCAATTGGACCAATTACCATAGCCAGTTAACTCTCAATTATGTGGGCAAAACAAATTGTATCATTTAAAAAGGTGTTACTGTCACAACAAGTGATCTTTTTGTAAATGGGTGACTATGTCAGACTTAAAGAGTTTCTGTCAAAAGGCTGAGTAATTACAAATCTCCCAGATGTTAGCAAACAAACGTCACCAGACTGATGTCAAATATGGGCATTCCATTCCAGTATTTAAAAAAAATTTTTTTTTAATGTTTATTTATTTTTGACAGAGAGAGAGAGAGAGAGAGCACGCGCGCGCGCGTGCATGAGTGGGGAAGGGGCAGAGACAGAGGGAGACACAGAATCCGAAGCAGGCTCTAAGCTCTGAGCTGTCAGCACAGAGTCCGACAGGGGGCTGGAACTCACAGGCTGCAAGATAATGACCTGAGCCAAAGTTGGATGCTCAACCAACTGAGCCACCCAGGCGCCCCAACTGTTCCAGTATTTTAGACCACTGGTTCTCAGAGGCAATTTTGCCTCTTCATGTAATACTCTGCAATGTCTGAAGACATTTTTGGATGTCACATTGGGGAAGAATAGCTATTGGTGTGAAAATGTCAATAATGTCATGGTTGAGAAACCCTGGCCTAGATGAGATCGTACATGTAATGGCTATTAAAAATAAAATTTGGCTAATCATAATCCTGATCAGTTTGTTTTAAATTTAAAAACTGAAGAAATTAGCTCAAGTCAGTAACTCTCTTCCTGTAATATCTGATTATTTTAATTCTATTTTCCCTATTGATTTCCATATTACATATGGTTCTAAACTTTAACTTGAGTTCCTCTTCTGCAGTTTCCAGTGCACAATGAATTAGAGAAATGACAGATTGTCATTTCTTTCTTTCGCATTGGGAGAGGAGATCCATAAAGACCTAGTTCTAAATTCGGGTTATGAGAATTTCAGTAAACTGTTCTACCACTGCTCTCCACTTAAGTCAGTTTACATGAAGAAAGAAAGACAGAGATGTGGATAAGGGTGGGGTAGATACATGATACATGGATGAATGGAAGGATGGATAGATGGATAGATAGAAATAATAGAATAGATATGAGCTTGAACCCTAGAGAAAGACTCCTTACGTGTACATCTTGACTTCACTACTTACTAGCTATGGGTCCTTTGACAAATAATATATTAGGAGCCTATGATTTTAATCTATAAAATTGGCACAATATAACATTGCCTACTTCATTAGGGTTGTCCATAGGATGAAACAACAAAGCCCTTAGAACAGTTCCTTACATCTAATAAATGTTTGAAATTATCAGCCCTCCATATATTTATTTATACAGATGTTTTTAAACCTCCAATAATAGTGCTTTAAAAATAATAAAGAATTGTATTACTTAAAATAATTTTACTTCTTCTGAAACAGTAAAACTTCTGAAAATTATGCAAGTGCTTTCAAGAGCTTCAAATGAGAAACAGATGTATACAACCCTGCTCCTCGGTAAAATTAATCTCATGCTCAATGTATTTTTGATCACTGGAAATGAGGAATAAAAATGAAATTACTGTGGCACTAGAAAATAAATAGATTTACCAATTCTGCTTTTTTATTGATATTGATTAAAGTACTTTTTGATCACCATTTCAAATGTAGAGTGAAGATAAAATGTTTGCATCATCAGAAAATAACTGGATTGACCAATGCTGCTTTTTCATTTATATCTATTAATACTTTCATGCCTTCAGATTCGAATTGCCCAGGCTTCAGTAATTTATTTTTCCAGGCTTATAAAGTGCTTTGGGTGTTTTTGATTGAAGTTACTCATTTTTCATCACTATCATTGATCAAAGTCTTCCTACACTTTTCTTTTTCTCCACAGTGACTTAAATATGTATCCTTGTCTTCGACTTTCTGCTTTAATCTTTATCTTACAATGTCTTATCTCACCATGTTTGTGCTGGTTTGTTCCAAATGACTCTTACTTGAGGATTGCCTTCTGTTATACACTCCTAAGTGATTCAATTCAACAGGTACAGAGAAATTACAGATAGATTGATTGATTGATAGATTGATAGATGATAGATTGATTTTATATATTTGCATGTATAATATATAGCTATAACAATATATATTTATGTATGTATATATGTATAATTGTATTTTATTTTTAGCAGTATTTTTTAATGTTTATATATTTACTTTGAGAGAGAGAGAGAGAGAGAGAGAGAGAGAGAAAGAGAGAGAGGGAAAGAGCACAAGCAGAGGAGGGGTAAAGAGAGAGGAAAGAGACAGAATCCTAAGTAGGATCCATGCTGTCAGCACAAAGCCCAATGCAGATGCAGGGCTTGAACCCACAGACCATGAGATCATGACCTGAACCAAAATCAAGAGTCAGACACTTAACCAAATAAGTCACCTAGGCACCCTAGTATAGTTGCATTTTAAATATATAGCTGTGAATGGTGAAAGAAATGGTTGGGTAAATCTTTAGTTTTGCCTTATATCAATTTTGGTGTTTAACACAAAGGATATGAAATCCACATTGTAGGTTTATACAAAGGAAGATTTGGAGTTGTCCTCCATTTAAAGGACATATCCTCCTGGGGTGCCTGGGTGGCTATCAGTTAAGCCTCTGACTTTGGCTCAGGTCATGATCTCATGGTTTGCTCGTGATTTTAAGCCCCTCATCGGGCTCTGTGCTGACAGCTCAGAGCCTGGAGCCTGCTTTGGATTCTGTGTCTCCCTCTGTCTCTGCCCCTCCCCCGCTCATGCTCTATCTCCATCTCTGTCAAAAATAAATAAACATTAAACAAGATAGTCTCCAAACCATGTTGGTGATTTAGTTCAATGGTGAAATCCTCAATTATCTGGATATTGCCTTCAATAACCTCAGCCTCTAAAATGGGATTAACTTTAAGTTGGAAGCTGGGGACAAAAAAAGTCCTTGGTGTCCCAGAGAAGGCATCTGGAGTAGTGAGAACTGGTAGTTCTATCCTATGTGAATTTACAATCATACAATTAATTTTGCTGGGCTTCATGATATCAGTTTTTCAACATATTATTTACAAGGAAATAGAACAGTATTTCTCAAATGCTCAGATTTGCAGGGAAATAACCAGACACAAGAGAGATAATATAGCCAATAAGCAAGGGAATATGAGACATATTGCTATTTTTATATATCAGTACCAAAACAATATGTTTTTTGGAAACCTTTCTAAAAACAGAACTTTCTATACCACATGCTAAGTAAATAAGGAAGTTTCATAAACCTTTCTTGAAATACCAGATGCAATATTTTACAAAATAAGAAGGCTGATCTTGACCCTGTTTAATCACACACCTAGTTCTAAAGTGACATAACCTTATAATAATATTGAATATCAATTCAGAGCTGAAAAATGTGCGAAACATTTTGCTTAATTAATGTGAACTTCTCTCCTCTCCTCTCTTCTCCTCTCCTCTCCTCTCCTCTCCTCTCCTCTCCTCTCCTCTCCTCTCCTCTCCTCTCCTCTCCTCTTCTCCCCTCCCTCCTCTCCCCTCCCCTCCCCTCCCCTCCCCTCCCTTCCTCTCCTCTCTTCTCTTTTCTCCTGGTTACTATCACTTCTGCTAGATGCCCCATATTCTTAAGCAATGGCTACTCCTAGGCTCTGGATTAACTTTAAATGGTTTAACTACACGTCTGAAAAAGAGCAGCCTGGCGCTTCTGGAAAAAGTGTCATTGGACCTTGAAATGAAAACTTGATTTTTTTTCTTCATTTTCCTGTCCTGCTATTTCCATAGAATCAGCTCAAGTGAATACAGCACAGGAAACAGATCGAGGTAGTCTTTTCTTCTCCAACATTAATACATTAGTTGGCCTTAAGTAAGTAAATCACTTAGCTGGGTGTTTGTCCTTTTCTTCTCCAAACTGTATACTACTTGGAAAGTAACACTATTCTCTCTCAGACTTAAGTTTTTCAGGATCCATAAATTGATGGTTTTTTTAAATACTTTGAGATATTTTTTAGGAGACTAAACAAACCACATTCATGACAGCTTCCTTAAGGTTCACCTTGTGTGGGAGATGCAGGAGAGAAGCATCAAAGGAAAAGACTTCAAAAGGGAAGGGCTGGAGAAGGTGCAAGGCCTTAGGACATGTTTATACAGCTAAACATGGCTGTGGCAGTAAGGAACCCCTAGAGCCATTAACATTGTCCAGGGCGGATCCTCCTTCACACCTGACCCTTCCTAGTGTTATAGAAACCAATTAACTCAAAATTCAACCTTGTAAAGCTAAACAATCAGATTGATGAACACACTTGCTTAGCTGACTTTATGCACATAGTCTTTAGCAATTATCCTAATAAAAAGAATCTTCATCCTGGAGTCAAGGCCTCATCCGATTGGATTATGAGGACCTTCACTTAACTGCACTTTGCTGACTCATCTTTTGAGACTCTGGCCATACTCCCTGCAACAACCTTGGTCAGGCATATGCAAAATTTTGAATCGGAACATGCACACCTAGGATTGTGTATGGGTTTTTTCCTGCATTTTCAGCAGCAACAACTATAACAAATGTCCAGTGACTCACACAGATAATATTTCTGCTAAATTATTGAATCAATAATATAAATGCTATGAGAAGTATTATTTGAATACCCAATTAAATTAATAGCAAACTATTCTAAATTTAAGAGCATGGATTAATATTCATTTGACATATCTTACACAAGGGGTGTAGGACATTATGATTTTTGTGAGGCCAACAGAGATCAAAGTAAGAACTACATCAAGAATCTCAACACTAACCTTGTTGGGAGATGAACGTCATTGCTCTTAAGAAGTTTCCAGTTTTTTTCTCTTCCTTTGGTGTTTGAGCTCTAACATGATTTTGGTACCATACAAACACAAAATATTCTAAATATTTAAAATATTTAATGTATATAACAAATTCAAATTTTACATAGAAAATTAATCTTATTTATATAGAAAGTTTATTTTTTAACGTAGCACCAAAAGCTATTATATTACAGGTATTTCAGACTGTGAAGTTTACCTGAAAATGAATACAAGTGATTCTACTGTGTAAAGCTTTTATATCTCACCACAGTGCCAAGAACTTAGTTTTTCACACCTGACTAAATGCTCCATCTTGCCCATACCTGTCTATTTTTTCTCAGTCTATTTTCTTTCTTCAGCTCATTCCATGCCTTTCCATCTCTACTTTCCAAGTTACATTTGAGGGGATCCTAAAAATGACACTTCTCTGCCCATTTCAGAATCTATTTAGAAACAAATGTAAAAGTGTGATAGAGGGATTTCAGATTAAATATCAGGGAATTATAGAGAAAGTTTTGCAAATTATCCTTTTCACAATATCAAGTAAAAACAAAATCTGAGCAAAATATAGACCAACAAATAAGCAAATTTATTTGAAGCCATCAGAGAGATACCAAGGAAGGCAGGACTTGATGAGCCTGTATCCTGAGGAGAAAGAAGCTCTTTTAGGTAGGTCCAACACTACTTTTCCCTTGTAGGATAATTCTTAAGAGGCAACAGGTGGGAGGATAAGAAAATGGAGTAGAGAATGGCAGCTGAATCGGAGGTACTCTGAGTTTAACATTAGGCACCATCAGGGGGCCTGATGTCATCTCAAGAGTTATGACTCTGAATCACAGAATATATGATGTCTTCCTTCCTCTTGTATATAAATATTGATGGTATACAAAACTTTAGTTGGGTTTTAAATCTTCCTCTTTATGCTAGATGCCTCTAGGGTCATCCATGTACCAATTCTTTTGACTTCCACCTTCTGACCCACATACGTCTGGACACTTCAACTAAAACCTCAACGTAGGTATAAAATTGAGTAAATGTCAAAACCTTAGGCTTACTTACTTTTCTTAGTTTTCTAATTTATAGCACATAAGAGATGGATGTTTTGCCACACTCTTCTCCACTTGATTCAGATTATAATAAACTCAAAATAAACAATAGAAATGATCCCTGAAAGTATAGTCTTTAATAAACTGAAAATAAAAAGAAAATTCTGTTCAGGTATTTTTCATTTTTATTAATATATTTAATCCAAGGGAATTTACTTTTATGTCCATATAAACCTCTTTCTCCTATGCAGATTCCATGAGTATAAATCTCCTTAAATGCTAAAAGTTTTTCCCATATCTTCTAAGCTATCTCCAAATCTTATCACTTCTAACTGCAGAATTCAGGTCAGCTTAGTATTTATGTAGGGTGACTAATTTGTCAACTTGTGCAGATAATGTCAGTCAAAATTACTGAAAAATAGCAAAACTGAGTTCTAGGAGCAAGAAATTGTTTATTAAAAGGCCCAGGCTTCTTATAGGCACATTCGTATATATTATGGCTTTAGACATTTTCTTGTATTGAACCCTTTAATAATAAATATAAGTTTTGTAATGGAACCTTTCACTTACAGTTTTTATTTTTCAAGTTTTATTTATGGAAATAATATAATTATCTTCTATTTTATAAGCAATTTCTATATGAACTAAGTAGAATACTAAATAGGATACTAAAACTTATATTTACATTTATTTTCACCAAAAAGTGAATAAAGAAATTTAGATTTGCTAATATTTAACATATAAACAAACATCAGGGTTCTTAGTCAAAAATAATATGCTAAATGGAATAATATCAAAATAATTTAAAAAGTCATAATTGCTAAAGGATTCATACTGCCAGAGAAATGTACAGTAAGTACACTTAGAGTTAAAGTTTGAAAAAGACTAAGAATTTAAAATAAATCCAGGTGTAATCTTCAAAAATTTGAGTATTTTTCCTCACTTGATCAGCCTTTGCAGAAATGAAGTGCATAGTTTCTGTATACATACATAAATACCTGCATTACTATTTCAGTTTCCAGAAATGGGATGAAACCAGAGAAATCTGCAGAGCGTCTGATTAGTGCTTAACACAATTAATTGGATGGCTAGTAGATTGGAATTTAGTCATTTCAGGAATTAAATCCTGTGAGACACAGCTGCCAAAAGTGTCCTATATTTCACAGATTAGACAATGTTTAATTAATAGATTAAAGATAAGCCAAGCAAATCATAAGCAATAATCAGATTTATATTTTGACTAGTCAGATATAATATATAGCAGAAACTTATTATGCTTATTTAACAGGGAATCACTCAATTTCAAGCTAAAAAGCATTCACTGGTTTGGGTCATAAATCATTCTATTTGAGTCACCATCAGCTTGTTTTTTTTTTTTTTTCCATTATTTATTTAGCTCATTATGTAATACTATTCATGATACATAACAGAGGCCATTACTTTGTGCAAAAGTATTCTGCCATGGGATTTCTAGAATATTCATTCAAAAATATTTCCCAAATGAAAATTACAGAAGGTATATTTATGGGTATTTGCAAAGAAACGCATACAAAATTATACCTTTTTCCTGTCTTAGCTAATAAATGATTCCTTTTTGACAGGCAAATGCTACAGTTTGATATGCTTGCATCCTATTTATTGGAGAATACTGAGAAGTTCTGAAGATGAAAATTACATTGTAGAAGGAACCATATATATGCATCTCTAGTCTAATGAATCATAAATGTGCCACTGTCAACTCTTTATATACTAGTCAAAACTTGCTGTGCCCCACAATGAGTCAGTTCTGTTACTTACACTTAAGGGTAGTGACCAAGCACAGTATGTAAAAAAAGCCTTAAAATGGGGGGATTTAGTGTTAAAAGCCACAATCTCAAAGCCACAGTTAATATTCATAACTTTTCTTTTCCACTGCCTTTTCTAGATTTCCCCTTACCTCAGCTAACATTTCCACAGGTCTACATCTCTTTCTGGGGAGTGTCATCAAAACATTATCAGTGAGGGGCTCCTGGATGTCTCATCTGGTTAAGGGTCCAACTTCAGCTCAGGCCATGATCTCGTGGTCAGTGGGTTGGAGCCTGTATTGGGCTCTGTGCTGACAACTCAGAGCCTGGAGTCTGCTTCAGATTCTGGGTCTCCCTTTCTCTCTGCCCCTACACCACTCATTCTCTCTCTCTCTCTCTCTCTCTCTCTCTCTCTCTCTCTCTCTCCCTCTCTCTCTCTCTCTCTTTCAAAAATAAATAAACGTTTAAAAAAAATTATCAGAGAGGTGTGAGTCCCTAAATACTTTACCCTTACTAGGATATAGCTGATGCAATAGCTTATGTATCTTTATTAACACATATGGGAGCACCAAGAATTCCCTTCATAAATCTCTTGAGTTTCAGGCATATTCTTTTTGGACCCCATTATGTCACAAGAACTCTAGCTTCTCAGGATGATTATTTTCCCGCCCTACTATAGTAACTCCTTTTTTGCCTGTTTGTCTATTAGAATGAAGAACCGAAAATTACAAGGTGAAAATTATAGCTCTAAGTTCATCAGAATTTTACTGAGGCCCTGATGGAATCGTGCCCCCTTGAAGACCAGAATTTTAATCCTTTAAACCCCAAATTCTGGGGATAAGAACTACACAAATGACATAGTTCCCAAGAGGGTGACTTGGCTAAGCAAGGAGAAGTTCTACTTCTCTTTCTACCTCTTGTTTCCTAGACTCACCTAATCTGTCAGAAACATAGCATATACAACAGTTAATGGTTCAAAGTATATAAGATATCTTAAATAATAGGACACCGACCTTGCAAAGTGTCATTCTCAAGATAGTGCCTTAGGTGTGTTTTAAAAAAGAAATTTCCATTCTTTCAGGAGAGCAGCTACTCAGTGATACATGATAGAATCCAAAGATCCTACAGTCATGTGCTCATTTTCAAACTCTCTTTGATTTAAAAGCATCCCTTGTCTCTACCAGATACTCTTACCTGCTTTGTCAAAGATTAGTTGGCCACACCTTTGTGGGTCCAATTCTGGGGTCTCTATTCTATTCTATTGGTCTATGTGTCTGTTTTGTGCCAATACCATACTGTCTTGATGACTACAACTTTGTAGTAGAGGCTAAAGTCCGGGATTGTGATGCCTCCCACTTTGGTTTTTTTTTTTCAATATTACTTTGGCTATGCAGGGTCTTTTCTGGTTCCATACAAATTTTAGGATCACTTTTTCTAGCTTTGAGAAGAATGCTGGTGCAATTTTGATTGGGATTGCATTGAATGTGTCAATTGCTTTGGGTAGTACTGACATTTTAACAATATTTATTCTTCCAATCCATAAGCATGGAATGTTTTTCCATTTCTTTGTATCTCCTTCAATTTCCTTCATAAACTTTCTTTGGTTAGGTTTATTCTTAGGTATTTTATGCTTCTTGGTATAATTGTGAATGGGATCAGATTCTTTATTTCTCTTTCTGTTGCTTCATTCTTGGTATGTAAAAATACAACCGATTTCTGTACATTAATTTTGTATACTGCGACTTTGCTGAATTCATGTATCAATTCTAGCAGACTTTTGGTGGAGTCTGTCGAGTTTCCACATAGAGTATCATGTCATCTGCAAAAAGTGAAAGTTTGACTTCATCTTTGCCAATTTTGATGCCTTTGATTTCATCTGCTGTCTGATTGCTGAAGCTAGGACATCCAACACTATGTTAAACAACAGCAGTGAGAGTGGATATCCCTGTCCTGTTCATGATCTCAGGGGGAAATTTCTCATTTTTTCCCCATTGAGGATGATATTAGCTGTGGGCTTTTTGTAAATGGCTTTTATGATGTTTAAGTATGTTCCTTCTATCCAAGACAATCTCTTTAACAAATGGTGCTGGGAGAACTGGACAGCAACATGCAGAAGAATGAACCTGGACCACTTTCTTACACCATTCACAAAAATAAACTCAAAATGGATGAAGGACCTGAATGTGAGACAGGAAACCATCAAAACCCTAGAGGAGAAAGCAGGAAAAGACCTCTCTGACCTCAGCCGCAGCAATTTCTTACTTGACACATCCCCAAAGGCAAGAGAATTAAAAGCAAAAATGAACTATTGGGACCTCATCAAGATAAAAGCCTTCTGTACTGAAAAGGAAACAATCAACAAAACTAAAAGGCAACCAATGGAATGGGAAAAGATATTTGCAAATGGCATATCAGATAAAGGGCTAGTATCCAAAATCTGTAAAGAACTCACCAAACTCCACACCTGAAAAAATAAATGATCCAGTGAAGAAATGGGCAGAAGACATGTCTTCTTTCTAAAGAAGACATTCAGATGTCCAACAGACACATGAAATGATGCTCAACGTCACTCCTCACCAGGGAAATACAAATCAAAACCACACTGAGATACCACCTCACGCCGGTCAGAGTGGCTAAAATGAACAAATCAGGAGACTATAGATGCTGGAGAAGACGTGGAGAAATGGAACCCTCTTGCATTGTTGGTGGGAATGCAAAATGGTGCAACCTCTCTGGAAAACAGTGTGGAGGTTCCTCAAAAAAAAAAAAAAATAGGTCTACCCTATGACCCAGCAATAGCACTGCTAGGAATTTACCTAAGGGATACAGGAGTGCTGATGCATAGGGGCACTTGTACTCCAATGTTTATAGCAGCACTTTTGACAATAGCCAAATTATGGAAAGAGCCTAAATGTCCGTCAACTGACAAATGGATAAAGACGATGTGGTTTATATATACGATGGAATACTATTTGGCAATGAGAAAGAATGAAATGTGGCCATTTGAAGCAATGTGGATGGAACTGGAGGATATTATGCTAAGTGAAGTAAGTCAGGCAGAGAAAGACAGATACCATATGTTTTCATTCACATGTGGATCCTGAGAAACTTAACAGAGAACCATGGGGGAGGGGAAGGCGGAAAAAAAAAGTTACAGAGAGGGAGGGAGGCAAACCATAAGAGACTCTTGGATACGGAGAACAAACTGAGGGTTGATGGGGGGGTGGGGCAGACAGGAAAGTGGATGATGAGCATTGAGAAAGGCACCTATTGGGATGAGCACTGGGTGTTGTAGGGAAACCAATTTGACACTAAATTATATTTAATATAAAAAAATAGAAGCATCCCTTGATCCAATACAATTCTAGCAGGAACCCACGTAAGTAAATCAGAAACTATGAAAGTCCTAGGATAGAGATGCCAAAAAGGCACCAAGGGCACAGATAACAAACACACAGCTAGAATACAATTCAAATCTTGGGGGTGACATATCATTGTTCCCTCCATGGGAGAGGAACTTAGGCAATCAACTTGCTACTGAGTGATACCATATTAAAAACTCAACTTCCATCAGGCATTGAGCAATGGCAGTAGATAAACCAGTCTCAGTAAAAGGGGCTGCATGTTATTGGGATCATGCTTAGACTCTACTTGGCTATCACCATGTCTACTCCATTCATGGTCCCATTGTACAAGTACTGGGATGGCTGAGGACAGAGTTTGTCTGACCTATCTGAGTCATCTTGTTAACCTAGTCATGAAGTGTCTCTTTTGATTAAGTTTTTAATATATTAAAACAACAACAAAAAGAATCTGCATGTGTGCCCACTAACCACTATCCGTCCATCAATACACCTCCAGATGTTTTAGTTTCTGATCTTTCCTACTCCTTCCAGACTTCTGACCAACAAACCAATTTACCACTTCTCAAGATTTGAGTATACCCTTATGTCTAATAGCTTCTCTCGTGATATTAAGGGGACAAACACGTGTACTACTCACAGTTTAGCCTGTTGGGAAGATTCCCCAACTATCCTTATGGCTATACATGAATGTAGCTATGGTTCATTGGCAGTCCATTTTCAACTTGCATCAATATATAGAGCTGACCCATCTGTGAGCCAGATTCTAATCTTTTCCCAAAACATAGCTATAGGAAATATTTTCCCTTACCCACAAAGACATAGATATGAACCTTTCTGTTCTGTTGGAACAGAAACAAGGTGACCTGTTCATAAAACTTAATTGTTCTCTGGACTTAATCCAATCAGTTTCCGAATAACCCATTTCCATGGTATGTGGGATTAGTGCCATGCCTGCCCAACTTTGTGACTTAGTAGATCTAATAATACCCATGCCTTGATAATTAGGACCACTTACCTAGCCTTATTGTCCCATGATTGGTCAAATAAGCTCTACTAAAGTCCAATGTAGGTTTAGAAGTTACTTTTGACAAAGAGTGATTTTCTGCTGCAGAAGACACTGCCTTCCTCCAGAACATGAAGGGTCTATTATGTTTCAGGGGGTCTAAATAGTGCATGTGACTATTTTACTGAAAGATTTCAAGAGACTTCAAAGCATTGTATCTACTGGGTCATATAGCCTGAACAGAAAAGAAAAAGTAATATACAAAAACTTGATATGCAGAACTGTCTACTACAACTGTATATGTGCTCAGAAGACCAAAAGGATATGGAGTGGGTCAGCGACAGTTAGCATTTATCTATGTATGCATTGTTCTAGCATTTATCTATGTATGCATTGATTTATTGTGCATATGTTTTTTTTCTTACATAAAATACAGCCAAATAAAATATAATTTGAATGAAATGTAGAACATAGAGTAAAAGAAAAAAAATAGCCAAAAGTAAAGGCCACGAATAAAATTTTATGCATAAAATCACAATGTGAAGTTTGCTGTGCTGAAAAAATATAGAAATTGAATTTTACTGCTGGGTTGATGGAACACATTTCATGGATCTGCTTTGTAAAATATGGATTATCGTCAGTAACAATAATCTTGTGAAACATCCCTTAGCTTTCATTATATAATCAAAAGATACAACAAGAAAAGAGTGAAAGGTAGAAAATTAAAGATAATAAGAAGCTAGTAGAAGTTTGTGAAAAATGAAAGTAAGAGCAAGCACTAAAGCTGGCCCTTCGCAGAGACATAGAAAATTCATAAAACACTAGCCAGGTTAACAAACAAACTTAATGGGCATACTTAAATGGGCAGAGATTTAATGCTTTCCCACTAAGATCCTTGGAAAGTGGAAAAGACAAGGATGTCTTATTGTGCCCCTCCTATTCAACTATCCAACATTGTACCAGTAGACAAACCTAAGTGCAATAAGATAGCTTGACAGTTTTTTACAAAGCTAAACATAGTCTTACCATATGATCCAGCAATCATGCTCTAATAGATTTGTATGTATAGATATATACATCTATATATATGTGTATAGATAGATAGATATAGATGTACACACACACACACACACACACACACAAGTATATATATTTACTTTCTCAACTCAGACAATCTAGAAGTAATGGCAGACCATTGGCAACAACTATACCCAATATCTAGATTTTAGTTTCTAATGTTCTCAATAAAAGGATTCAAGGTTCCTTGGGAAAATGACCCTTTATCAGGCTCTGGCAGGAAACATGCAAGATGTTCTTGAATCATTGAACAGTGCCAGAAAAGAGCCAAGTAATAAAACAAACAAACAGAAACACCAAGAAAAAAACAGTATTGGAAGTGTATCATAAGGGACACAGGAACCAACTGAAAAAACTACTAATGCCCATATCTGAAACAATTTGAGCAACAGAAAAGTGGCATTGGATTATAATACAAAGGATAAAATAATAAATATCCAATATTGATATCCATATTAATAAAAATAAATGTCCATATTAATGCAAATTATTGAATAAAAATATGTTTAAGAAAAAAGATAAATTTCCTATGTAGTTAAATTTCAAATAATTTATGTAGATATTCAAGAATGAAAAGAAAAACTCTCCATGTCTTAGGTGTGGACTGGCATAGTGACTTCCTTCTGAAGTGTACAGTACAGGATGGGTCTAGGGGAAGAGTAGCTGTACAGTGAAGAAACTTAAAAGCCACTACCTCAGCCAGGTGATCAAGGTCAACATCAATAGTGATAAACAGTGTTGACATCATGTACCCTTGACATGATGTGATGAGGATAGCAATTTACCTGCGTGGCTTCTTCCCAAAAACATTTAACAAAGTCTAATAATAAGAAAAATATTAGATAAATCCCAGTTGAAGGATGTTCTACAAACTAGCCCACCAGTAATACTCACAACAGTTAAGGTTATCAAAATCAAGCATCGTCTAAGTGTCACAGTCAAGAGGAGCCTAAGGAGACACGACAAAGTATTATCCTGAATGTGCTCTTGGAATAGAAAAAGGATATTAGATAAAAACTAACGAATTCTGAATAAAGAAAGGACTTTAGTTAATAACTATGTGTCAATACTACTTCATTAATTGTGACAACTGTACCATTCTAGTGGAAGCTGTCAATAATAGGGTAAACAGGGGCGCATGGGTGGCTCAGTTGGTTAAGTGTCTGACTTTGGCTCAGGTCATGATCTCATAGTTCATGAGTTTGAGCCCCCCATCGGGCTCCGTGCTGACACTTTAGAGCCTGGAGCCTACTTCAAAGTCTACATCTCCCCTTCTCTCTGCTCCTCCCCAACTCATGCTCTGTCTCTCTATCCTTCAAAAATAAATAAAAATATTTTTAAAAAATTTAAAAAAATAACAGGGAAAATAAGGCACAAAGTCTTTGCAAATTCTTTGTACTAGTTTCACAATCCTCTAAATCCAAAACTATTCCAAAATAAACAGTATTAAAAATTACACATCTTAGTTCAAAGATTAAAAGGTACATACTAGAATATATTATATAAATAAGATAATTAAGAATCCATTAAAGATAAGGTAAAATTTCAGAATAATGAGGGATAACACAAGATATTAAGAATGAATAAAGAAGTAATTGACCTATGTAAAGTATGAGGGAAAAGCTTGAAAATAAAAAGCTACAAGACAAAAGCAAGAAAATGATAGAAACTCTAGAGAGACAAGATCTATGTGGGAAGCTCAGAAGCAGGAAGCTAAAGCTTAATGAGGTAGAGGCTATACTTAAGGAGAAACAGAAATTAAATGAAAGAGAGGGTTGGATGAATGGAGAAGCGAAACAATCCATGTAGAAACAAACCATTTTCCACTAATATCCTCTATGTAAGAAGATTGCTGTGGATTATGCATTATGTAGATATGGATTATGTGGATATAAACACCACCCTGGGTAAGAACCCTAGAACAAAGGACTGTCTTTATATTTTTCTCTCTGCCTTTTTGTTTATGCCTGTTCTCAAATCTCTAGAAATGAGCTAACCTTTCCAAAGTCCTATGCATTTATACCTCAGATAAAGTTGAATGGTAACAAGGGTTGTGTGTCCAAAGAATTTATGCATTTGTTTGTGCTGTTAAAATTAAAAGTAAACTTGAAAAAGGAAAGGAAAGAATAAGAACCTTAATGTGTGAATCTATATTTAAAAGTTTAGATTTGGCATTTCTTGAAAACAATGTTATATAAAAAAGTAGAAGACCATATATCGTTTTCTTTTTTTTTTTTTTTTTTTTCAACGTTTTTTATTTATTTTTGGGACAGAGAGAGACAGAGCTGAACGGGGGAGGGGCAGAGAGAGAGGGAGACACAGAATCGGAAACAGGCTCCAGGCTCCGAGCCATCAGCCCAGAGCCTGACGCGGGGCTCGAACTCAGGGACCGCGAGATCGTGACCTGGCTGAAGTCGGACGCTTAACCGACTGCGCCACCCAGGCGCCCCCCATATATCGTTTTCAATCACAGATGTTATATACCATCTTGAAGATAATTAACTAGAAACATTAAAGGTATACCTATCTTTATTTATTCTAAATAATATTCTAAATGAGTATGTATCAGTTCACACACATTTCTGCATGGTCTTACAATTAAAAATAGTCAGAGAGACGTCTTTATCATTTTGTATAATTTGATTTACTTCTCAGAAATGCTTTTTTTTTTGTTCTTTATGTTTCTTCTATACTATCTTCAACATGTTCTAATAAACTTGTAGAAAGGCCAAATTTTTATGAAATATGTACATCTCTTTCTGAGCTTACCATCAATATACCCCTTTTCTCAGCAAATGCTTTCAAGTCATTATACCCCCAGAGGCAAAGGTCTAAAAAAGGCAAATGGGAATCAGGGTATCTGTTATATATCTAAGTACTTTAATAATTCATTAACTTAGATTTCTTCTACCCTTTTCTTCATCATGTAATATAGCATTTGTTTGGGGGAGAGAAAGAACTAAATATTTTATGTAATAATATTTTAAAATAAATGTGATATTTGTTAATATAAAAATACAGTCAAGAGTGAATAATGGAAATTCTTGAAAGCAAATTATTCATTTGTGCGTATTTCAAAAAGCATACAAATACTGTCACTTGGCCAACTTAAATTGCCCCAATCTTTTTCACATATACCACTTTTTATTGATATTGACTACATTTAGCATTTCAAGTAGAACT
Organism: Neofelis nebulosa; assembly: GCF_028018385.1. Lineage (NCBI taxonomy): Eukaryota > Metazoa > Chordata > Mammalia > Carnivora > Felidae > Neofelis > Neofelis nebulosa. The sequence goes on along the minus strand of NC_080783.1, from coordinate 40,663,223 downwards.
TATGACTGAGAATAGTTTGAGAAATTAAGTAAATTAAAATTTATAAAGAAATACGTCAGACATTTTTATATATGAGAAATTTCTTCATTATAGTTACATTAAAATTTGCAATAATTGACTAACAGAAATAACCACAAACATTGTCTTGAAGTGAACATTTTTGTTATTGAACACACTTAAAAGAACTGTGGTTTTCTACAACCATCTTATAATTTCTTTTACTACCACATACATAGCGAATTTTTTCACTTTTAACTAGATTCTATTTTAATCTGATGGCATATTAAAGAATGTATTAAGTCACAAATTTGTACTATTTTGGAGCTGTAAGAAAGACTCCAGTGTTCATATAAATTCCTCTTTGTACAGAAGAAAATAAGTTCAGTTCAACAAAGTTAGCTATTAGCAGAATTAGAACCACATTATCTACACGAGCTATCTTTTAATGACATCAAAAGAGATATATATCTATATGCCATCTGATGGATGAATATTCTAGCTTATAAACGTGCACACTCCACTAGAATTTTTAAATAACTACAAAGAATTTCTATTTATGACTTATGTAGAAAATATAATTTTGTTTCTTGATGGTTTTCTAATGCGGCACATAAAAAGGAAAGACAATTATTGCCTATGTCACTAGTTGGCATCATCCTAGACCCCTCAAGTAGGAAGTGGCATTTTTTTATAAAAAAAAATTATTTTAAGTTTATTTACTTATTTTGAGAAGAAAGAGAGAGAGAGAGGCAAAGAGAGGGAGAGAGAGAACGTGATGCAGTCTCTGTGGTGTCAGTGCAGAGCCTGATGCACGGCTCAAACCCAGGAACCATGAGATTTTGACCAGAGCCAGAATCAAGACAGAAGTCAGAAGCCTAAATGACTGAGCCATCCAAGTGCCCTTCAATGACCACATTTATTACCCAAAGATATAAAACATTAAGTGCACACACATACAGACATGCACAAGTACATAAAATGTATATAAAGTACATTAAAAATTTAAAGTATAATTTTTATATAAATAGATACTAAAGGTATACAGAAAATAGGAAATAGAAATATGTGGATGAAATGGTTAAATGTTTATTAAAAGAAAATGTGTAGTTTTAAGCTCCTTTTCGTTTTTTCCTTAAACTTATCTATATTTTCTAATTTTTCTACAATAAACATGTTTACCTAGTGAAACCTTTTAAAAACAAGAAAATATTAAAAATGAACCCATGTTTCTAAGCATATTTAAATATTTCTTTATGAAAGTAAATTTAATTCATGTATTTTTCAAAAGTAAAGTGTGCTAATAGCTAATGGTATATTTTATATATGTATTTTTCAGAATAATAGAAAAAACAGTAAAGGATTATTTATAAGTACCTAGGTTTCAATTTGTAGTGTTTAGTTTATCAAACTCTAAATATAAAGTGTCATGGAAACCAATTTGACAATAAATTTCATATATTGGAAAAAAAATAAAAATAAACATAAAAAAATAAACTGTCAAAGCATAGTTCATTCCAAAATGCTTTCTTAAACTTCTATGACATACATTTTTTATTGTATACATATGTCTTTTTAATTCCAGTATAGTTAAAATGCAGAGTTATCTTGGTTTCGGGTGTACAATATAGTGATTCAACAGTTCCATACATTACTCCGTGCTCACCACAACAAATGCACTCCTTAATCCCCTTTACCTGCTTCACCCATCCCCCCACCCCTCTCTTCTCTGTTTATTTTTTTTCTATAATTCATTAGCAGCTAGATACTTGAAAATTGGAATAGGTTAAAACAAACAAACAAAAAACTATTTCCCAAATGAAAACAACTTATCACATGATTGTAATTTCTATTTAGAACCTTTCCAACTTCAGATGCTTTTAAAATCAGTTCACAAAATTCCTTGACCAAGAAAATATTTAGTCATGTGGAGATAAATAGCTTTTTTCTTGTTTTTAATTAAAATCACACCAACAATAAGAAAATGGAGGAATAAGGGAGTGGGAGAAAATAAAGAAGATCTCGTAAGAGGGTTACAGGATATTGCAAAATAGTATATGAAAAATACATGGAGGGTGTTGGGGCGCCTGGGTGGCCCAGTCAGTTGAGCATCTGACTTCAGCTAAGGTCATGATCTCCCAGTTGTGAGTTTGAGACCCGCTTCGGGCTCTGTGCTGACAGCATAGAGCCTGGAGCCTGCTTCGGATTCTGTCTCCCTCTCTCTGTCCCTTACCTGCTCATGCTCTGTCTCTCTCTGTCTCTTGAAAATGAATAAACGTTAAAAAATTTAAAAAAATACATGGAGGGTGTAAATTGTATGATAAATCATATAGAAATGGCTAATTACCATTTTTATGCCTCACATGTCTGTTCAAGTGAGTTTCTCATTTGTCATGGTGTTAAAATTAAAGGAAAAAAATTCAATCATCATTTTTGGTTTTATCCCATGTGACTTTGGTTCAGTTTTTGAGCATCTCCAAACCACATTTTCTGTAAGTCTAGAATAAGGGAAAGAAGAAATAATAAGTCCATTCTGAAGGCTGGTCACAAGAATCAACTCTTTGAGCTTATTACTTGAATCTTTGAGGGCAGGCACTCCACCCTCTTTGCCTATCTATTCCCAGCACCTAGCCCAGAGCTGGTGCATAGTACAAAATAATTGATAAATACCATTTCCTTTCTATATGAATAAAGTTTTTCCAAGCAGATCCTTGATTTTTAGGCGTATTAGTGAACATATTTTAGAATCCTACAGACAGAAGTCTGAATTCCCGCTATACACTTTCAAGTTATATAACATTAAGCACATTATTTGATCCTCATTTTCATCACTTATCAGATGAAAAAAAAAAAAAAACAGAGACAAAAGATCTGTCTACCTTACAGCACTGTTGGACAGATGAATAATGTTTATTGTGTGCCCGGCTTTTCTTTTTTACTTGATCATGTCAGATTTTGATATGTGTTCTTTTGAATCTGATTCCCATGCTGACCAGGTTCCAGTGAAAAAGCAGCCCATTCCCTCCCCTGGCAGACCATGGAAGGTACTTTGGTTAAAATAAGTGAATAGAACTAACACACAATTCACACCTCTCTAAATCCTCTCCTGGCTTTTGAAATAGGCCACAGACTCAAAGTTAGAAGAAGCAAAGCCTGTGGTTTAAGAAAAAGTAAAATAGCCACAACAAAACTGTTCATTTCCTCCTACAAGAGCTATATCACGGGATGTGGCTGTGCTCTCCATCTAAAATTAGTCTTCGTATAGCTTCTTGCACCTTTAAAAAATTGACCTCAAAAAATGGCTTTCTTCCTCCTTCTCCCTAAATTCTTTGATATGGAATAGAAGCTTAAAAGTTGAATTTCTTGTCTCTGGTTTCTTCACTGCTTATGACAAATCTGTGTCAGTCTTTCAGACAGCCCTACCAAAATGTACTGGAAAACAGAGACTCATTGAAAGTTACTTGGCAATTTTAGTTTGATCAAATCCAAGTCACCTAACACTTTCTTTCTCATTTGAGCAAGTCTGTCCTGCTAGGAACAAAGGGAACCATGTGCTCAGGTTTGTGAGCCTTGAAATGCTGGCTGGCTATTTGTATGAGCCCAAAAGATGTATTTACGAGTGGGATTTTCTTTTCCTTTTAATTTATAGCTTTACTGCTTTTGCATATTTGATCCAAAGGGGAAGAGACATTCATCCTCCTAATGCCCCTGTCTGGGGAATAGAGTGGGAATGATAAATGCTGAATGGTTCTGCCATCTAGTGTAGAGAGGAAACAGAGACAATGTGATAAAGAAAAGAGGTCCTGCACTGAATGTCCTATTTGAATGCCTTGTAGTCACTTGTCCATTAGCTCATAGCAAGGATCAAATGTAAGGGATTTGGAGATGTTTACCAAAAAAAGTAGGAAATAAAGCCACGAAACAAGGCAAATTAATGTAGGAAAATACTATGCTAAATCCATTCTCAGAGTAGGAAAGCAGATTAAAATTAGTGGGTAAGATAAATGTATATAAGAAAATATGATTCCATAAAATTTCAGAATAAGCATATGAGCAGAAACCATATTAGTAGCTGTGATGTTTCCAATATTATTACCATGATCACATTATGGCCATAAAGTGGACCATAATATGACTTCTTATTATTACCATGTCCTTCTAACAATGAATTTTATAGTATTACCTTTTTATAGTGGCAATCTTGCTTATTACCCAGATGGGATAAATATTTCTGTTTCTCTCCTGTGTTTGAGGTAAAAGAAAATGACAGCACATTCCCTACTAAGTGTCAAAGTTAGCTGTGCACTTATTGCCTTTCAATCTCAAAGTATACACAACATATTGAGGTAGAAAACATTACAGCCTTTAAAAGAAACACAGTGATTTCTTAAGTAAGAAAGAAATTAAGATTAATGAGGTAATAATGCTTGGTTTAGTGTGTAGAAAATAGTTCCCTATGGGCACGTATGCCTCATTTTTGTAGTTTATTTTAAGAATAAATATTACTTACCGTAGAATCATTTTCCACACTGTTATTGTCACCTACAGATGACTGGTAGCCTATCACCATGTGTTTTGTTTTGTTTTTTACTCAAATAAATGAACCTAATATGTATATGATCCTACTTTCTTCCTCTGGTTTAGTCTTAAATCAAGGGAAGTAAACACAAATGTACTCAACACACACACACACACAAAAAGAATACTAGATATACAGGCTTTTTAAATTCTACCCAATCTCAGGTTTAAAATGTTATTCGGAACAGTCACAATTCTAGATAAGATTATGGAAAAATAATCAGATTTAAGAAACAATAGTTAATGGTGTTGGGAAAACTGGACAGCGACATGCAGAAAAATGAACCTGGATCACTTTCTTACACAATATACAAAAAGAAACTCAAAATGGATGAAAGACCTAAACATGAAACAGGAAGCCATCAAAATCTTAGAGGAGAAAACAGACAACAACCTCTTTGACTTCTTACTTGACACATCTCCAGACACAAGGGAAACAAAAGCAAAAATGAACTATTGGGACCTCATCGAGATAAAAAGCTTCTGCATAGAGAAGGAAACAATCAGCAAAACTAAAAGGCAATTGATGGAGTGGGAAAAGATATTTGCAAATGTCATATCAGATAAAGGGTTAGTATCCAAGATCTATAAAGAAGTTATCAAACTCAACACCCAAGAACCAAATAATCCACTGAAGAAATGGGCAAAGACATGAATAGACCCTTTTCCAAAGAAGACATCCAGATGGCTAAGAGACACATGAAAAGATACTCAACATCACTCAACATAACGGAAATACAAATCAAACATGATGAGATACCACCTCACACCTGTCAGGATGGCTAAAATTAACAACTGTGGCAACAACAAATATCGACAAGAATGCAGAGAAAGAGGAACCTTTTTGCATTTCTGGTAGGAAAGAAAACTTGTGTAGCCACTCTGGAACAGTATGGAGGTTCCTCAAAAAATTAAAAATAGAACTACCCTATGGCCCAGCATACACTACTAAGTATTTTTCCAAAGTATACAAAAATGCTCATTCGAAGGGGCACATGCACTCCAATGTTTACAGAAGCACTATATACAATAGCCAAAGTATGGAAAGAGCCCAACTGTTCATCAATTGATGAATGGATGAAGATGTCATATATATAAACAATGGACTATTACTCAGATATCAAAAAGAATGAAATCTTGCCATTTGCAACAACGTGGATGGAACTAGAGGGTATTATGCTAAGTGAAATAAGCCAGAGAAAGACAAATATCATATGATTTCACTCATATGCAGAATTTAAGAAACAAAACTGATGAACATAAGGAAAGGGAAGAAAAAACAAGATAAAAACAGAGAAGGAGACAAACCATAAGAGACTCTTAAATACAGAGAACAAACTGAGGGTTGCTGGAAGGGTGTTGGGTGGGGGGGTGTTGGGTGGGTGGGGCTAAATAGGTGATGGGCATTAAGGAGGGCACTTGTTGGGAGAACACTGGGTGTTACATGTGAGCGACGAATCACTAAATGCTATCCCTGAAATCATTAAAAAGAAAAAAAAAAGAAATAATGGCTTTCTTAGAATATGGCTATATAATCATGGCTTGGTCATTCTTAGCTGCATTGTTGAAATTGTTTTATTTTTAAAGATTGAAGCAAGTGGGGTAAAATGTACTAAATGTTTGCATGCTGGAAAGAGTGGAGGAGTCAGTGATTCTCAAAAATATGTCAAAACTGAGAATATTTGCAGTTGGAGACTTTACTGAAAAATGAATCTGTTTCACTTCTTTATGCCATTTGGGCTTAGAAAATGAAGGAATTCTCAAAATTTCAGGGCATTGATATCATGCTTTCATAAGTTGGCTAAAATTACAGGTGTATACATAAATCTGATACAAGTTTCAAGTATATTTTTTCCTTAAAACTTTAGATGTCTGCAGTAAATTAGAATGAATCATTTCAAAACTAACTAGCATGATATAAAAAAGTATCATGAGTACATGATTCAAAGTGGTGACTCTTACCGTAAAATACTAAAGAAGAGAGTCCTTAATTTCATGGAGCAGTAGGAAGGCACTGTTTTTCTTGGGCTAGTGCACTCAAAAGTGAAAATGCATCTTTATTGTTGTTTTATGTTTATTTTGCAGTGGTAGTAGTGTGTTTGGAAAGCAAGAGGAGACCACAAATGACCACCATTTCCTTCCTCAGTCTCTCAAATATTTACTTATATATAATTATGTAATGTATATGTTTATATTTTTCTAGATATATACACATATATCTTGTTGCTTTACACCATACCCTCCCATCCAATCTCTATTACAGGTATAAAGGGTGATGAATGTGCATGTGTCTTCCTTTCTTTCCACTTCGGGAAAATCAGCTAGCTCTTGTGTGTGTGTGTGTAAGGCTGTGTGTGTTTGTATTTTGTTAGCTTATGTTTAGAAATTAGAAAAGTAATCAAATGCATGTCTTCTACAGAAGTATTACCATTCATGTTATTTTCTCTCCGTTCACAATTCAAATGGATTGCTGAAGCTCAAGTACAGTCTAATCACTATTGCACATCTACACTTTGTTATTCCACCTTTTCTCCCGTTACTCCCCAAAGTAACTTCTTCCCATTCCAGGTTAATGTCTCTCTCAAAGTTGTATGAAAACCCATGCATACTACTTCTTTTGTCCATTTTCACATTCTATTCACTAGCAGTTCTATCACTCTTGTTCTACTCTGATCACTATTTAATTCACTTTTGTTTTTCCTTCCTTCAAGATGTCACACAAGTCTAACTTTCTTACCATTCTACTGATATGTCCAGCGTTAATTACTGAATTCCCACAGGTCATTTATTTAACATACTACTTTGCATTTTTCTCCTTCTTTTTGTGAACATGCTAATCTCTACAAAATTTATTTGAATATGCATTAGAAGTGGACATCATGTCTTCAACAAATAAACTCCTGAGTCGGAAGACACTTGGATTTAAACCTGGCTCTGCTGCTTAATGGTTGAGATAGACAGCAATTACATTCTCTTAGCTTCAGTTTTCCCACAGGAAAAATGCAAACAATGAAACCCACCCATGGTGAGATAAAGTAACTCATGTAAATTGTACAGCCCATTTGTGGCTTATAGAAAGTTACCAATACATATAGGTTTCCTTCCACCTCTTAAGTACCCAAGGAGTGCCTAGTGGAATTACTTCTACATAACCTTGTTGGGAAAGTCTTGGTAATAATTGAAATACTGATGTTCTCATATTGAAAAAAAATTTTTTTACATTTATTTATTTTTGAGAGAGAGAGAGAGAGAGGCAGACAGCAAGTAGAGGAGGGGCAGAGAGAGAAGGAGATACAGAATCTGAAGCAGGTTCCAGGCTCTGAGCTGTCAGCACAGAGCCTGATGTGGGGCTCAAACTCACAAACAATGAGATCATGACCTGAGCCGAAGTCGGACACTTAACCGACTGAGCCACCCAGGCGCCCCATGATGTTCTCATATTAGACTGATATTTTACATTCACTATTTTGCTCACCTATCTTAAGAAACACAATTTAATTAATTCTAGACTGTCTTAAGATAGTGAAATCATGTTGAAGATGTCAGTGGTATTAGAAAGGTAGCAATCCTATAAACTTCAGTCTACCTCTTAATTCTTTTCTAAACCCAAATTTCGTATTAGAAATAAATAATACTGTATCTCATTCTGAAAGAGGGTATCTTTTTGTTTTTCTTACATTTGTTGTATAGCTGGTATAATCCTGCAAAAGGAAATCTTTAATTATATTCCCCTAGAATAGAGAAATACTATATTTAGTTACATGAACAAAGAAATTTCTTAAACAGAGTAAGGTGAAAATGAAAAAGAAAGACATAAACCTTTAATCTTGAAAATCATTTGGTCTTGTTCCTAAGAAATGTAGTAATTCTAAGCAAGGCTGTAATATCGTGATTTAATTTGTGATGTATGGCTCCAACATAACTATATTCATGCTATCAACTTATAAACCTTTTGTAAACCAGTTTTTTTTTTTATCCCTTCTGAATACCTATCTCATGAGAAACCATCTCTAATATGTGAGTACTGATTTCTTGGATATAAGGTTGGTAGGTAGAGGATTCTTTGATCAAAACAACTGAGGATGTCAAGGAGCAGGACCCGGTATAGGATTAAATGCAGATAATGTAAGACTTCTAAAATCCATAATGCTCAAAGAAGATGGTAAAGTGTATCAAGAGGCATTGGGCCTAGCATACAAATAAGCGTATGGGACCAAGGCTCTTTGTATTATACATGCAAATAGTCAGTACAAGCAAGTAAAGAGTAATAACTTAAAACAACTCTGAAAAAAAACTGGTTGGTTGAATCCTTGAGCTAGTTTGAGTTTGCTCTTTTTCTTTGTTCAACAATATTCAGGGGTTTATCCATTAGTTCTGAAATTAAAATGTTTATCTTCACAGAAGGAATTTTTAATTTAATAGGGATGATAAGCAACTAAGAATACTAAACTTAAACTAGGGAGTATGAACTATAATTACAACAATGATATTCGGAACTCCTGAATGTTATCTCTATTGTCTATTTAGAAAACTCCTATTCATCCTATACAGTCCTACTCAAACAATATGATTACATTGTTGCTTCTGTGAGCCTTAATCACTTCTCCAGAACAATTCACTCTCTTCTTTCAATCATTTGCATCCCTTGCATATCATACTAATACCACACTTACCAGAGGACATACATTTTAAAAATTATTATCTCCTTTCAGTTTCCTACTCTATACTTAGATCCAACAAAATAGTGTAATTTTTCATCATTATGATCTCAGTTTCAAGTAGAGTTTGCTAAATGGTATGTGTTCGATAACTCGTATTTTCACTGTACTGAAAATGATAACGAATCAAGTTATTTATTATAAAGTAATAAGGTGCATTTTAATGTGTAATAAGTAAGCTTTTCCTAAAGAATTTGAAAAAATATATACCAAAAGATTTTAAGAAAAATTTGTTAATATCATTGAAAACAAACTACTAGTCAGGAGGACTACTTCGGAATAAAACATTCACATGGAGGTGCAAACTCTCATTTCCTTTCAGCTTTCAATATGTAGTCCTCTCCTTGCTCAAAAATCTTGGTGACTCCTTTATTTAGAATTCACATCTAATGGTGCTCACATTTTATAAGTCATCATCTTCCTTCTGCAATGTGTTATCATGAATCTCTCAAGAAAGCAAAAACTGTATTCTGGGGGCTAGGTCTGTTCAGCTGTTATATTTTGATTGGTTTAAGGAGAATATGAAAATGTTTGTTTGGACCACACCTTCTCTTTTTTTATTGTTTACCTCCCCAAATATTACTCCATCCCAAATACAAACATATCACAGTCTGTTCAGCTGTTATATTTTGATTGGTTTAAGGAGAATATGAAAATGTTTGTTTGGACCACACCTTCTCTTTTTTTATTGTTTACCTCCCCAAATATTACTCCATCCCAAATACAAACATATCACATATACTTCAGTCAAGAGAAATAGCCTGGGTTTGAAATCTGGATCCTCTATTTATAAATTGTGTAACCTTGGGTTGGTTATTTAACCTCTCTGTGCTTCACTTTTTTTAAATTAATTTTTTTTAACGTTTATTTATTATCAAGAGACAGAGAAACAGAGCATGAGCATGGGAGGGTAGAGAGAGGGGAAGACACAGAATCTGAAGCGGGCTCCAGGCTCTGAGCTGTCAGCACAGAGCCCGACACGGGGCTCGAACTCAAAAACCACAAGATCATGGGACGCTCAACCCACTGAGCCACCCAGTCATCCCTCTGTGCTTCAATTTTAACATCTGCAAAAGGAAGATACGAGTAGTACCAAACTCCTTGGACATAGAATTTGATGAGTAATGTATGCAAAATACCCCTAAAGTCTCTGTGAAGTTTTGGTTTTTTAAAACTTTACTTCCGTGTAGTATGGAACAATGGACAAAATGCAACAGAGGAAGAATCTACTCAAATGTAAATAAAATTATTAATAATTTATTTGTTCTAATTGTGTTTATTTTCTAGATAACACATTCACTTTATGATAGTTATACTAAAATGTATCCAAAATTATAATGACTATTTTAAAATCTAAATATCTGCAATTAAATGTTGAGTAATAGTTCCTACTCATCTCAGCCAAATATAGAAGGCTGGCAATGACTTTAATTCAGGTAATAAAGCTGGGGAGGAGAAAAGTAAGTAAAATTGCATTTTTCAGAGTATTCCCTATAGAAATAAATTGTATGAGGATGCTATATGACAAAGACACTATATAATATAATACATATCAATATGTTTGCAATAAAACAGTTCTTTATAAGAATTAGAATAAGAGCTTTTGATAAACTTTATAAAAAGTATTTGAGTTTCTATTTCATGTAAAGTTATATTACAGTTTATATATGTTAGCATGATTTCAAGACCCTGAAGGTAAATGTAAAACGTAGATAATTTATTTTGTTGGTATCTTTCTTTCTTGTAATTTTTTGGTTAGATGTTGATATTATATGAATTTTTAAATTTCATGATAGCAACTATATTTATAGATAATTGAAGCCTGCACATTTTCAATAAAATAAATATATTTCTTTGGGCACTCTTTTAGCAAACAAAATTACAGTTCATTGGTTATTTCTTCACTGAAGACTGCCACAAATAAATTCCAAATAGTCATTAATGATCTAGCAGGACAAAAGAAACCAAAAACTACATTATAGTTTACAGCGAAAGATGGGACAATTATTCATGATCAAGTAGGGTTTTCTAGAGAATGAGCTCATCTCCATAGTACATAAAAGCAATCCATTCCACTATAACACAATAAATAGGCTAACCCCTATTAAAATCTTGGAACTTGTTATCCTTTCCAGAAAACGAAAGACACACTTCACAGAAAACTGGTAAAAGAAAAGAAGTAATCAAGGATTTCTTTCTAAAATTTGGCTTAATTATTTCTTTTGGTCAATTATTTCTTTTGTGTTTGCGTGTGTGTGTGTGTGTGTGTGTGTGTGTGTGTCTACAATAAGGCAGACACAATTCTAGATGTTGGAAATAAAACAATGAATTGGATACAATTCCCACACTCAAGGCACAGACACTGGATGAGGCAAGAAAATAGGCTGTCAAGCTTACATTGGTGTGATAATTGTTGGGTGAATGACTTAAGAAGGGTCACTGTGGCCATGAAAGGGACAAAAATGGGTCTCAGGATTTCAGGAAACAGGACTTAGAATCAGGTAAATGTTGAAGTGAGCCATAGATAGATAGATTGATTGATAGATTGATAGATTTATGTGTTTATGGAAATTATATCTGACATAACTGAGGAATAATAAGTAGACATTAAGTGAATAAAGAGGCTGTCCACATTAATGACCCTTCCTTCTATACGTCATATATTACACCTGCCTTGGGCCTCTGTTTATGCTGCCAAATAACACACAACTCTAAGTAAGTCCTTTTGCAATCTAAGAAATGAAGGTTCTCTGAGATAGAAAGTGTACTTCTAAGAGCATGGTAGAGTACCACAAAGAGCTCTGAAATGTTTGTCTAAAAACTTCAGTTCTAATCAAGATTCTAGTATGATTAACTGGGTGAGCTAAAGCAAGTTAGGTAATCCCTATGTGCCTCAATTTGCTGACCTAAAAGTGTAAGAATTGAGTTTGATGGTACTTAGTACCTCAACCAAGCCTAACATTCTTTGATAACACGTACATTTTTGATGAACTCATGAAGGTGGTCATCTTTCCTACTGGAAAAGTTCCTAAGTTATCACTCCTATATTAAATTGTTTTTCATTCTTTATATTCAATTTGGACCAACAGATGTTTGATAGAATTCCAAAGAACAAGGACTGAACCATATGTGAATTTTAATATCACCTTCTTCTACAGCTCTTTCATTTGTGTTCAATGAGTTTTACTTAGAGTTATTATGGGGAAATTATGAAATATAGATTAATGGTTGCATTTTTATGCTTTTGATGTGTTGTTTAATGAGGTATGTGCTGTTTTATACCTTACATCAAAGAGACATCTGCTAGAAACCTTCTTATCACACACATCAAGTGACTTTTGCACTAATAAGCATAATCATCTGAATAATGGAATATGGTATCTCTTTTTTTATACCAGTGAACTTACCTTATAAATTTAGTTCCCATTTTGAAACATAGCTTTTAATTTTGGAATTTAAATTTCACTTATTATTGGACATGCCTTTCCTGAAATCAACTTAAATGGTGTGTAAGATTAGAAAAACAACCGAAAGATATAAACATTTAATAGTCCTAAAGGTCACATAATAGAGTGCAGGAAATTGCCATAATGACCTGTATCATTAAAAGTTTCCTTTCTATAGAAGTTATCAATTACCTTGGATTTATGATATGCATTTCCAGTAACTGAAAAATCATTAATTTGATGAAATAGTCATCATATTCTAAAGTTAAAATGAGACATCGGTTCAAGTTATATAATAGTTTAAACAAAATCACCGTATTGATGATCGGATTCCCTTAAGTTCACCTACTCCATGCATTTTGAAACCTATGCCTTCATGATTTAAAATCAAATTGCCCTTTCAGTGAATTATGAAGTATGTCAATATTTTCTGCATTGCTAAAGTAAATCAGTAAGATGTCTTTGTAAGACATAAGACCATAGAATAAACTATAAAATCAAAGCAACCAGACAAATACTATACAATTTATCATTCTATTTTTCTTTGTCTTTCTTTTTTTTTGCATGTAAACACAAAATTTTTACATAAACCAATCAGAAACAGACAAGGACCCTGGTGTGCAAATTCATACTATCACTTAGTAAGCAATATGGAATGTAGTTACTAGAAAACTTATTTGAAAATGTTAAGGTTGAAATACCAAGTATTAATAATTTCTCAGGGCAGATAAATAACCTATTACTAGCATGGCAATTACAGACAGTCCCCAACTTAATGATTTTTTGACTTTACGATGGTGTGAAAGCAACACGTTCAGTGGAAATTATGCTTCGAATTTTGAATTTTGATTTTTTTCCTGGACTAGTGATATGAGCAGCCACACCATCACAAAGGCAAGCAACCAACATACTTAAAACTATTCTATAACCATATAACCATTTTGTTTTCACTTAAAACTTTTTTTTTAATGTTTACTTATTTTTGAGAGAGAGAAAGAGAGAGAGAGAGAGACAGAGAGAGAGAGCACAAGTTGAGAGGAACAGAGAGAGGGGGAGACACAGAATCCAAAGCAGGCTCCAGGCTCTGAGCTGTCAGCACAGAGCCCGACAAGGGGCTTGAACCCACAAACTGTGAGATCATGTCCTGAGCCGAAGTCGGTCACTCAACTGACTGAGTCACCCAGGAGCCCCTTTTTTGTTTTCACTTTAAATACAGTATTCAGTAAATTATATCATAAGATATTTAACACTTTATAAAACAGACCTTGTGTTAGATGATTTTGTCCAACTGTAGGCTAATGAGGTAGTCTAGGCTAAGCTGTGACATTTGGTAGGTTAGGCAAATTAAATGCATTTTTGACTTAGGATATTTTCAATTCATGATGAGTTTGTCATGATGTAACTCCATAGTAAGTACAGGAAGATCTGTACTGTATTATCCCTGTCATTTCCAAGTGTGAAAACCTAAGTAAAGTATGTAGGGAGATTTTCACCTAAAAGTGAGAATAAAACATCAATTTGTTTTAGTATGTGAAATAAATGACTGTATTTAAAGAATGAAAAGCACAAAAATTGTCCTTTAAAAAGTTTGGTTTTACGTATATATCATAAACTTGATGTATTAAGTGGTGTTTATAAAACTAGACTATACACTAAATTAATGGAAATATTATATATAGAGAAGAACCTTTTCCAGAAAATGAAAATCAAATCAGTGACTGAAGTGCTATCAAAAAACAAACAATAGGGGCGCCTGGGTGGCTCAGTCGGTTGAGCGGCCGACTTCGGCTCAGGTCATGATCTCGAGGTCCGTGAGTTCAAGCCCCACGTCAGGCTCTGTGCTGACAGCTCAGAGTCTGGAGCCTGTTTCGGATTCTGTGTCTCCCTCTCTCTGACCTTCCCCCGTTCATGCTCTGTCTCTCTCTGTCTCAAAAATAAATAAACATTAAAACAAAATTAAAAAAAACAAACAAACAATAAAGCCACATACAATAGCAGTGCACCATTAAACCTAGGTTCAAGTTTCAAGTTTCAATCCTTCACTTAACTTGTTTACTGAGCTTGCGCAAACCATAGGTTCTTTGGGCTTTGTCGTTGTCTTTAAAATAGAAGAAATTTAGTGAAAGGACCCTAAGGTCATGGTAAAATAATAAATCTTTCGTCCTTTAACAATACATTTCACTGTTTATTCACAGCAATTATAAAGATACAGCTTCCAAAATATTATTGTAATATACAATAGCTCTTATTTTTCTGTGTTTTTAAAATGTTGCACAAGCCTGCTCTGTATCACACTTCTAGATAAAACTACACACTGTAAATAACATATTGTTTTTAATTCCAACCAGGCAAATACAGCTGTCACCATTAATAGGTAAGTGCTGTTTAGGTATGACATAGTTCTATCAATTGCCTGTAGTATGCTGCATTACTTTAACTTTGTTGATCTTTTTCTGTATCTCAGCATTTCAGATAAATTACTAAGTCTCAGTTGACATTTGAATTAAAATTTCTCTGTGTCTCATTCCTACATATTTTTTGGGAAACGCTTTGAGAATCCAGGGCACAACCATTTAATCTTACTTCTGTTTGACCTTGGTGACCTCAGCTCGGAGCAATATACAACATGTCATCCATCTCAATTCCTAAATTTTATGCCCTTTATCTCATTTCGTATGTAATAAATTGCCTTTTATATGTATAAGTCTGAAAAATGACTCGAGAAGAGAAAGATTAGGTTTTAAGACCAAGGATGGGGGCAGAAAATCTACTTTTAAGCAAAAAGTAAATGTCTTCCTAAACATAAGGGGGTGTGGTGAAGATGTTTTTGATAAAGCAGAATATAGAAAGCGTATACTTTTTTAAATGGAAGACTATCACTGAAAGAGGTCACTGAGCTATCAAATAATACGTGTGCGTCTTCATTAAGGAAGATGATTCCCCAAATATGTGTGTATATATATGATTGTGTGAATATACTGTCACATTTTAAAGCGATTCACTTTAGATGTTGAGTAAAACACTCATTTTGGAAATCATCTATAACCTTGAAATACTCATAAAATGTTCTTAAAAACAATCAAACTTGAGTCAGAAGAAGCTTCCAGATTAATTAGTAAAAATGCATGGGCAGAGTGACAATTTTTAAAATGTATTACAAGTATACAATCAAAACAATTTATAATGTAGGGAAGTTTAATGGGAAAAAGCTCAGTTCATCCATAAAATTATAAGGAGGAAAAGGCAATCAATAAAGTAGAATTAAAGGAGAAGTCAACTAAATTCAATGTATGAATTTTATTTGGATTATGATTCAAATAAACCAACCACAAGTCTTTCTCTCTCTCTCCCCTCTCATACATATACATATATGAAACTTGAAAATTCACTGAAACTTGAACAGAAACTTGAAAATTCACTGAATATTTACTAATACCATAGAATTATTGTTGTTTCCTTAGGGGGAAAAAAATCTGTGAGTCTGACATGTTTCACTGGTCACTAATTCAGGACAAGTCATCTAAATATTGGTATATCGCCTAATAAAGTAGTCACACAATAAACTCTTGCTAAGTGTTGTCATTATTGTTTTATTCCTTAATATTTTAATATGTGGAATAGAAGCAAACAGTTCAAAGTCATAAGCTGCAAGTATATAAAATTTTAAAAAATCATATGCAGTCTAAGAGTCATGACAGAGTTCAGGACACATTAATTTATTCATTTGTATGCTACATCAAAATAGTTTAATTTCTCTCTCAGACCTTGTCCTTTATGGTGAAGGTCAAAGGTTTAAATTTACATGCTCATATCTCTTTTTGGATTCCAACATAGTCCTAATTGAAATTTGACGTATATGCCTATTAGTTGAAATTATTCCTTTTCCATGCTTCATTAACAATGCACTTTACTATACTACAACGATAATGTTCATAATAAAAGTCTTCTATGCAATGTGGATTACATTGAAACATGATTGATTATCTCAAATGTAACATGGAATTCGTATTATAAAATTTCATATGGTGAAATTGAGTCTGTGACTAGAATTTAAATATATACTGAAACAAGCAAAAACAGTTTTTCATTGCATAAAAATGAAAAAAAAATTTGAGAAACAATTATTTTTTTACTTGGCTATGTACCAATTAAAGATAGATACTACATTCAGGACTTTAGTCAAGACATTTTATTTTCCTGTATTATTTAGAGAGTGACATCACCAGAATGGCAACATAGGTCATTCCCAACATTGCTCCCCTCTCACAAGAAGAACAAGTAACATCTATTCAAAAGAGGATACCATTGAAAGAATCCTAGAATATGGGGTTGAGCTTGAAGTACCCTCTCAATCTGAGAGACATGACAGACCACATTAGAAGGATAAAAGAATCAGCTAAACATTGAGCACATTCCCCATCCTCCAGGCCAGCAGAACTCCACCCACACAGATCTCCTGAGCCTTCAGCTCCTCCCTTGGGAAAAGAGAACATAGGTGACAACCAGCCTTTTGTGGGTCACCTTGGGGTACACTTTGTGGGTCATTTTGGGGGGTTCTTACTCTGATCTTACACCGTGGTGATTGCCAGGAAATCTTCAGTTCCCACCCATTGGGAATCTGACTACTGGTGGGTGCGGGCGATAGGAGTGCTTCCAAAAACCAGCACTAGGATCTTGGCAGACCAAGTTTATACCTATAGGGCCTCAGTAGTAATTCCAACAGTGGCTTCACCCACCAACAGGACCAATTTGGGGCATACTCTGACCAGGGAACTTGGCAGAGTACAGATCTGCCTCATTTGGATTCTCAAATATAGAGTTGTGCCAGCCCAAGAGTCTGGTTTGCTCACATCCAGGCAAGGTGCTAAGTCACGGCACCACTCATTGTAGAAAGTGTCTTTCTCCCATTTCACCTGGTGAGCAGGTGACAACTCCGGGAAGTTATACAACTCAGTGGCCCTTGAGCCAAGGGGTGGGCAGACAGAACTGATTTGCTCCAAAGCAAAGCTAGTACTTGACATGGAGGCTCCTGGCTATGCACAGGCAGGGGGATTAATTCAGTGCCTAGGCTGAGGGTACCTCCTAGTCCTTCTCACTTGGAGAGCCTGTTTGGAAAACTAAGAGTAGCCTGGAGTATTATCTCCCCCTGATTCCCAGGCAAGGGGGCTGAGACTTAGCCCCGCCCTGTGTGGTGAAAGTCTTCTCACTCTATCTGATTAGAAGGCCTGTGACAACTCCTGGAAGCTGAGCAGCTCAGTAGCACTTGAGCCAAGAGTCAGCAAAACAGAGCCGATCGCCCCCAGGGCAAAGTCAGTGGCCCTATTTAGCCAAAACACTTGAGGTGCTGGTTGACTTAAGACAACAAACTATGGGGGGCGCCTGGGTGGCGCAGTCGGTTGAGTGTCCGACTTCAGCCAGGTCACGATCTCACGGTCTGTGAGTTCGAGCCCCGCGTCAGGCTCTGGGCTGATGGCTCGGAGCCTGGAGCCTGTTTCCGATTCTGTGTCTCCCTCTCTCTCTGCCCCTCCCCCGTTCATGCTCTCTCTCTCTGCTGTCCCAAAAATAAATAAAAAACGTTGAAAAAAAAAATTAAAAAAAAAAAGACAACAAACTAAGAAGAGCTAGTAAAGTTTTAGAGCTGCTTCTCTCACTGTGTCCAAGCAGGAAATCTAATTTAATCCCTTATCACAGAATACAGCATTCAGCTTTTCTGACCAAGGAATCTAACACAGGACACTGGATACTCAATTCAGTAGCCCAAAGTACAGTGGCACTTGAACTGAGACCACAGACCATGGCTTTCCTTGTCTGCAGAGCAAAGCCAGGGGCCTCACCTGAGCAGGGAATTCACTACACACTGACACCTGATTCCAGCTCCCACATGTTGTGCTGTACAGGCCCTGGGCCTGTAGGATAGCAGGCCAGGGCACTGAAGCTAATTCATAGCCCTATCTATTACCTAACACAGTATTTAGTGTCAATCATCTAGTAAGTCTGACCAAAGAATTCAAGGAACTGCAGAGCCATCCTACAGCCTCACATGGGTAGGGAACCAAGTCAGCAGTCTTAGCCAACTGTTCTCAACCAGTGGGACGCCCCCACCTCATCACTATCTTCAGAACTCAAACAGTTGCCTCCCCCCAAAATAAACCATAATAGCATGCCCACTTGTACAAAGACAATACCAGCAGTAACACCAAGAAACCCGAACTGAGCTGACTGGTGAAGAAGAACTGTCTCTCCATAGCAAACCTGTAAAGTCTGGAAGAGGAGCCAAACTACTCAAATGCACAAATACCAACGTAAAGAATCAAGGATCATTAAAAATCAGGTAAATATAACAACACCAAAGAAACTAATAGAGGTCTAATAACAGACCTAACAAAAATGAAAATCTATGAAATTTCAGACAAAGAATTTAGACAATCCTCTTAAGGAAGTTCAGTGAACTATAAGGAAACATAGATAGGCAACTAACAAAATTAGGAAAACAATGCATGAATCAAACAGTTTGCCCACATGTAAGCACCTCAGGTACAACATTGTAAATAATAAACAATTCTCCATTCCCACCACGCACCTGCCTTTGGTTATATGCTGGCCCATGCTATGGAACCACTGGAAAAGAAGATCTTTAAAGGAGTTTTAGTAGTTGAACTTGTGGGTGTTTTTGGAGCATATTTTTTTGTTTAATAAGATGAACACAATCCAAGATTTTAGGCAAACAATGAGCCAGAAATTTCTCTTCATCCTCGAAGTTTATTACAAATCTGTTGAACGGTCTGGAATGCATGGAGTCAGAGAGAAGATAAAGAAAAATGGCTGAATAACAAAAATTAGGACAAGTCATTGCATTCAACCTCCCATCTAAGCTGTTTGACACCGTTGTGGGGGAGAAGATGAGCACACCATATTGTAGACTGCTGGCCGCACAAAACAAAACAGGAAATTCTGGTCTGCCATGGCTTAGTCATTTCCCATATACTATGCAAATCCCCTGCTTTTGTTTGTTGCTTTTCTTCAGCATTTATTATAAAAGATTATCGTTTAACAAATAAAAGACTAGGACATGAAAGGAAAAAAATAGTTTGACAAGGAAAATGTAAGAAACAAAAATCCTAGAGTTGAAAAATGGAAAGTAACACTCTTCTGAACAGCCCATGGATTAAGAGGAAATTAAAGATGGAAAAAAAAAGGTTTCTGAGATGGAACAGGAAACACAACATACCAGAATTTATGGGATGTGAGAAAAAGCAGGTCTATGAGGGAAGTTCATAGCAATAAATACCAACATCAATAAGCAAAAAAAGATCCCAAATAAACAACCTAACTCTATGCCTTAAGAAATTAGAAAAAAAAAAAAAAGCACAAACTGAGTCCAAAGTTAGCAAAAGAAAGGAAATAATAAAGGTTAGAGCAGAAATAAATAATATAGGGGTGCCTGGGTGGCTCAGTTGGTTAAGCATCCAACTTTCAGGTTATGATCTTACAGTTCATGTATTCGAGCCCCATGTCAGGCTCTGTCCTGACAGCTTGGAGCCTGGAGCCTGCTTTAGATTCTGTCTCTCTCTCTCTCTCTCTCTCTCTGCCCTTCCCCCATGAGCTCTGACTCTGTCTTTCAAAAATAAATAAACATTAATTTTTTTTTAAATAAATAACATACAGAAAACAGAAAAAAATAGAAAAAAGTAACTAAACTAAAAGTTGGTTTTTTGAAAAGATAAAATTGACAAACCTTTAGCTAAACTAACCAAGAAAAAAGAGAAAGAATCCAAACCAACAAAGTTATAAATGAAAAAGGACATTATAACTGATACCAAAGAAATTCAAAGGATCGTGAGGCTGCTATGATTAACTATATGCAAACAAACTGTACAAGCTAAAAAAAATGAAAAAAATGTCTTAGAAATATACAACTCTCCAAGCCTGAATCAGGAAGAAATAGAAAATCTATATAGACCAATAACTAGTAATTAAACCCTCTCAACAACAATTAAAAAAAAAAAAAGCCCAAAACAAAACGGCTTCACTGATGATTTTTACCAAACATTTAAAGAAGAATTAACACCAATCCTTCTCAAAAGTATTCAAAAAATTGAAAAGGAGGGAACACTCCCAAACTCATTTTATGATACAAGCATCATCCTGACACCAAAACCAAATAAGGACACTAGAAAACTATAGGCCAGTGTCCCTGATGAATATGAATGCAAAAATTCTCAGCAAAATACTAGCAAACCAAATTCAACAGCACACTAAAGGGATCATTCACCATAATCAAGTGGGATTAATACCTGGGATGCAAGAATGGTTCAACATATGGAAATCAATCAGTGAGATACATTATATTAATAGAATAAAAGAAAATAATCATATTATCACCTCAGTAGATGCAGAAAACTCATTTAACAAATTTAACCCCCACTCATGATAAAAATTCAACAAGAGTAGTCATGGAAGAAACATATCTCAAGGTAATAAAGGCCATATATGACGAGCCCACAATTAATATCATACTCAGTTGTGAAAGATGTTAAAGTTTTCTTTAAGATCAGAAACAAGACAAGGGTGCCGACTCTCACCACTGCTATTCACCATAGTGCTGGGAGTCCTAGCTAGAACAATCAGGCAAGAATAAATAAATAAATAAATAAATAGTATCAGAATTGGAAAAGAAAAAGTTAAAATTTATCTTTTCCATATAAAAATTTATCTTTTCCATACAACATGACTTTACATATAGAAAATCTTAAAGACTCAAACAAAAAAACCTGTTAGTCTAATCAATGAGTTCAGTCAAGTTGTAGGATACAACATTAATATAGAAAAGTTAGGGAGTGCCTGGATGACTCAGTCAGTTAAGCGTCCGACTTAGGCTCAGGTCATGATCTTACAGCTCATGAGTTCAAGCCCTGTGTCAGGGCTCTGTGCTGACAGCTCACAGCCCGGAGCCTGCTTCAGATTCTGTGTCCCTCTCTTGCTCTGTCCCTCCCCCACTCATGCTCACTCGCTCTCTCTCTCTCAAGAATAAATAAACATTAATATTTTTTAAAGGTTAATAGCATTTCTATACACTAACAGCAAATTTTCTGAAAAAGAAAGATTTCAATCCCATGTACAATAGCATCAAAAACAACACTTAGAATAAATTTAACTAAGGAGCTTCAAGGTCTCTACTCTGAATACTATAAGATACTGGTAAAAGAAATTGAAGACACACCAGTAAATGGAAAGGCATCCCAATTTGGGATTGGAAGAATTAATATTGTTAAAATAGCAATATTATAAAAGCCATCTAGAGACTGACTGCAGTCTCTATCAAGATTCTAATAGCATAGGGGCGCCTGGGTGGCTCAGTCGGTTGAGTGTCTGACTTCAGCTCAGGTCATATTCCCACCATTTGTGGGTTCAAACCCTGCATGGGGCTCTGTGATGACAGCTCAGAGCCTGGAGCCTGCTTCAAATTCTGTGTCTCCCTCTGTCTCTGCCCCTTCCCTGCTCATACTCTGTGTGTCTCTCTCTCTCAAAAATTAAAAAAAATAAATAAATAAATTAAAAAAAAAAAAGATTCTAATGGCATATTTTACAGGGATGAAAAAAAAAACCCTAAATTTTATATAAAACCACAAAAGACCCCGAATAGTTACAGAAATCCTGAGAGAGAACAAAGCAACAGGAGGTACCACACTTCCTGATTTCAAATTATATTATATAAAGTTGTGGTCATGAAAACAGTATGGTACCAGCATAAAAACACATAGGGATAGACCGATGGAATAGAATCAAGAATTCCAAAAGAAACCTAAACATATGTGGTCAACTACTATTTGACCAGGGAGCCAAAATACTCACTGGACAAAAGACAGTCTCTTCAATACATAGCACTGGGATAATTCAATATTCACATGTAGAGGAATAAAACTGGGCCCATATCTTACACCGCTTACAAAAGTTGACTAGTAATGGATTAAAGACTTACATGCAATGTAAGACCTGAAACCATGAAACTCTTAAACAAGATTAAAAGAACAAATCTCCTTCACATGGGTCTTGGTAATACGTTTTCAAACATGGCACTTGAGGCCGAAGCAACAAAATGAAAAATAAAAAAGTGAAACTGCATCAAACTAAAAAGCTTCTGCACAGTGAAAGAAACCATCAACGAAGTGAAAAGATAACCTATGGATTGGGAAAAAAATATTTGGAAACCACATATCTGATAAGGGGTTAATATCCAAAATATATAAAGAATTCACAACTCAAACATAGCAAGAAAAAACAAAACAAAAAACAACAACCAAAAAACAAAAAACCTCAAATAACCCAATTAAAAAAATGAACAAAGGACCTGAACAGATATATCTTCAAAAGAAGATATACAAAAGACCAACAAGCACATGAAACAATGCTGAGCGTAATTAGTCATTAAGAAAATGCAAATTAAAAGCACAATGAGATATCACCTCATGCCTGTTAGAATGGCCTTGATAAAAAAGACAAATGATAACAATGTTTATACATGGATGCAGAGAAAAAGAATCCTTACGCACTGCTGGTGGGCAAGCAAATTGGTATTTGCACCTATAGAAAACAGTATAAAGGATCTTCAAAAAATCAAAATTAGAACTTCCAAATGATGCAGCAACTCCTCTTCTGTGAATATGTCCACATATAATGGAAAATGCTAACTCAAAAAAATATGTGTTCCCTCATGTTTATAGCAGTATTATGTACAAGAGCCAAGACAGAAATAACCTAAGTGTCCATCGATGGATGAATAGATAAAGAAGTGTCGTGTGTGTGTGTGTGTGTGTGTGTGTGTGTGTGTGTGTGATGGAATATTATTCAGTCATAAAAAATGAGGAATTTCCGCCATTTGTAATGACACGGATAGACCTTGAAAGTTAAGTGAAATAAATTAGACATTTAAAGACAAATACTATAACACTTACATGTGAAAACAAATCAAACCAAACCAAACAAAAAATCTAGAGAAAAAGATATCAGACTTCTGTTTACTAGAGGTCAGGGTTAGGGGAAGAAGGAATTGGAGGAAGGTGGTCAAAAGGAACAAACTTCCAACTGATCTCGGGCACCTGGATAGCTCAGTCAGTTAAGCTTCTAACTTTGGCTCAGGTCATGATCTCTCAGTTCCTGAGTATGAGCCCCACGTGGGGCTCTGTGCCAACAGCTCAGAGCCTGGAGCCTACTTTGGATTCTGTGTCTCCCTCTCTCTCTGTTCCTTCCCCGCTTGCATTCTGTCTCTGTCTCAAAAATAAATAAAGATTAAAAAAAAAATTTTTAAAGGAACAAACTTCCAGTTATAAGACAATTAAGTACTAGGGATGTAATGTACAGCACGATGACTATAGCTAATAGTGCTGTATGATATGTAGAAAAGCTGTTAAGAGTGTAATTCCTAAGAGTTCTTATCACAAGGAGAATTTTTTCCCTTTATTCTTTTCTTCTTTCTTTTCTTTTTATCTTATCTATATGAGAAGATGGAAGTTAGCTGAACCTACTGTGGTAATCAAACACTTCATAATATATGTATGTAAGTCAAACCATCTTGCTGTATGCCTTAAATTTAAATAGTAAAGCATTTTAATTATTTCTCAAAAAACTGGAGAAAAAGATTATTTATTATTACAAATTAAAAAGTTTGTAATTTTTTTCCAGAGTGCATATTTCTGTTATGTAAACTTTTTACTGAATCCAAAGTACTGTATTTTGAAAATACATAGCTATTTACAAAGTCTAATTCTTCAAAGTACATTTAACAAAACACCTCTAGAATAAATATCCGCTGGCTTCTTCTCCAGGATAGAGTTCCTTTCTCTTCCTCCAGGTACCCTGGTTTTCCTTTGGTAGATTTTACCTTTCCCATGTGTTATAGCAGTCCTGAAGTCCCCCCGTGGGCTTAAGCTAAGTAGCAAATGACTTGGTTGCAATGGTTAGCTTACAAACAAGTATGAAAGATATATTCATTAAGACTTTCTGGGAAAGTTTCTTTACTCTTCTTACAAAAACAAACAAACAAAAACCTCTAGTCAGTGTGATATGAGAAAATGAGTGACCTCTGTAATTATTAAAGGCATTTTTCTACCCAAGGGTGAATTGATGCTGGCGAAGTCAAAGTTGAAAGAATTATAAAAAAAAAAAAAAAAAAAAAAAAGGCACGTAACCTTAATTAAATATGTCTGGAGACATTCTTACCTACCTATATTATTTCTATTCCATATACATCTAGAAAACATTGTAATTGTTTTAGGTAATTGTGTGAAAGGTCAGAAAATTTTATAACAGCTTTAATAAGGCCATTGTTTTATTGTGGACTGTAGGATGATAGTCTGGGGACTTCCAAACATATCTTGGAGAAAGATCCAGGAATGTGCATTTACACAGGCATACTTAGATAATGCTGATGTTATCAGAATTAAATTTCTCTTTGCGTCAAAATCCCCTGGGATCTTTTAAAAAATGTAGATGCTTACCCCATCCTCCACCCCCCCCAAACCTCATCCAAGTATTCTCTTTCAGTGATGGGGTTCAGGTGATGCTATCTACGCAAACTCTATAAGCACATTAATGTACAGCCATGGCAGATCACCAATGCTCCAAGGCTTCCCAAGCTTTAATGTGCAGACAAATCATCCAGATACCCTGAGATAATACAGATTCTGATTCAGTAAGTCCGGGGTAGGACCTAAGATCCTGCATTCTTAACAGGCTTTCGGGTGGTGTCCAGGCTACTGCTTCACATACTACACAGTGAGTAGCAATGACCTGTACATTTTTAATGGTAAATCAAGCTTGACACAGCCAGATATGTCACAGATGAAGTAGATAAGAAACTGGCACTAGTAACTATCCAATGTGTTAGGGCAGGCGTTAAGACCACAGATCCTGTTAGACATTTTAGGAAAAGTCCAGTCTACCAGCCAAAGATGATATTGAAGTTTATGACTTCTTTCTTTTTTTTTTTTTAATTTTTTTTAACGTTTATTTATTTTTGAGACAGAGAGAGACAGAGCATGAACGGGGGAGGGTCAGAGAGAGGGAGACACAGAATCTGAAACAGGCTCCAGGCTCTGAGCCATCAGCACAGAGCCCGACGCGGGGCTTGAACTCACGGACCACGAGATCATGACCTGAGCCGAAGTCGGCCGCTTAACCGACTGAGCCACGCAGGCGCCCCAGTTTATGACTTATTTCTGAATTATGATGTAGTAATATACTACTGTATATATACTGTAGTAATATACTACATCGAGAAAAAGCAAATGCACTGTAGTGAAAGGGGACAACATTAATTTTGTAGCTATTAAGTCTGCAGTAGTAGGAAATGCATAATGTTTGAATTTATTTTATAAGGCACATACAATGGAACTCGAACAATTTAATAGTTTCTTTTTGGAACACTTTTTTTTTTTAAACAGGAAAGTCCATTTTGATGTTATGCATTTAAAAGACAAACTAGGTATTAGAGAAATTAACATTTAGCTTTTGGAAAACATTGACTTGGTAGCAGGGAGTCTGTTCTCCTTGCTGTTACCCTGAACATTTCAATTTCAGAAAGTTGCATGACTTTCGAATCTCCTCCATGTAAGACATTCTACTTGACATAAGGATTTATTTCTGGCTTTCCATCAGTTTCTAATTAATAGCACCACTGTGTGTTACATGATGTGAGAATTGAAAATCTCTAAACAGTACCACAGGAACACCACATTGCACTTCTACTTGAAAAAACACCTGATCAGTTACCCAGCTGTTTCCTCCAGATGTTGTCTGTAAACTCAAAGGTCATAGTTTCACTAAAACTAAGATTAATTTGACTTTATCTTACCATTAAAAAAAACACAGCTATTAAAATCAAGTTTTAAATAGCCACAAGTATACACAATCAAAACATGCAGAACTTACAAAATATATATATTTTAAAGAATTTCTGTACACTTTTACAAATCTAAGTGAAAAAATAGTTTGTATGATTTATAAATAAAGCATAGAGTGATATAATTTTACTGTTTTTAAGAAAAAAGCATTATCTTCCCTCTGAATGAACTCTCATGAAGTAAAAAAGCATATCATTATTTGTGCAGAATAATGACAGAATTTAGTTTAAGAGGAAAAACTCAGCAAATGGTGAATGCTTTTGAGATGGGAAATAAAATATAATATCAGTAGATTCCCTTTCTAGTCCTTAGTTGGAAAACACAATTGATTCAATGTAAAAGATTGTGTGTGTGTGTGTGTGTGTGTGTGTGTGTGTGTGTATGTGTGTGTTTTACTTTACAGACTTTTTGCTTAACAACATGATTCTACTGCATTGCATATGATCCTATAATAACAGGATATTATTAGAGACTTAGGCATTAAAATTTGTCCTTCATAAATGGTGTTATGGCATTTAATTATAAGTATACTATTTTATAATAAAATCATAATGCAAATGTAAATCCCACACTAACTTTGCATTTGATTAACCAAATATCTGTGTGATTCTATAATTTTTATGTTTTATATAGATGCAAAATTGTAAAATGAGATTTAAACTTGGATTATTCTATCGATGGGAATATAATTTATCTTCATTAATTGTATGTTTCATCTATTACTCACCAGAATAAAATAAAAGTCTTATGGAAAACTATAGCAATAGTATTTATTAAATGAGTATTTACCAAGTCTGATTGTGAATATGGCCTTGGGTATGTACTCTTCTCTAAACTATGGTTCTCTATGTAATACTAAGAGCATGACATGTATGCATCAATATTTATTTCTAAGATCCATGTCCCCTATGACCAAGCATAATTTGGTTTATAAATAAATATTCCTTTCTTGTTTTCTTTCTTTTTTTTTTTTAACGTTTATTTATTTTTGAGACAGAGAGAGGCAGAGCATGAACGGGGGAGGGGCTGAGAGAGAGGGAGACACAGAATCGGAAGCAGGCTCCAGGCTCCCAGCCGTCAGCCCAGAGCCCGACGCGGGGCTCGAACTCACAGACCGTGAGATCATGACCTGAGCCGAAGTCAAGTCGGACGCTTAACCGACTGAGCCACCCAGGCGCCCCCCTTTCTTGTTTTCAAAAATTATTGTGCATTAAATTAGTAGTCCTTCCTTTAAAAGGAAAAAAAAAAAACTTTGAACTATAAAGTGAGGTTTTGCATATACCAATTTCACAACCAGATTAAAATGATCAAACCAATAACCAAAAAACACAAAACAGTGGATGGGAAATTGAAAAACACAATTGTTGATTTAAATAGATGATAGCTAGCTAGATAAGTGAATAAAGAAAGAAGAAATGAAGGCATTTAGGTCTCAGTTTGAGAACGATAACTACAGCAATAGCAGTAGTATCTAGTGTTTGCTACATACCAGGCACCATGGTAAGCGCTATATATTTGTTATTTAACTCCATGAATCTTATGATATGGGTAACTTTGTTATTCTCACTTTACATGTGAGGGAACTGAAGGTTGAAAAAGTCTAATCAATTCGTTGAATGTCAGATCACTCCTAAGTGGAACCACTGGTACTCAAACCTATATCAGACTTCAAAGCCTATCATCTTATCCAAGCTATACTGGGCAGCCAGGAAGCAGTAAACCTAAAGACACAGAAAATGTATGCTTACCATTATTTTGAAATAATTCTCCAGTCAAAATACACCTTTAGGATATACCATTGTTATTTATCAAGAACGTCGCAGTAAAGCTGAAGGAAAAAAACAGCTCACTTGATATGGGCAATAAAACAGCTGATGAATCGTTTATCGATACAGCACACAATTTATAAGCACTTTTATCTGGTACAAATAAAAATAAATTACAAATAAAATATTTTAAATATTAAGATGCTCAACATCACTAATCATCAGAGAAATGCATATCAAAACCATAGTGAAGTATCACGTCACACCAGTCAGAATGGCTAGTATCCAAAAGACAAGAAATAACCAGTGTTTTCAAGTGTGTGGAGTAAAGAAAAGCCCTGTGCACAGTTTAGGAATGTTAATTGTTACAACTACTGTGGAAGAGAGTATGGGGGTTCCTCAAAAAGTTAGAAATAGAGTTACCATATGTTCTAGTAATTCCACTACAGAAAATGAAAACAGTGATTCAAAAAGACATGTGCAACCCTATGTTCATTGCAGCATTATTTACAACAGGCAAGATATGGAAGTAACATAAGTGTCCATCAATAGATAAATGGATAAAGGAGATGCAGTCTATATATACAATGGAATATCACTTAGCCATGAAAAAAGGAATGAGATCTTGGTCTTTGAAACAACATAGAAGGGCCTAGAGGATATCATGCTAAGTGAAATAATCAGAGAAAGAAAAATACCATATGAGTTCATTTATATGTGGGATCTAAAAAAAAAAAAAACGAAACAAAGCAAAACAAAGCAAATAAACAAATAAGTAAACAAAAAACAGAAATAGACTCACAAATGCAGAGAACAGCCTGGTAGTTGCCAAAGGAAGGGGAGATTGGAGGATGGGAAAAATAGGTAAAGGAGATTAAAGGGTACAAACTTCCAATTATAAATAAATGAAATAAGTCACAGAGATGAAAAGTACAGGATAGGGAATATGGTTAATAATATTGTAATAGCATTCTATGGTGACAGATGGTAACTATACTCATCATGGTGAGCATTGCACAATGTACAGAATTGTCAAATCACTATGTGGTGCACCTAAAAATATCAATGTATATACCCTTGTTCAAATCATAAAACTTTAAAAAATAAATAATATACAGCCACATTCTAACACAAAGCAAAACATCTCTCTTAATAAGAAACAGAACAAGAAACAGAGTGAAGGGGCACCTAGGTGGCTCAGGTGGTTAAGCATCCGACTTTGGCTCAGATCATGATCTTGGGGTTTGTGAGTTCGAACCCTGCATTGAGCTCTCTGATGTTGGCCCAGAGCCTATTTCAGATCCCCTTCTCTCTATCTCTCCACTTCTCTCCATGCCCTCCTTTGCTCATTCTCTCCCTCTCTCTCTCTCTCTGCGCGTGTGTGTGTCAAAATAAATAAAGAAACTTAAAAAAAGAAAAAAAGAAACTCAGAGTGAAGCTGTGACTTAGGTAGTAAGGGTGCGACGGAAGGATCCAGAGCCCAAAAGCAAGCAGTGGACACACAAAGTTTACTCCTATGTAAAAATGAAACTGATTACACCTCATGTGAAAGAAGACCTAGAACCAACTTTTCTATGGGAAGCCAATAATTAGAATCCCGCTCACCCTCTCATCAATGAATACAGAAAAACGAGCAACCGCTGACAGAGTTTTCTTGCTGTGAGACAGTAACTGGGAACTAGGAAGTGGATTGTTGCCTATGTGGGCTTGACGGGTTTACAGGACAATAGTATCATGGAGTGAAAGTCGAGCTACTAGACTAATGGCTTGGAAATCTGGAGGTCATTGTATGAGATAATCATGGAATCACAAAACAGCAAAGGGAGAAAGAAGTTGAGAGAAAATGGAAGCTCCCTCAAGACATAATAAACTCCCAACACCTGATCACACATGTATAAAGAAACTAATACTAATAAAGTTCTTTGATAAACTTGAAAGATGGAAGAATCTATGCCATAGAAATAAAAATAATACAGCAATCTGAAAGTGCTTTAAAATTAGAACGTTAAATTCTCAAATATGTAGAGTAGATATGAGCATACACAAAATAAAACCCCAAATCTATAAAGCAGATCAGGGATCTTTTACCTGAGAATCAAGTACAGGTAATTATGACAAAGAACCAACTGAAAATCCAAAAATTGAAAACTACAATCCTTAAAATAAGCATTTGAAACACTAAATAAATGAAGATAAACAGTAGATTCTATAAATGCAAAAGATAAATGAAAGTTTTAGATATTAGAGCACACCTACAGTTTTGATGTGAAATACAAGGTTAATAAATGGAGCTTTACAAAATAGAAAGTATGTTCCTTGATGCTGAATTCAAGAGTAAGTCTGTCAGATCGAGGAAGTAGAGAGAGAATGCAAAATCCTCATCACTGTCTTCAAAAAAAATTTTTTTGTTCACTTTGTAAAACTGCTATAAGGGGGTCTGTGATATAGCAGCGGGAAAATAAATGAAGATCTACCAAATGAAAACAAGAGGAGGATATTTATTAAGAGACTGCTGTAGATGTCAGCCACAACCATTTGCATTTTGGCAGAAACTCAAAGGGAGGCAGAGAAGTAGAAAAGTTTTATAGTGGGGAAAAAGGATGGCTTCAGGCCTACCCTCACTGAAGGCTGTTGGTACACAGAAATTGTAGATTTCTTTAACTAGAAGTGGAACATTTTATGTGATAGGTTAAGGGTACATATTTGGCTTATTGTTCCGAAGTTAGAAGCAGGGACAAAAATTAAAGAAGCTGCCAGTTATTAACTAAGTTCTGTCTATTTGAATCCAAATGTTACAGGGGCTACTGTTTGGATTTTGGATTGCTGGTGGAGATAGCAGTCTGACCTTCTGTAACTCTGAATTTACAGCAGTATGGCTTCCTGGGTTGGTCACTATAGAATAGAGATTGGTTTTCTGGACTGGTTGTGGGTCAGAGTCCTATTTCTATAGATGGTCTGACCATTGCCCCATCTATCACTGGATCAGTCTACTCTATTTGTCTATTCAGTCTCTCACTAGGTTACTTTTGCAGCAGACTTTGCAAGTCTTCTTTTTATTTTGACAAGATAGTAATGCTGAGTTCTTGAGACCCTTAAATATGTAGGCTGCCAATTATGGAATGCTCACACTGTCTATCATCATCGAGGAAAACACATGTAGTTCAGAATTTTTTAACTTTTTGTTGCGAAAGATCCCTGATCATAGCACTCATCTCATCCTTCATACTTGCCCCTATGCAGAATCAGCCACAAGCCATCAGTTCCTGTGCAGGCATCAGTTAAGTGATGGGATAATTAGTGAGAAGCATTTTTTATATGAGAAAAAAATTTGTAAATTAGCCCTTTAGAAAGTAGTTACTTAAGAAGTAGTATTACCTGTCACTGATGTGCAGCCAAGCCTAAAAGAGTCTTGATTGCTTGTTGGTGGTTATGATCATCTTTCTGGCATAAAAATCCACCTGAAATGTCTACAAGGATAAATGTCCTAGAAGGAAATACACGCTCACTTTCAAGGCCTCTGAACAGCACCGCGTATGAAGGTGAGTAGCCCCATGAACTTCCTGTCTCAGTCAAAATGAAAGACTCTTTCCCCATTTCTTTCCCAGTGAGGGGAAGTTGTGAAGCAGAAATTCATCTGCTCCCTCAGGATCAGAAGTTCCTAATTCTATCCCTTATTTTCTACAGCCTTTATCCTAAGATTCCGGCTTCTAACTGCTTGACAAAACACAGCTGCCAGCTCCCTCAGTAAGTGTCTTTATGAACACATTTGGCTGCTTGTCTTTCAAACATCCATAATTCCAGCAGGAACACTTTAAAATTTATTCCCACAGCAGTTGACCTCTATTTCTCTCCTCTTGACTACTCCCATGTCTGTTTCCCCCCTCCCGGCCTCCTCAGCTCATCACAGAAACTGAGGGCACAAGCAGAATGCCCCGGGCTACGAATGCTAGCTGGGGTTCCCTCAGCAGCCAGAACATCAATATACACAGATAACGCGGGTGGCACTCGAACTGTGGAGGCGATTGTAATTAATTCAACGAAGATTTAAAGTTAACATATGGAACCAAATGTAGAAGTAACCAAAAAAGTGAGCTGTCTGGGGTGCCTGGATGGGTCAGTCAGGTAAGCATCTGACTTGGGCTCAGGTCATGAATCTCCCAGTTCGTGGGTTGGAGCCCCGCGTGGGGCTCTGTGCTGACAGCTCAGGGCCTGGAGCCTGCTTCAGATTCTGGGTCTCCCTCTTTCTCTGCCCCTCCCCTGCTCATGCTCGGTTTCTGCCTCTTAAAAATAAATAAATTTAAAAACAAAAGCAAAAACAAAACAAAACAAAACAAAAAAAACAGTGAACTATCTGATGAAAGACCTATAGAGGCACGTAAACATAACCGCTCAGTAAAACTGACTCCAAGTCCTACACTAAATCTGGCAGTGATACATATGACAAAATCATTGCCTATTTCTCAGACCTTGTGCTTTTTCAGTTTTCAGTTTAGGAGGACTTGGAAGAAATCTACCCAACTTTTGGGGTATTTTTGGCTACCTCTTGCAGTCTTCAATGAATTACTTCAAATGAGTTAAGATTCTATCGAAGCTAGTCTGTTAGAAAGGAAAAAGAAAGACAAGTGCTCTATTCATGACAAGTAACTCAAGACCATACAAGTCAATCAGGCACCCTGCCAAACTGCAAATGCCTAAATTTCAAATCTACATTACAGTTCTAGAACAAAAACGGACAATGACCAGAGCACTAGAGGAAGCATAGAAGCTGATTCGTCCGATTCTTCCTAAGTACTTCATTGTGTATCTTTTCCTCACAAGGATAATTATTCCCACTGTTTGGAATTGTTAGTAAGGGAGACTGTGTCCAAGTGGACAGATTATCTATGTTTATCAGAAGAGGCTATTGCTTCCCCCCCCCTTTTTTTTCCCAATGCAAAAGTCTAGAGAAACTCTATTAAAAAGAGGTTAAAGGAAATAGGAAGAGATAGATTCTTCAATATTCAATTCTGAATTCAGATTCCTGACCCAACTTTATTTCATTTTTTTAATTCCTAATGGCCATTTAGGATAAAATAAACAGCAAACCAATGAAGGTTAAAAAAATATTTTTATTTTTTGTTGGTTTTGTTGTTGTTGTTTTGTTTTGTTTTGTTTTTTGAAGATAAATCCAGACTCTAACAGGAAGCTTCACAGGTCAGTCTCCAAGTCAATTCCAAGATCCCCATAATCACATCAACAGAAAGTAGGAAGCTAAAGTGGTCCAGCTCCTAACAAGAGATTTGTCACCCCACTCAGCTCTGGGCTTGGAAGAAATTGCACAATGGAAATAACCAATGCATAGAGCATAAGAATGTGTTCAGTTACATTAGTAAATCAGGAAATTTACGCCAGCTCCAGAGAGATGAATCTTTAATATCACTGTCCAGGAAATACAGTATGTGGATCAGAGATCACAGTATGTTCTTACCCTTTTCTTATTTTTTCAGAGGGAGTTCATAATGGTGATCCTGTTTGCATTTGCCATTAGAGTACACTGAGGCATGAATATTTAGATGGTATACAATATTAAGGAGAACCACACCTAAAAATAATTATGAAATCTATGAGAAAATCTGGATGTGGAACTGAATGTAATATGTGAATAGGACACCAGGTTTGCTTGTTTGCTCTTTCCTTTGAATGAACTTAAATTTATAGGAGATATCATTGCATTATGTTTAGTCTGAGCATTTTTGCCATTTCCATGGTTGTCAGAAAACAGGGAAGTGAGTCGCAATCAATAAAAACACATGATTTCATAGGAATAAGGAGTATCACTCTTTCTGCAGTTTGCATAAACTACCAAATCTACCTTTTGCTTTATGCTTATTTGTGTCTTTTATTTACAGTTGAAAAAGCCATAAACAATGGGGTAGGGAGGTAGTACAAGAAATGGGATTCTTGGGGTGCCTGGGCGGCTCGGTCGGTTGGGTGTCCGACTTCGGCCCAGGTCATGATCTCACAGTTTGTGAGTTTAAGCCCCATGTTGGGCCCTGTGCTGACAGCTCAGACCCTGGAGTCTGCTTCAGATTCTGTATCTCCCTCTCTCTCTGCCCCTCCCCAGCTCTCATTCTATCTCTGTCAAAAATAAATAAAAACTTAAAAAAAATAAAAAAAAAATAAATGGGATTCTTAGGAAAAATTTTGTACGTGACTCCTAGTAGTAGCCTTTTCGTCCTTGTTCCTACCTCTAATTAATATCCAGTCTTCCTTGAAACTTTTCTTCCAAATGATATCTTTTTAGTATTCCCCCTAGAGTTTTTCCTACATAATCAATCTCACAAGGTAATTGTGCAAAGGGAGTTTTATTGGAAGTTTGTGGTGCAATGATAAGCATGTAATGCTGTAATTTTCCTCCAAGCATTACTAAGGTGCAATCTACAAATTTGGATATGTTGTGATATTGGTTTTATTCACTTTATAGTAATTTCTAATTTCCTTGTTTTTATTCATGGATTATTTAGAAGAAAGTTGTCTAATTTTCGAGTACTTGAATATTTTTTCATGACCATTCAATTATTGTGCTTTTTTTGTTCATTTCATTTTCATAAGCTAATATGTCCTATACGTAATTTCAATTATTTTCAATTTATTAACAGTAATTGTTTTATGGCTTAGAATGTAGTTTTAATTTGTGAATGTTCCATATGAATTTTAAAAGAACATATATTCCACAGTTGTTGGCTAAAAGTATTTTGTTTTTTGTTTATTCAGCCAAAATAACTTTGAAGAAGAAGAAAATTGGAATACTTAAAACTACTTGATTTAAAGATTTATTATAAAGCTACAGTACTTAAAGCAGCCCCCCCCCCCCACATACACACACAAAATTTGTGACAAAGATATCTCAAGACATTGCCAATTGTCTCCTGGGGTGCAAAACTGACCCTGGTTTAGAACCACTAATCCACCTACACCAGTTTTTTCTTTTTTCTTTTTTAGAGCCTATCTTTTACCATAATTTTATTTTTAAACTTCCAATACCCTTATGTTTTAGGTATGACCATTTTATTTTTAATTTTATCTGAATATACCTGTCCACACACTGCTGGTTTTGTCCTTTTACATTTGTATTGCTGACATTTTTCAAACTCACATCTTTTTCTATATTTTGTTGTGTTCTTATTTATTTCCTTATATATTGGATAAATCCATTTTTAAAACCCCTTTGTTCCTTCCACTGGTTTTCATGACATACACTGCATTTTTAACATGTGTACTTCTCAAGAAAATTGATTCACTAAAGTATGAAATGAATTAGCATTCTCTTTTCAAGAAATACAAGCAAGGTCTTCAAAATATTTTAGTTCCTATCCTCCCCCTCCCCATCTTCCTTATGTTTTTTTTTTTTTATTTTAATACTTCCTGCAGTAGGTAGAGTAACGCTTCTCCTATCCCCAAAGATGTTCACATCTAAATTCCCAGAACCTATGAATATGTTACCTTACATGGCAAGAGGGATTTTGCATATGTGTGACTTGGCATATGTGATTGAAAATCTTGAAATGGGAAAATTATCCTGTATTATCTGGGTGAGCTCAATGTATCACAGGAGTGCTTATATGTGAAAGAGGGAGGCAGGGGAGTGACAGAAGGAGATTGGCAACTGAAGAATAGATCAAAATGATAAGATTGCTAGAAGGAGGGCAGAACCAAAAAGATGCAGGTAGCCTCTGGAAGAAGGAAAGGGGAAGGAAACAGATGCTCATCTGGAAGCTCTGGAATGAATGCAAACCTATCACCCTGGATTTTAGCCTAATGATGTCCATTTCAGATTTCTGAACTTCAGGACTTTAATATAATAAATTTGTGTTGTTTCCAGCCCCTAAATGTGTGGTAATTTGTTACAGCAGCAGTCATAAACTAAAAAACCACATTTAGTCCATACCAGTCCCCATTCCCATCCTGGCACACTCACTATTTTTCCCTCAGTCAGTTTTCATGTAGCGTCTATGTTTACGGACTGATTCTTCACCACTGCTTCTTGGACCAAATTATAGCCTGTAGGGTTCGATTTCGTTTGTCATAAAGAATATCTTCATGTAGTTCTTTGGGTGAAGGTCTCTGTGCGACATGTTCCATATATCTTTTTGTGAAATTGTATTTACCATACCTTAATTCCCAAAAGAGTGATTGTGTGGGTAGACAATTCTATTTTCTCAGCACACTATCAAGCTATCATTCCACTGCCTTCTTGCCTACAATGTGGCTTTGGGGAGACAATTAGTCAGAGTGTACCTTTTACTTTTGTTCTCCTATAAAATGCTTCCAAGTGTTTTAATTAGCTAATTCAACTATTTCCTTTCATAGTTAATTAGCTACTAAGAAACTACAAGACATTCTCGAACATAATAAAAAAATAATAATAATAAAAAGATTAGTCTCAGGGTAGACCCCTTATATTTATTTTAAAATTCTACTGACAGCCAGTGCCGTAGGTGCAAGTGTTTGTGTGTTCGTTCGTTTGTGTTTTTTTCATCTTTCCCTAATCTTTACTTTTAGCTAAAGCATATATTTGTTATTGTTTATTTCCAGTGTCCTTTTAACCTTCTTTACTGTAGTTCCTCTAGTGTGGTGAAACTTATTTTCTGCCTGCTTCTATAAACAAATTTTAAAATTTAAAACACGTGTTTATTTGTAATATTAATTTGAATCTTCTTGTTTTTCTTCCCCCAATTATTCTGGCTAGTGGTTAACAAATTCTTTAACCTTTTCAAAAAAACTACCTTTCATTTTCATTGATTTTCTCTATTGTTTTTCTGTTGATTCTATTTAACACATTTTCACACTGATCAAAATTATTTTTTCTTCTATTTACCCTGGGTTTAATTTGCTCTTCTTTTTCTATTTTCTGAAGGTGGATGCTGAAAGCACTGATTTGAGACTTTTTATCTTTTTTAATACAAGTGTTTAGTGCTATCAGTTTCCCATGAATTACTGCCTAGGGTTTTTACATACACATTTTCCCCCTGTTTTTATCTAACTTTGTGAACATATGAAATCCAGTTAATACAGTTTAATGATCTTGGCTGGTAAATCTAATACGTGTGTCAGTTCTGAGTCAGTTTCAGTTGACTAATTTTTTTTTTTTTTTTCTCATCGTGGGTTGTATTTTCTTGCTTCTTTGCCAGATTGCCAATTTTTTTTTATTGAACATCAGACATTATGAATTTTAGCTTCCTGGGTGCAGAATATTTATGTTTCCCCATAAACTTGAGATTTTTTCTAGGATGTGATTGGAAACAATTTGAATGGGAGTGGGGAGATCTTGTTCTGAAATTTTGTTGGATAAAACTGGAACAGCACTCTGTCTAAAGCTCATTTTTCTCAAAGACTTAGACAAGATACTTCTGCATACTCTATACAATGCCCCGTTTCCAGTTTGCCTGTGGAAACCAACTCTATTCACCCTTTTTGGGCACTAGGCATGTTACCTCTAAACTTGTTGGGTTGATCTTTCCCTATCCTCGAGTAGTGACCCACATGTATATGCTGATCAGTACTCAACTGAGTTGTCCAGATGGACTTTTTGCCCATTTCCAGAATTACAGCTTTGTGTACCACTCTCCTTTCTAATATTCTTTCCTGTGAACTATATAGCTGCTTTGGTTTCCCTGGACTCCTAATTCTGTCTCCTCACTTCAGGGAGTTCACCGGTTTCCATCTGGGTTCTCACTTCTTGTATCACTGACTCAAAATTCTCTCAAGGCCATAAGCTGTAGTATCATGAATCATGTCATTAGTCTTATTTTTGTGGTTGCTGCTCATATGTTTTAGGTAGGAGGTTAAATTCAATCCATATTCATTTTAACTGTAAGGAGAAGGTTCACTTTCAATAAATTTTAAAATTCTGTACTTGAATCTAAACTTTCATTGAGTTTTATGTCCGAATGCAAAATAATCTTTGTCTGTCCTTTTATCTGTAATGCATAAATCTAGTCATATATATATATATACATATACATACATATACATATATATATGACTTTATTCCTTTCTTGCATTTAAAATACGTCCTTGGTATTGTAAAGTTCTGAACAAATCTTTTGCCTTTCCAAATGACTGAGAAAAGTATACAAGGGAAATCTATTATTTAATAACTGCAATTATACTTCATGTGCGAAGTCCTTTGTACAAATAGTCACCCACTATAAGTTACTGACAAAAGGGCAGAGTTAACAGCAGGAGAAAAAAGTATTCAACAAAAATTTATTCTATAATGTAATGACATTAATTCACAAGATTACATTAATAGCTGGCACTCTGATGGTTAAATAAAGTTGTTGGCATAAATAAAAATTATTTCTTTAACTTAATTTAACACACAATGCAGGGTCAGAGGCCTATAGGACTTTATACTTCCTCCTTCTCCCACAGAATTTAAATCCCAGCATGAGCAATTCTTTGGACCATAAGAGTTTGGTTTACAAAAATGACTGTTAAGCATGTAAACTCTAATGGAAAGATTAAATTTTAAGTCTTTGTCAGTTAACATTTAACAGGGACCTAGAACCTTACGGCAATGAGACACCAGTTACCAAAGTGTCAAGGAGTCAGTTGTAAGGAAATAAAAAGTACTAAAGAGTGTATAAGAGTGGTGAACTGAATTCCTTTCATACTAACTTACAAAATCAGCCTAGTTGCTGTCTACATTGCCTGCTGCACTGTAGAGCTATTTTAACTTTTGTCACACAAACATTTATTCACCTTGGTGCTTTAAGGTTCAAGGTTATTTTAGCCTCCATACCTCTATACAAAGGACATCTATCATCAGATTTTACTAGAAGGAGAAAATGATCTGCTAATTTTCTGGCACCTGCCTTTAAGAGGCTTCAGTTATCAGAGAGATCATTTGCTTTAGACAGGTTTTGTTTAACAGGTAGTATCTCACCAACTGTGATACATTTGGTACTCCCATCCAAATATCTCTTCTGTGGACAATAACACTGAAAGCCCTTACCTAATTCAACATAGCCACAAATTAAAGTCAACTTAAATGAGAAAAAAAATGTTTTATAATTACAAATGCAATGTAATTTGAAGCATAAATTTAGAGCAGAAAGTACTGCCTACATTAGCTTCCCAATTCTCTAGTAGAGCATACAATTTCTGGACACATTTTATCAGATAATAAAAATGAGAATTCTATTCCTTCTTGCAACATATGATCAAGTAAGATCCCCACTAAACGTATATTTCATTAAATAAGAACAAAGTTTCCTTTATTTTGGATTCAGGTATAATTTATTTCCTCTATTTAATTAAATATTTAATTCTATTTTTATATTTTGTACTGCTAAAATACTATATATTTTATCAACAAAGAAATATTGTGAAGTGCCTTAAAATGTTCTCTTTCTTTCTTTCTTTCTTTCGTTAACATGCCCCATTTTATCTTCTGCATGACATATTCTCCCTACTCAGAATCTCTGAAGAATTACCTTAATATGATAGGTGAAATGGAGAAACCATCAATGCACACAAAATATTACAGTTATCATTTAAAAATTCAAAAGAACTTCAATCTTTTTTAATTTAAGGAGCAAGTGAATTGATATCTTAACACTTTAAAGCTGAACTCTAATTAATATTAATTGAACTAAAATAGCGGTGGAGAGTGGATTAAAAAGTAGAGTGTTGTAAAGGAAGGAAAAGAAAAGCTGTGCTAAGTTGCTTCCTTTCTCCTATTCCCCATCCCCCAGGCAGCTCACCACTATAGTCAAACATTCCCAGACATGGATCTCAAAGTGCAGGCCAGTAACCAAGAATCTAGTGCTATGTTTCTGCTCCTTTTTCAGACACCCTCACTTTACTCCATGTTAATAGTGCAAGTGTCTTTTCATGAATATCAATATAAAAATGCATTTAATGAGTGTGACTTTGTAAACTATTAATTATAAGCACTAATGAAAGCATGTAAGAGAGGTAGATAGATGCCTGAAATGGCCAGCAAACCCTGTGCTGAGGGATGAAACATTACTCCACACTTAGCTAAGAAAGAGAGGAGAAGGCATGGGGGTCAAAGTTTGCAGACAAAGGCCCCAGTTTGCCTCACTCACATTCTCATTTATTGCAGTGTCAGGCCAATCACAAATCTCAGTTGGCTTGTTGTGTACAGAGGGCGTATAACATTTCAGGCATGCAAAATCAAAGGGTGCATGACTTAAAGGTGAACAATCACAAGAGAATAATCCAATCAGAGATATACCACAAGAGTCTATGTGTCCTACTGTTTTCCCAAACTTTGTACACAATGTATAAACATATACATAACAGAGTTTCCCACACCTGGGAAGGCCAGTCCGCCACCCCACCCCAGCCCGCCCAGCATTTGGCAGTCAAGGAGGTTATGCAAGCCCCGGCATTCCAAGAGACCCACCTCTTCCCAAGCTTAACTGCAGCCTACCAGAAATCTCCATGTTACATTTCAGCTAGCCAAGCGTTGTGTATAATCTCACTATACTGAGTAATAATCCCAACATTTCCCCCTTTTTGTTTTTTGTAGGGGAGCAGCTATCAGGCTTTGAGATAATTGAGCAGTGTAGGCATGCTTGATGTCCCTAGCCATAGATAGTGCTTTCATTCCAGTTTGGCAGACTATAATAAAAAGAATAATTATAGCAACAATTGCAACACCCAAGAAACCCCACTCAGTAGTGCAGGACCAAGTGGAGGGGTTCAACCAGTGAAAATTACCAGCGAGTGTTTGCCACACATCTGTATGAATACTATGATTTTCCACCACTGCCAGAGAGGCAAGAATTTGATCCTCCAGTTGATTGATAGATAGATAGATAGATAGATAGATAGATACACAGACAGATAGATAGATGATAGATTATGTAGTCAATTTGGCATGCTTATGTACCAGATAGGTTACATTTTATAAACTATTATGACCTATAACTCCTAGTTGTAGTAAACAGAAAGACCAGTAGGATATTTCTTATAAATTATAAATTCTTTCTTCACATCTCTTTGAAGAAATCCTCAATAGTAAGATGCTAAATAATTTATTTTTACAAGAAAAACTTCCTGTAAACAGCTTTTTATTACATATTCCTTTCTAAAAATAAAAATTTTACAAAGTTGGAAAATTCAAACAGCAATCTAAAATTACCATTCTTGAGGTACTCTGGAAATTAACTGAAGAGATTTTCATAATTTCTATGCTATATCCACTCTCTGTCTAAAAAGTGTTGTCTAGGGGCGCCTGGGTGGCTCAGTCGGTTAAGCGCCGACTTCAGCTCAGGTCACGATCTCACGGTCTGTGAGTTCGAGCCCCGCATGGGGCTCTGGGCTGATGGCTCAGAGCCTGGAGCCTGCTTCCGGTTCTGTGTCTCCCTCTCTCTCTGCCCCTCCCTGTTCATGCTCTGTCTCTCTCTGTCTCAAAAATAAATAAACGTTAAAAAAAAATTAAAAAAAAAAGTGTTGTCTACTAGATAGCATTATCTATTTACATAATTCCAAATACCACATGTATACTAATTTCATCCATATTACATCATGAGCTCTGAGACCATTAATGAATCCTGATGTATACCCAACTCACATATCCCTCTGGATATTACTTTGATTTGAAATTAGCTTGCCCATTCAAAATTCTTTCAATTTATAGTTTGTTGACTGAAAGTAGTGACAAATACAGGCTCTGGAGTTAGAATGCCTAGGTTCAAAGACTGGGTCTATCACCTCTATTTGACCTTGGCCAAGCTTCTTAACCTCTCTGACTCAATTTCCTCATGTGTGAAATAGTTCTAATAATAATAATGCCTTTATCATTAATTCCTCTATGATTAATTGTGATATTCATAAAGTCCTTAGTGTTGTGATGGCTTAAGTGTTAGCTCTGTATCTTATTGATAGCCTGCTCCCAATATAAATATCATAGCCATCCATCTCCTGCATCTCTACAACCAATCACCAAGTCTTGTCAATTCTGCATTTATCATCTTTCTCCAATATATTCTAGTTAAAAAAAAAAATCATTGGGAATGACTGAGTTCAGTTTCTTGCGATCTCTTCTCTAGAAATCTATGATAACTAGTTAACGGATCTCGCGGTTTTCTGACAGTTGTATCATTAACACTTTCAACAGATTTACCTTCTGAAGTCATGAATAATAGTCACTCTGCTTCAGAAATTTCCCAATGGCTCCCCATTGTGACCCTCAATGCCTCCATAATCCGACTCTTAGTTCTTCGAGATTTAAAATTTCAGGGTTTGGTGCCTGGGTGGCTCAGTTAAGCAGTTAAGCATCAGGACTCTTGGTTTCAGCTCAGGGTAGGATCTCACTTGACTTGGAGCCCTGTATTGGCCTCTGTGCTGAGGGTGCAGAACCTGCTTGGGATTCTCTCTCTCTCCCTCTCTCTGCCCCTCCCCTGTTTGTGCTCTCTCTCTCTCTCTCTAAACAAACAAACAAACAAACAAACAAACAAACAAACAAACGTAATAAAATTTCAGGGCTTTTCTTCAGTCTCCCAAAACTTTTCACACATTTTCTTGTATTTTTTCTTCAGAGTAAGTTTCCAAATTTTTAAACTT
Organism: Neofelis nebulosa; assembly: GCF_028018385.1. Taxonomy (NCBI): domain Eukaryota; kingdom Metazoa; phylum Chordata; class Mammalia; order Carnivora; family Felidae; genus Neofelis; species Neofelis nebulosa. The sequence continues at coordinate 40,620,237 of NC_080783.1, read as the reverse complement.
GCAATTTCTTTTAAGGTCCAGCATAAATGCCACTAACTTGGCAGACTTTACTACCACTCATAGCACACATTAAGCATTGATTGCCTCAGTCTAAGTCACACAATTATGTTACTTATTATAGTGCTATTTTTGTTTTGAATTGATTGCATACAGCTTGGTCTGGACAAAGTATAGAATTCTTTGAAAGCAATGTCTTCATCTTCATTTTTGCTTCTGCCACAGTGTTTTGTACATGATGAATATGAAACATGCCCTATCTCTAGCTCTGATTTTTGACTCATCTTAAAGAGGCCAGGATATATATCAAAGTGATATTTTAAGAGTCATACAGAAGTATATTTTCTAAGTGTTTGAATAATAAAGTATCTTGTTATTAATATCTGGATACAACTTTCATTCTTCAAAGTTATTCTTTATTCCTTTCATTCTTACCTGATGATTAACATTGCTGAGAAGTTGAAGTCCAGCTTAGTATTTTTACTTCTTGGGCAAGACTTTAAATTTTTTTTTAATTTGTTTTGTGTTTTAGTTTTAAAATTCCATAAAAAAAAAAACCCATACACTTCTTCCATTCATTTAATAATCAAATAAAGACAAAATCTGAATAGATGTGAAAATCTTTTCTTTGATTTCCTTGTATCCCAGAGAAGCCCTTTCACTTTTTGTACAGAAGTCTGTTTCTTTGTTGCAGAAAGTTTTCAAGTACTTTAAAGTTTTTGTCCAAATCATTCCCGTTTCTTTCTCATGAATACCTGTAATTCTAAGTTTTAATCTTCTTCTAAGGTTTAATCTCCACATTCCTCAGATAACACACATCATGCTCATTACTTGCTCCCTTTGGTCAGCATTCTGGGAATGTTATTCAAGTTTTACTCCACAACACTGATTCAATTTTCATCTATGTCACTTTTGCTTTTAACCTCTCCTACAGAAATTTCAATTCTACTGATTGGGATCAGGACATGCTACCCCAAAATATAGCATTTTGGTATATTGAATATTTTAAGCTGAAAGAGTTTGAGAAAATGACAGATGCAGAAAGGTCACTCTGACCTTCTTCCCCTCAGCCTTTTTCTCTAAAACAGGCCATAAATTCCTCTTGTGAGAGGTGCCCTCCCTACATCCAAGGGAAAGAAGCATCCTTATCTCTGAAAGCAAAGGGACATAAGGAAGAATCCTAACAAACAGGACTTGCTAGGTTTCCCCTAGTTTACTAAAATTAAATTACTTCCTACTCCTCAACCTATCATACTCCTCCACAGATGTCCATGTCTCATCAAACATACATAAAATACATAAAATACACAAGTGCTCCTTTGGGTCTTCATTTCCTTACAAAGGCTCCTAAGCCATGTACATCCTATATTAAACAAGGGTGTATGTTTTTCTCCTGCTAATCTGTCTTTGCCGGTTTAATTTTCAGAGCCAGCCAGGAACCCTAAGATGGTTCGAGGAAGGTGTGCTCTTCTCCTACACCTCAGTTATCACTAAATGTTCTCTGCCGTTCTTTCTTACCTAAGCCTATCCTTTTGAAAAATCTCAGCTTCTTGTCCTTTCTATTTACTCTCCTTGTCTTATTGTGTCATCTTGGCTGTCCATGTGACATATGCACACATTTTCTGATATTCTATTTGCTAGGATGACTATACATCTCAGTTTTCCCAGTACAGACCTAGTTTCTGGATGTTGTTCTGCTATAATCATTAATAGTGCCCCTCTTCATTCTCAAAAGTATCCCACTTGATATGATAAACTATATGTGTGTCCGAGGAATGTCAAGCATGTCTTCTAAAATTTTCTATTCATCTTTTGACTAAATGTCAAGATTTTTCTGTTTTTTTTTCTGAATATTATTGAGATGATGTTTCCTTTCTCACTGTTCCCTTCTCTTGTTCTCCAGTATTATTTGATGGATCTATTTGTCCTAATGTTGACTCATTCATAAACAACAAAAGATCTACAGAAATTATTTGTGCACAGTGTGTATTTGATCTTAGCTCTACTTACAGAATTCATGACCTGTCACTTATTTTAATTATTTCTGTACCTGTTTGCTATACTCAAATTGTTACAATGACTGTCCTAAGTTCTAAAAGTACAAGTGCATTCTCTGATGTCTTTTTTCAAAATATGCTTCTACTTTTGTATAACTGTGAGTATGAATTCTCTCTAGAAAAATGATTGATTTCTGATTGATTTCAGAATGATTTCTGTTCCAATGGGAGGGATTCAATCAACTCATCTCACGTTCTGGTGGTAGGTATATTTTATACAGAATTATTTGTATATATATATATATATATATATATACACACACACACACACACACACACATACACACACACAGTAATAGAGCACAAAGGAATAGAGTAACAGAAAAATTATATATATATATATATATATATATATATATATATATATATATGGATCACACATGTGCATGCACATGCTCCCATATTTATTTTTTTTTTAATTTTTTTTTCAACGTTTTTTATTTATTTTTGGGACAGAGAGAGACAGAGCATGAACGGGGGAGGGGCAGAGAGAGAGGGAGACACAGAATCGGAAACAGGCTCCAGGCTCCGAGCCATCAGCCCAGAGCCTGACGCGGGGCTCGAACTCACGGACCGCGAGATCGTGACCTGGCTGAAGTCGGACGCTTAACCGACTGCGCCACCCAGGCGCCCCAATGCTCCCATATTTAGAATCAGATTCTCTTTCCTTATTCCTGTGGATTATAAATATGACTTGTATTCAGTTAGATCTCCTGATTTAGCCATAAATTTTAAGGAATTAATAAAATCATCAAAATAGTGAAAATGCCGTTGGGAAAGAGAGAGGATGATAACTGCAATAATTTTCTAATGTGTGTTAGCCTCAAACACTTTTTATGATTATCTTCCCTAATGCAATAAAATGCTCAATAATTTTTAAAACTCTATGAGACTTTTCCTTTTCAATAACAAACTGGGAACCTTCTAAGATAACAAAGAAAAAGGATAAGCACAACAAAATGCACATGAAGTTGACACGTGAATGAAGAATCTTACTCAACAAAGGAAAATTTCCTTTATGTTAATATATTCCTCAGACTTTTCCTCCTAAATCATGTCATAGCTTTTCAGTATTTCTAAGTTGATTGTATGCATCTATCAATGGACCTTTAAGCATTCATGCTCTTTTCTCTTGTTTATGTCTCAGGAAATGGAATGACAAAGGATCTCCAATAAAACACTCAAATTTCCTTAAAATTTTGACATTGCCAAAAACTTCAAATGTGTTTTACATTGATATGGAGACATCCTGTTGTATCTCCTGTTCACTATTCTGAGAGCACAGTAATAGAGCACAAAGGAATAGAGTAACAAAATTTTCTTATTGAGGCATAACTTTAAAGTGTAAAGTAAAAGATTTTTGTTTTTCTCTGATGATATTCTAATTTTTTCCTCTGAAGAAATAAAATTTCATTGAAAATGTTAGAGTCTTTGAGGAAGCCCAAATAAACATAAAACCTCTTTCCTTCCTGAGTTCTCAACAACTAAGGATATGAAGAAAGAGTTAATATGGAGGCCAGTCTATTACATTTATTGCTGTAGAGGATGAAGAAATTGGCTTTATGTGTTTTGGCTGAGTAGGTCTAATAATACTTGTGATAGGTGAAAATGGTCCCCCAGTGATGTCCACACCCTCATTCCTAGAACCTGTGATTAAGTTACACTATGTGACAAAAGGGACACTGCAGGTATGGTTAAAGCTATATATCTTAAAACATAGAAATTATCCTGAATTTTCCATATGGGCTCAATTAAATCCCATGGGTTCATAAAAAAGCAGAGAACTGTTTTCCAGTTCGAGTTAGAAATGAGGCAGAATATGGGAATGCAGGCTGGTGCAGCCACTCTGGAAAACAGTATGGAGGTTCCTCCAAAACTAAAAATAGAACTACCCTACGACCCAGCAATTGCACTACTAGGCATTTATCCACGGGATACAGGTGTGCTGTTTCGAAGGGACACATGCACCCCCATGTTTATAGCAGCACTATCAACAATAGCCAAAGTATGGAAAGAGCCCAATGTCCATCGACGGATGAATGGATAAAGAAGATGGGGTGTGTGTGTGTGTGTGTATATATATATATATATATATCACAATGGAGTATTACTCGGCAATCAAAAAGACTGAAATCTTGCAATATGCAACTACGTGGATGGAACTGGAGGGTATTATGCTAAGTGAAATTAGAGAAAGACAAATATCATATGACTTCACTCATATGAGGACTTTAAGACACAGAACGGATGAACATAAGGGAAGGGAAACAAAAATAATATAAAAACAGGGAGGGGGACAAAACAGAAGAGATTCATAAATATGGAGAACAAACTGAGGGTTGCTGGAGGGGTGGTGGGAGGGGGATGGGCTAAATTTGGGTAAGGGGCACTAAGGAATCTACTCCTGAAATCATTGTTGCTCTATATGCTAACTAATTCGGGTGTAAATTAAAAATAAATGAATAAATAAAAATAAGAATAAAAATAAAAATAAAAATAAAAATAAAAATAAAAATAAAAATAAAAATAAAGAAATGAGGCAGAACAAACAGTTGGGAAGATTGGAAGCCTAAGAGGAATTCAACCCACTGATGGGGACCAGAGAGAATGCATGAGAAGGAATACAAGCAACCTCTGAACAAAGACTGTCCCTTACTGACAGCAAGGAAGCAGGGGTCTCAGGCCTACAGGAACTAGATTCTGCCAACAACCCCAATGAGGAAAAAGCCAGAGGCTTTTTCCCCCAAGCTGACAGGTAAGAGTCCACTGGCCCACTACCTTCATATTGGCCTTGGGAAATAAGGAGCAGGGAAACCAGCCAAGCCAAACCAGAGAACCTTTTACCCTAAAGAAACTGAAAAATTTTGTTGGTTTTAAGCCACTAAATTTGTAATAATTTGTGACACCAGCAAGAGAAAACTAATGTATTAGTGAATGCCACTAATAAGCAGACTTGTTCACCCACACCCAGGAAATACCGAAGGAGGGCAAGATAATACTGTGAACAAGCCAATTGAAGAGGGAGTACTTTGTATTCAGGCAGCTGCAAATAAAAAGGAGAACAGCAGAGAGAGCATAGGAAGTATTGTTTTTCTCTGCAAATTTGCCTCTCAATAAGTGATTATTCTTTCAGGGGGAGGAGAAACCCCAGAGGCCTGGGATAATGTTGACTAATAAACTTTCCTGGGAAGGAAACATCAGGAGTGGGGAAGAAGCTTTCCCCATTGAAACACAATTCCAATTTATGTACATATTTTGAGGTTAAAAAATGCTAATAATTGTTCAATTTTATTAATATACGTGGACTATATATCTCTCTCTCTGAAAAAGTACTTTATTCCTGATTGAAGTGGAAATACCATTTTGTATCTAAGCTTGAATTTCTTATTATCATTCATGCAGTATATTTTATTAAAAAAACACAGTATTAAAAAAAGAACAAGGAAGTTTTAAAACTAAGAGAAATGGTATCATTACATATGTAACGAAAATATTACTTTCTCCAGAGATTGTCAAATTGAATTTTCAGAACTTTATATTTATATTTATTGAAATATTCTAGAAAAAAGTTTTATTAAATATTTACTATATACATTACCATTCAAAATTTCAAAATTTTATGTCAACTCTAAATGAATGTATATTATTCATATCAAAGTTACAAATGGATCTAATTAATTTTACAATTAACCTATAATAACATGAAGAAAAATATGTGACCTTCATTAAATTTGTTCATTATTTAGTTTCAGATTATAAAAGAACTCCTTTTAGCTAATAAAGCCTTCAGTCCCAAATGTTGATGGCATAAAATAGTAATTAATTAGCACATGCAAATGAAATGCATTGACACAACACTGCAACTCGTAACTTATGCTTACTCTACAGGGTTGTATTTCATGTGCAATATAAAGGCCAGTATTTTACTATTATTTTCAAGTAGACATGATAAATACTATTATTAAATATTAAACAATGTATTCTAAGTATGCTTTTTTTAAGAAAAAAATACAGTTTGTCAGAATAAAGTATTCATGTTTCTCATTTTATTCTTTTAATAGTGATGGGAGAGATACGAGGAAACCCAGGTATATTAGAATCAGTTCACTTACAAATTTAAGTAACATCTTAACAGTTCTTTTTTACGGATGCCAACTGTAGACGAAAAGAGTCTGATTCCTACCCCAAGAAGGAATATTCCACCCACTAGTTAGCAAAACCCTGGGACCAATTCTGTTCTGGGCACTCGAGCCTCTCTCAAGCTGTCCACTCACCCTTCTTGTGATTGTACTCAATAAAGTCTGCTTGCTCCTGCTTTCTGATCTCTTGCCTGAATTCTTTCCTATGAGAAGAGTAAGGACCAATGCCATCCTCCTCTAGGTAGTAACAGATGCATCAGCAATATGTGGCATTAAAGAGTGACAAAATTTCATCTTCCTTATACAGAACAGCAGAAAATCCTTCCTGTCTTGTTTTTTAACTCTCAGTCACTCCTCTCCTATCTTTGCCCCTCCGGACGGACACTTAATGTTATCTCTTCAATTACTTTAAAATTGGAAGAAGGAAGAAAGAGGGGGAAAAAAAAACAAGAAAGAAAGGGAGAAGGAAGGAGGGCTGAGAAAGAACTTCATGTAAATCCAGCTTCCATGCTTGCCTCTACAGACCTTCCACAAGATAACACAGCACTCACATTAATTACCTGCTGAAACAGAGGGAAAAATACAAGAATAAGTGCAAATAAATATCTCAGTAAATATTCTTCCACAAGGAAAAACAAAAGATGCTTTTTTTGTTGCACCTTCCTTGGTTTTCAAGGCCTTCCTAGAATGAAGAACTTTTTTTTTAGAAAGTGACAATAGTACATGTATATTATTCCTAGTAAAGTCCTCATAGAAATAATGGAAAAGTATCATAGGAACATCAACAATGCATTAATGTAAATGCAAATCACCATACACGAGACAGGCTTGCAAGTGGAAGGTCTTCCAACTGTTACTCTTAATAGTGTGGGTGGGGAAAAAGCAATTGCAATCACATCTCTAGTGTCTGGTCCAGGTTTTAACATGATTAAAAGTTTTCCTGCATTGTGCCTAAAGAGAAGGCAATCAAGAAAAGAATTTTGTATGGTGTGTATGCATGAATGTCGTCATGTTAATACTAATAAAGACACAAACTGCAATGATTTTTTTCCTTTTCCAACTCCTCATGCATTTAGTAGTTCTTCCTTAATACAATAGACTGAAGCCATTTTTAACCTTAAAGAAAACAAAGGAACATAATGACTTTTGAAAATTATCTTTTAGTATAAAAATTATCCTAATTTATACATTTGACAGATAAAATTTACATGATCGTTTGAGAAGAAAGTGTTAAGAATCTATTTGGAGCTGGTAAAATGATATGCAAATGAAGAAATATATTGGTATCATTGTATTGGGATCCATAATGAAGAATAGTAAGCAATTTAATGATGTATAAGGATCTCAAATGTGAAAGTTCTTAAATCAATGCAGAAAACAGATAAGTGCTTCAAATGAAGATTAAGGGATATAAAATCAAATCCTGATAGATTTAATCAAATAATAAATGAAAGCAAGCACAATGACTTCAATGATGAAAAATTACAGAATAGATTTTTTTCAACAAAAATAAAAACCAATGGCAATACCAATCTATTTTTACATGCTTATCCATTTGTGTTTTTCTCAGCCACTTAAGGCAGAGGAATAAGAATTGGATTTTGTGGCATAATGGACATAAAATGGTAAGTTTTATGTGGTAGAATTGACTTGAGAAAGTAAAAACAAAAATGCATTGTTATTTGCATTTGAAATGTGAAATTTATTTACAAGATAAAGAGAACATATCATAACGGTTTTATATCTCCTATGAGACTTTTGTAAAGGACTAATTTCACTAAATCGCTGAACAAGACGAAAGACATAGTAGGAAAAGGTAACCTTGCATATTCTTAAATCTCTGACATCTGAGAAGAATTTTGTGTTGTTTAGCTCATTTGAAATACGAAAAACAAATATATGTGACACTTTACTAAGCCAATTGCAGGTTATTGTAAGAACAAATATAAATGTAAAGAAGAATAAAAAGCATTCCGGGAGAGGATCAGCCTGGCTTCTGAGTGAAGTAGATGGTTCTTCGACACACATAAGTAATCTTGTCCCATCTTCACAACAGTAGAGGCAAGCACACTGCTCCTGCTTTGCTCTTTATTCAAACTGTCCATTGTAGTGACAATTCAGATATCTTTTCCTTTTTAAATTTCTTCTGTTGCATCACTAATACAACTCCAACTTAGGTTTTTCTGCAAATTTCACTAAAGAATATATCTGATTGGTTGGTAAGTCATTATCCAGTAAACAGTGATCTATTTCTTAAGCCATACACCTCACTGGCCACCAGTTAAGCCATAGATGACATCCTTTTGATGGGTCGTTGATTCTAAGCTAAACAACTAGAGCAGGGTAGTGGATTCAATCTATAGCTTATGAATAAAGACAGCTCAGAGTTTTTCTTAAAAGGAAACAGTACCAAACAGCATTAAGGAACTCAGTTTCTGGAGTAAGACAAAAATCGGGCTGAGCCAGTATTACGTATGAGAACTTACAAAAGTAATTTATTATGAGTCTCAATTTCCTCATCTGTTAAATGGGGATTCACCAAAATAATTTCTCTATCTCTACCATGGGTTAGGTGTTGCTCTGGTCACTTGGTAAATATCTTATAAACACAAGTGACAAATACAGCCCTCATGGAGCTTATACTCTGATGTGAGAAATAAAGTAAATATGGATGAAATAAGAAAGAATATGGTATATTCAAAATGATTAAATGTAATGGAAAAGAAAAGACATATGTAGAGAAACACCAGGGTAAGAAGAATTGAGGGTGCACAGAAGATTTCCATTTAAAAAATTTTTTTTTAGTGTTTATTTATTTTTGACCCAGAGACAGAGCATGAGCGGGGGAGGGGCAGAGAGAGAGGGAGACACAGAATCCGAAGCAGGCTCCAGGCTCTGAGCTGTCAGCACAGAGCCCGATGCAGGGTTCAACTCACAGACGGTGAGACCATGACCTGAGCTGAAGCCGGACGCTCAACTGACTGAGCCACCCAGGCACCCCAGAAGATTTCCATTTTCCCAGAATATTTTTATTTTTTAAAATATCACTTATTTCAAAAGTAAATTTTCATTTTGGGAGGATGCTTCTACTGGGCTGGTGTTCTAAGCACAAAACAATCTAGATTACTACTTATTCCTCAGATACCCTCAGACTAAACAGCTGCCATTCATTCACACATTCTTTTCTCTCTACTATAAGTGATCCTTCCCCCAGCAACAGTAAAGTATCAAAAATGTTGTCTTCTTGACTAGGACCCACATCAAATGCTTTCTGCATTCTACTTGATGAAGTCTTTCTTGATATTCAAACTACATATCATTTTTTTATGGTGAATCCACCCCTTTAATCATTAATTCCACATACAACAATGGTGAAATGTCTGCTGTGTGATCAAGTATATGCTATTGATAGAAGGGACAAACCTGAGTAAAAAGAATACTTAACCTCAGGAAGTTAAAGTCTAGTTACTATCTTCTTCGATGCTGTCTGACATTATTTCCAACATGATATCATTTTGCACTCTCATTATTTGTGTGTCATTCATATACACTTTTAGATTGTGGGGTTTCACAAGGCCAACCAGAGCTGGAATCCTGGTTCCCAAAGAACTATTTATGTGACTTTACGTGAATAATTTAACCATTCCAAATCTTAGTTTCCACACCTAGAAAACTGGGACAAAAAATACTGCAGTGGGTTGTTATGCAAAACCAAAGATACAGTGTATATAAAAGTTTCAAGTCTTATTAAATTTATAAAAAGTTTTAGTACTTTCTTGGCTTCTTCCTTTGAGAGCAGAGATTATGATATATATTCACTTATTCCGAAGAGTATTCTCTAAATAGTGAATATTTAATATATATATTTATATGATAAAAGAAATGTCTAAAATAAAACCTATGTAGTTTTACAAGCATAACTTACTAAAAATGTAGAATATAGGTTTCATAAATGCGGATTTAAATAAATAAAGGCCAATGTATTAGTTAACGTCAAAGTTTTCTTTAGTTCAGATGTAGTTAAGATAATACTATACAGCATTGACAAAAATATTGATAAGAAAGTAATCTAGCACAATTTCTTTTCAAGATAATTTTGGACTATAAATCTACAATTTAAATATGCTGCCTTTTGCCACTCTGGAAAACCATGTAGACGTTCTTCGAAAAGTTGTAAATAGAACCCCATACGATCCATCAGTTGCACTACTAGGTATTTACTCAAAGGATCCCAAAATACAGATTTGAAGGAGTACATGCACTCTGATGTTTATAGCAGCATTATCAACAATGGCCAAACTATGGAGAGAGCCCAAGTGTCCATCAGTCGATGAATGGATAAAGAAGATGAGTATCTATATTTATATCCATATCTATGTCATCTATATATCTGTGTATCTATATCTATCTATACCTATGGATAGAACGGAATATCTATCAATGGAACATTACTCAGCTATCAAAAAGAATGAAATCTTGCCATCTGCAACAACGTGAATGGAGCTAGAGATTATTATGCTAACCAAATAAGTCAAAGACAAATATCATATGATGTCACTCATACGTAGAATTTAAGAAACAAAATAAATGCTCACGGAGGAAAAGAGAGAGAGAAGCAAATCAGGAAACAGCCTCTTAACTATAGAAAACAAACTGGTTACCAGAGAGGACATATGGGTGTGGGTTAAATAGGTGATAGGGAATGAGTACACTTGTTGTGATGAGCACCAGGTGTTGTATGGAAGCGTTGAGTCCCTATGTTGTACATCTGAAACTAATATTACTGTATGTTCACTAGCTGAAATTTAAATTTAAAGAAAACCCTGAAAAAACTGGTGTTCAACAATTTCAACGCTAGCGATTTATCTTAAGTAAAAACATAAGCAACTATCCATGTCCACTGTAGCAATATTTACAATAGTTTCCCTCCCCTAGTGAAGTTGTTACAATATGTAAAGACAATTAAAAGTATTGTTTAATTAATGGAATACTCCCTGACATAACTACGCCATTTCACACATATTCATAGAGAATGTAATTTTAAGTCTGGTATAGCAATTCACATAATAGTCTGTACAGATTTATACCATTTTTGTCAACACAAGGTCTATTTTTTGCATGTTTATATGTGTATCTGTACATATATTATTAAATTTTTGTTTATTTAGGATACATATCAAAATGTTTACTGCAGTGAGCTCTGGGGAGAGGGATTTGCAGTGATGGTGGAGAAATACTTTAACATTATGACATTTTCCACTGCGAAGTATTTTATTTACAGTTGGCATCTGTCATTTTGTAATGAATCCTAATCTGAAAAAATGTGCACAATGTACAATAGTATAGAAATAATAAGGTGTTTGACTTTACCATCCAGAAAATCTATTTTAAGTTGTCCTAATTGTCTTCTCATTCAGTAAAATACATACGCAAAACAGTATTCACAGATCAAAAGAGAGTCAACTGGGGCACCTGGGTGGCTCAGTTGGTTAAACGTCTGATTTCAGCTCAGGTCATGATCTCACAGTCTGTAGGTTTGAGCCCCATGTCAGGCTCTGCTGACAATTCAGGGCCTGGAGCCTGCTTTGGATTCTGTGTCTGCCTCTCTCTCTCTTCCCCTCCCCTGCTCACACTCTGACTCCCTCTCTCAAAAATAAATAAACATTTAAAAATTAAAAAAAAAAAGTCAACCTAGGTTTTAGAATTGCCATGTTACAGTAAATTATAATTTTAATTGAAAATTTCTCTCTTTTAGTGTGAAATTTTAGTATGGCTATTCTTTTCCCTTCGCCAGTTTCCTTTTTTCAATCTTTATAAAGCCCAAGGAAGGTAGAAATGTTCAAAGGGAAGGCTTGAAGATTTATTTCATTTCAGACTTGACGATCAACCATCAGAGCATCAGATTTCACAGGAGTTATAATTCCCTACAGCATTTGGTTCAAGCTAAAGGGCCCTTTCTATTTTTGATAATATCAAAATGCAGACTACCTGCCTACTTTAAACTAGAGTTATCTATGTGAAGTTACACCTTGACAGCCAGCTTCAGACATTTCTCCCATCACCAATGGCTAAAATTCAAACTGCCAAGGAGTAGCTCTCATTGTACTCTGACACACAACATGTTGATTTTTCTGCTTCAGTAGTAAATGAAAATGAAATTACCCAAAGGGTTTCCTAGTCCGAATGGCATTCTGTCATTCCTGACACTAGAAATTCTGTCTTCCTGCTGCAAAGTACTGTAGGGATATTCTGTGTGAGTTCCTAGGAACACATGAAATGGTTTGAAATGGGAACCAAAAAACTTCACCTTATTTTAGGATTTGATCAGATTAAAAAATCATATGCAAAGACAAGGGGCTTTAAATGATTCCAAATTTTAAATATAGGATGAAAAAAATGATGACATTCTAGTTACCAGTTGTTCCATGTAATTTAAGAAAAAAATGTTCAAATCGATAAAAATATCAGCTGACAATACCTTCTTCTCTTACTGAGAGCTTATTTAGATCTCTTGACAAAGCATCAACAACAGTTTACATTTTTTTCCATTTCATACACATAGATGGTGTTTGAATGCTACATACTTATATTTTGAGATACTTTTTGGTATTATTTAATATCTTGCTAAGACATTAGAAAGTTTTATCAACTATAGCAGGAAGTATACACATTAAATAAGGACTATAATTTATGGAATACATCTTTTATGTCATTTTAAGTGCCTTAAATGTTACTTGAGGCTCTCCCAATTTAAGTCTCAAAATATCTTTTTATGTGTAGTAGCAGCTATTGTGAATTTGAGACACAGAGAGCTTCAGTGATTTGCCCCAAATCACTTAATTAATGGAACCAGGACTTGAATGCAAGAGAGAAAAGTCAAGATGGCGGAGCAGGAGGAGGACCCCATGCTTGCTTCATTCAGCCCTTGTACATAGCTAGAGAAATATCAAGTCATTCTCAACACGCAGAAAATGTATCTGAGGACTGAGAGAACAAACTGCAGAGGGGAGGGAGCCCTGACCAGGAAGAAAGGAGAGAGAGATAGAGACAGAGCGAGAACAGAGCACAGGGTATTGCACAAGAAAAAACTTTCCCAAACCAATGATGGGGGAGACAAGGGGGGTTGATTATTGCAAGCCTGTACAAACAGCAGAGCTCAAAGTCTGAAGTTTTTGAAATCCAGGCCACCTCTGGGTGTCCCCCGGTGGGCATAGAGGTGCTCCTGTGGAGAAGAAGGGCAGAGGCCCAGGAGTGGACAGTGTGGCCTGAGGATCTTCTGGGTCACCCTGGCAGAGATAGTTCTCTTGCTTGGAGTGAATTTGGGAGAAGTGGCACTGCCTCTCCAGGGACAAAAGAGCCAGTGGGTAGCACTGAGATGCCCTGTTCATTTAGCATAGGAGCAGAGATGCCTGGTGAGGGCAGCTAGCCTGGACACAGACTTTTTGCTGTGCTTTACCATAACCTCCAAGACCCTGTGTATTCCTGCGACTGCCCTTCCGGGACAAACCAACACCGGCCATGGCACGTGGAGAGGCTCCCCCAGAGGATCAGTGAAGATCTGCACAGGCCAGGACCCTAAAATCTGGAATTCTGAAACCCAGCTGCGGGCCTGAGATAAAACACTGGAGCACTACACCTCTGGGTGGGCAGATGGCTCTGATACAGATAAGGTGAAGGCAGGGATCTGAGGGAAACCTGGGACAAGTGAGGGGAAACTGTTTGCTCTTCTCTGAGGGCTTACTTCCCTCTCTGGGAATGAGACCATTCTTACCCCCACCCATCAGCACAGAGGGACGTCAGTTACAGCAGAGCTCCCACAGAGGAGGCTTGAACAGCTTACACCAAGCCCCACCCTCTGGGCTCTGCAGGTGCTTCTGAACTAGGGCAAGTGTGCCTGAGGGTCAGAGGAGCAGTGGGCCCCTCCCCCCCGAAGACGAGCACACACACAGCTCCCACCATCAACCACCACACACCAAGTCTCCTGACCACAGAGTGCTGTAAAGCTTCAGTTCCTGGGGAAATAGGATCTAGCCTCCTTTATCAAGCAGACCAAAGTACATGGTTAAAACTCACCACACTGTGGACAGGGTCCAAACACTTCCCACTACAGGCAAGGAGAAATTCTGCAGATGACTGACCTGAGGGAAAGGGCAGCCAAAACACAACAGCAGAGGGCACACAACATTCACCAGAAATACTTTCTGAAGTGCCAGGCCCTGGACAGTAAATGACCTTTTCTTAATATAGTCATTACTCTCAGGAGCAGGAAACAAAACAGCCTTTCCTAACACAGAGAAGACAGACACCTAGACAAAATGCCAAGATGGAGGAATCCATCCTAAAAGAAAGAACAAGAGGAGATCTCTAATCAAAACAGATATAAGTGATTCCAGAACCTAACTGTTAAGGTCAAAATGCACCTAATATACAATGTGCTGCCATTCGAATTCTTGAAGCGAAGCCCCTGTTGGGAAGGAAGACGAAAGCTCCAATAGACTGTTCACAGAAGTGAGAACCCCTGGAGGAAACACTGCGAAGGTGCGGGCTTTCACTGAAGAGCTCTGCAAGTGTCTTCAGACAACTGCTCGGTGACATACCTAAGGATATAGTTTCCTCTAAGTTTCAGCTCTATAATAACAATATAGCATGAAATTATAGTAAAAAGTTTCTACCAATTTGCTAAGTGAAATATCTAGTAAAATGTCAGGACTCCCCTTTATCATCTTTCACATATTGACTAATCATTACAATAACTAACTACATAAATGCACTTTTTTGAGAGAGAGAGAGAGAGAGCATGAATGTGGGAGAGGGGAAGAAGAAGAGAGGGAGAGAGAGAGAGAGAGAGAGAGAGAATTCCAAGCAGGCTTCATGCTCAGCATGGCACTAGACATGGGGCTTGATCCCAGGACCCTGGGATCATGACCTGAGCTGAAATCAACAGTTGGACACTCAACCAACTAAGCCACTCAGGCACCCAAATTTTTCTGTTCTTTTTTAATCCCCTGACAAAATACATCACCAAGAAAAACTACACAGCAGCTGGTAATTCTGTACCTGAAATATGTGTAATATTCTTGGATCAAATACTTAGGGAATTCTTATCATCTGAAGCACAGAAACTTAGAATTATCCCTTAGATTTTTAAAGTACTTTAAAATGATCTACCTACAACCAACAGCTGGTTCCCAATGTGTCTGCCAGTTTCAATGAAAACTTTCATCAACAGCCTGCCACACCTTGTAAGTCTATTGCTTTTATATTTAAATCCTCAGCAGAAAAAGTCATTTGACAGCTCATGGCTAAATATGCTGGGTGATTGATGATCATCCTAGTCCCCAATCTTGTGCCTGTTTCCTCTAACAAAACCCTTTCTTATATCTTTAAATCACTTTGATTATCTAATATCTCCTATCTTCTCTCCTGCCGACTATACTCCCATTCTTTCCTAGTTCTTGCTTCCAGTTCTAACAACTATCTTTCCTCCTCTTCTCCTCTCTTTGCTTATGTCCAACTCCTTGCTTTCATGGTCACTGTAATATGATTTTCATTCATACTGCTAAATTCAAATTGCCCTCAAAAGCTCACAAATTGTCTCCTCATAGCAAACTGAATGGTAGACTTTGAAAACTAAGCAGTATATGGTTTTACAGATTATTCTCTTCTTTAACAATTCCTTCTTTGTCTTCCAGGAAACTATACAGTTTTGGCTGTCTTACATCCCTAATAATTTTCTTCATTTTCTCATGTTGTTTCCCTTTCTTCACTTACTCTGTGAATATTGCTGACATCTAAGTTTCCTTTATTTCTTAAGGCTTTTTTCTTCCACTCCATGGTTTATTTTATTTTTATTTTTTATAATTTTAATTTTTCCACTCCATCGTTTTAATGCATACCTGTATGTCAATGTCTGCCAAAGACCTTTATAGACTAAACGTCTCTCCAGAAGTCCAGACCCATACTCCTCCATGCCTACCATACATCTCACTTGGATATCCCACACATACCTTAACCTTAGCAAACCTGAAATTAACATCTATCACCAAATCTCTATTACCTTCATCGCTCACACTCCTCTTCACAAGCCTGCTGCTTTGCCCGTTCTAACCATTTCAGTTAATGACATTACTATTCAGCCAGCCACTCAGGCTCGAAATTATAAAGTCGGGTTTGATTTTACATTCTCAATACCCTTCCTCACCAATTACTCCTCCAATCAGTCTAAACACTTTTCCTCTTATACTCAGGAGAGAAGTGTTTCTCTTTCTATTGATATTTTATCCACTCTAAATAAACGTAAACAATTTCCTAAAATTACTACATTATTACTGCATTGTATCGCTACCCAGAAAGGTGGTACGTTTCTAAATTATAAATACTCTGTATTTAGAATACTTTGATGATTCTTCCTCATCTTTAAGAAAAAATCTAAAGTCTAGGCTTTTTTTAGGCACCACATCCAAAATGGTTCATAATCTGGCTTCATGTGCATTTTTAGTTTTATCTACTGTAATTCTCTCCCACGTTTTTTAATGAAGTTTTTTTATTTTGAGACAACTGTTGATTCACATGCAGTTATAAGAAATAATACAGACAGATCATCAGTAACTTTGTCTAGTTTTCCACAATGGTAGTATCTTGCAAACTATAGCACCATGTCACAACCAGGATATTGAGATGTTTTAAAGACACAGAACATTTCCACTGACACAAAGATCTCTCATGTTGCCTTTTTTACAGCCCCACACAGGTCACGCCCGTCCCTGTAATCTTCTGAACCCTAGAAACCACCATTCTGTTCTCCATTTCTATAGTCTTGTCATTTCAAGAATGTTGTATAAAGGGAGCCATATAGATGTAACCTTTTGGGATTTGCTTTTTGCACTTGGCATAATTCTTGGGAGATTCATTTAAGTTGCTGCATATAGAAATGACTCCCCTTATACTACACTTGATTTACTATTCACCCATTGAAAGACATCTGGGTAATTTCAAGTTTTTTGGCTATTACAAATAAAGCTTCTACAAATGTCCATATTTCTGTGTGAACATGAGTCCTCATTTCTCTGAGATAAAAGCCTAGTAGTGCAATAGGAGGGTTGTATGTTAGTTGCAGTTCCAGAGTGGCTTGCCATCTTCCGTTCCCACTAGCAATGCATGGGTGATCCAGTCTCTCTGCTTTCCCACCACCGTCTGGTGTTATCATTATTTTCTACTGTAACCATTCTAATAGGCATGTAGTAATATATCATTGTGTTTTTAAGTTTTCTTTCCTTAATGGCTAATGATGAACATCTTTTCATGTGCTTGTCATTTATCTATCTTCTTCAATGAAATCTTTTTGTCTTTTGCCCATATTTTAATTAAATTGTTTTTTTTTACTGCTGCATTTTGAGACTTTAAAAGTATTTTCTAGATACTAGTTCTTATCATAATTAAGCTTTGTAAATATTTCCTCAAGTCTGTCTTTACGTGATTTTAACAAGATACTTTTTTTTTAAATTTTGATGAAGTCAAATTCATTTTTTTTTCCTTTTGCGAATCTTTCTCTGATATTAAGCTAAGGAATCTTTGCCCTGCCCTAGATCCTGAAGATTTTTTTCCCTATATTCCTTTTCTAAAACTTTTATAGTTTTATATTTTACATTTAAGTCTGTGACTCATGTTCAGTTAATTTATATAGGGTATGAGATTTAGACTGAAGTTTATTTTTCTGTCTATTAATGCCCAATTGCTTCAGCATCATTTGTTGAAAGGGCCATCTTTCCTCTACTGTATTGTCTTTGACCTTTGTAAATGATCAGTTGGATATGTTTGTGTAAGTCAAATTCGAAATTTTCTATTCTCTGTCATTGATCTTCATGTTTAACTCTTTGCTGGCACAACACAGTTCTAATTACCTATATGATAAGTCTTGAAAACAAGATTTCTTGGTTGTTGGCTTCTTTAACTCTAAATCAGAGACATATGTGGCAAAAAGAATACTCAAGGAACTGACCATTATACCATTCCTTGGGTCCTGATGTTCCTAATCATTGGACTTCTTCTCTACAACTTTAAAAGTTTTCTTAGGTTTGTTTCATATATATATAACGCCCAAGAGTTTTAGTTGTACTTATGGGATAAATACTCTTTCATATGTTTTATCCTTTATCCTTACCCAAATAATGTAGGATCTTTTACACTTCTTTGTTTTTGTCTACTTCGATGAACATTAATCAATTTGCTTCTTCCAATTAAATTCATTTTACAGATTATGAAAACAAAACTCCATGAAAGTAAGTTGTACAGTTAGGAATAGGCACACTATGAATTTGAACACAGAACTATGAGATTGTGAAAAGATTTTCTCCCCTAACATGCTCACACCCCATGTTTTGTAACAAAGACTCTTGGTCTACATCATGCTTTGAATAAACTTCAGACATATACAGGTATGACTGAAATTTGCCCATCTGAGAGCTTTGAGGTGTTAAGTCATTAGTCATTTAACTTCTCTGAATCTGTTTACTCCTCTGTAAAAAAATAATAGGGATAATGATATCTATTTTGTAGGTTTATATTATGAATAATAATAATAAACATAAATCATGTATTAAAAATGCCTATTCCAGAGTAGTTATTCAATATAGGGTAGATGTGTTAACATTGCTACTACCGATAGAGTGTAAAAATTAATAGGTTTAACAGGAAACCTTAAAAACATAGGAGACTTAAGCACTTAATAGGAGCCTGTGCCAATTCTAGACACTCAAAATTGTTTTCCAGTTCTAAAATATTCAGCTGAGAGCATGAGCCTGAGCAGATTATTTATATATCTATTACTGAGGCATTATGGTTATTTATGTGTTCACTTCCCTCATTATGTTACACACTTATCACTGAATAGAACAATTCCTTGACTATCTGTGAATCTCCCTTAGGATCTTACAGATGGAGGATGTTTAATTAATAATTATCATGTTAAATTGAATTGATATTTTGACCATCTACTCTTCATCTTTACACTTTATAAAATCACATCCTAACACTACACTGACTAGGATATTGAATATATTTGAGTTCAAGAGCAAGTGTTGAAAAGATATGCCCTGCCCTGGACTAAAGTTCCTATTTAAAACTCTGAGCACAAACTAATTTAATAGTACAGTTAGTCCTAGAAATGAATAACTACTTATAAACAACACTAGTGTTACCAAATCACTGACAAATGTTATTCTTTAGGATTTGGAAGCAAGATGTTTGATGGAATTCTGGAATTACTGAGAATTCCTGAAATTATTTATATGTGTGTGTGTGTGTGTGAAATTTAAATATTGTAAACAATTTATATGTTGTATCCTATATCAAATAACCAAACACTGAAAAATGCCAGAGAAAATTAAGCATTAGGACATACTAACATGTTTAACAGCACAGAGCAGAATCAATTATGTGCTGAATTATTAAATGCTTATTTTGCTTCCAAACTGATTTTTTGGAATAACCTTCATGTAATCTATGTAAAATATATAAAATCTATGTTATGTAAAATACACTAAAATGTACATATGGACTAATTAATATCTATTTTATTTCCAAGATTCGCTCACCATTAGCAGCTGACAGGCCCCTAAACACATATTTATATAACATGGCAAGAACTACAAACAAGATTGTCTGATGAAAATAGATCATGACCAAATCTCCATTTCATATTCTTGGAATTGTTGACTTTAACTTGTGATTGTGCATGTTGACATTCCCTGATCTTACTTTCAGTTTGACTTAGGTTAATTCCTTCTAACCCGTAACATCTTTATGTTGATGGTTCAGATTTACTTTCCACAGGAAGGTTATAATACATTTTCTTTTTTCTGATTTCTTGACTTATGGCTACTTGCGATTCATAAAATTATACAAATTTCTCAAGTAATGTCAATAAAAAATTTCCTAACAAAACCACTAAACAACAATCTGGGCACCACACTCAATATTTTTCCAATTATGCAACATAATTTGGATTTGTCATGGTTTTTTCAAAAGGTATTATGAATTACTGTTTTGAAAAATTAATAATTGTTTTCATAAATGTGGACACCCTTGCTGACATATCTCAAAATATGCATTCATTTACAGCCTGAATATGAGCAGTAGTTCTTTCATTCATTCACTCATTAAAAATATACCATTTACAATACGATTTTGTAGGTTTTTTTAAAGTCTTACTTTAAAGAAAAAAAATTTGCACTCATAATAATATTGGGTTAAAGAAAGAGTATGAAATTTTGAAGTAGGGCACTTGACTAATACCTCCCATCAATGGCCTTAAGTCACACAACATTTGCTAGATTTCAACTTTTCTCAACGGTAAATGAGGATTTGGAATGAGTTTTAACTATGTCCCGTTTTAAAATCATTTGAGCTAATAAGTTAATTACTGATTGAAAATAAATGACTAAGCACTTAAGTATTATAGAATATTTATAAAGTATTCACCTTTAGAATTTCTTCTCCATGTCAATATACATATCTTTTAGAATATGGGACAAGCTAGTTAAGGAAGAGTTTATAAAACATATATGCTGTATTCAATATGGAATCCTCCAACTCGAACTTAATATATTTTTTTTTTTAATTTTTTTATTTTTGGGACAGAGAGAGACAGAGCATGAACGGGGGAGGGGCAGAGAGAGAGGGAGACACAGAATCGGAAACAGGCTCCAGGCTCCGAGCCATCAGCCCAGAGCCTGACGCGGGGCTCGAACTCACGGACCGCGAGATCGTGACCTGGCTGAAGTCGGACGCTTAACCGACTGCGCCACCCAGGCGCCCCTCGAACTTAATATTTTTAATGAAATATGATGATACCATCAAAGACACCAATTAGTGACCTATTTTACAGAGAAAATAGTGAGTCATTAATCAGCAGGTAGAAGATCTGGGAGTGAAATCAAGGTAATCACTGTATCCTGAAACCTTTGTGATAAAATATATGAAAATTCATACTCCCAATGAAAATTACAGGACAAACACAAAAAAAGTCCAATGAATATGTGCAAGAAACATGAACATAATCACTTAATGGTCTTAAATTATATGCCTAAGTGCCAATGAGATGCTAAAGTGAATGGATTTTCTGAAATATAGTGGTGCTCAGAGAAAACTTCACAGAGGAGGTGATATCTAAGCAGTGCTTAAAGGCAGGCAAGGTCATGAATGTGTAGAGAAGTAGCTACTAAAGGTCAAGAAATATACATGCATGGAAGTGATAAAGAGAGAGGGATGATAAACCGTCATAGTATCTCCATAGAGTGTTTTGTTTTGAATGAACCCAATTAGAGTCTGTATTGAGTGGGGGATGATGTTTAGCCCTTGACACTGAAATGCATCCCAAGTAGGTTAAACATAATCATCAGAACTTTCCAGAATGCATAAGTGATATTAAAAGTCAAACTATGTGGATTACAGATGAAATTTTAAAACATAAAAGTTCTTGAGAAAGTACCACAAATAAAATGCAAAGTATCTACTAAACATGACCAATAAATGGTAATTACACCGTTTTCTTAAAAAACACATTATTTTTGTGAGAAATGTAGCTTACTAAAACTACTTAAATAAAACTATTTTTTTTTCAAATACAATTCATCCAAGCATTATATGGTGTAGATGGGGGAAAGCCAAATAGTTATTTTCCTCAAAATGATAGAAATGCCCAGGAGTAAATAGGTATCTGAAAGAAATTCTACAAACATAGAGCAGCAGTAAGCCCAGATGCTGCTACAGCATCAAATATAACCACAAAGTATTTCTTTTCTCTTTTCTATTCATGTCATAAAAATAATAGGCATGGAAACATGCAACTTGCTGGTATATTTACTTTAAGCTGGAATTTGTTTAATTGCTTATAACTCAAAATTTTCACTCTACTGGCACAAACGGTAGGATTTTTATTATACTTCCTTGGCAACGAACTCATTCGTTGTAAGAAAGCGCACCATCAAACACTATTAAGATTTTTTCTTTTTCTTTTCAATTTAGCATTTTATTAGTAGCCTCAATTTAATGACGAAGAGTACCACTAATTTGCTCTACAAACTTAAGCAGAACATAAGTTTAAAAAAATGCCTAATGTGACAATTTTTATACCATTACCCAGAATGCTTTTTTAGCGCTCAACTACTTCTTGTTTTGGTTAGCATCTATGTTACTACTAAGTAACATAGTGTCTTTTACTCTATAAAGAGCACTTTAGAAATTAAGAAGCCGGAGGCATAAAGAAGATTTTGAGGATTTAAAAATCTTTATACAGAAAAAAACTTGTCTTCTTGGAGGTATAGAGGGACAAAATAGGATCATGATTAAAAGGGAATTTTGCCCTCTTTCAGGAGTACCAAAACTATATAGTTCAAGAGAACTTATGTGTAGTGTGAGGAATTAAAAACAGATGAAGGTAAATAATTTACTTAAAATAATGTTGAAAATGTCTTCTATGAAATTCTCTCCTCATATATTACATGATATAATAATCTTTGATTTAAGTTCCTCTGACACAGTATATTTACATATTCATCCAGAATTACAGTTCAAGGAGAACTCAGTAACTTGTAAAGCACACAGATGTGTGTGGTTTTCTCTCGTTCCTTCAGTTCTATATAGCTTTGGTACCTTAGTCTACCCAGGTTGTGTGTTTCCATAAAAAAACAAAACCAAAACAAACAGAAAAACACAGACTTCTTTACACGTATACTTTTTTTTTAACAAATATTTAAGAACACACATAGAAAGTAAACAATTATATAGTTCATTTTCTGTATTCAAAGAAATTTTAGTCTAGATTTCAATACATACAAAGTATTATTTGAATGAATCTGTTTTAAATGGGAAGGAAGTAGTGAAATACCATGGTGAAGGTGTTTTGTTTAGTTGGCCGGACTGGTGGTCGGGTTGCAGGAGGAAGAGGATTAGTTGCTGAAGAATTTTAACTTTCTTAAGAAAGGGGACTTATTTGGGGAAACCTGAAAGATACTATGACTGTCCATTTTCCAGGGAAGGCAAATAATACTTGGGATGAAAGAAGTGGATAAGCAACTCATTTTTGTTGACAATCTAAAAGGAGAACCCATAAGACTCCAGGAAGAGAGAGAGGAGGAGGGAAACACTAGGAGGTATGAAAACTCTAAAGTCTAATCTCTGTACAGGTTGAAGTAAAGACTATTCATGCAAGTTCTGAGGGGGGAAAAAGGGGGGTGCGGGAACAAGTCCAGAAGTACATGCTAGAATAATCTCAACTAAGTTCAACTGCTAAAGCATTTTTTCCCTGGAAATCACAAGAGGAGACAGGAAATTTCTCAGGTTAGTCTTCCCAATCACTCAAAAAAGGATGCTAGGGGAATTAGAAGCCCTTATTTATGGGGACAGAAGAACTTTGAAAGGGACTTTCATGTGAGTGAGATCATTCAACCCAAGACTCACGTGGAGAAGAGATTTCTCTTTACGTACAGGACTTAAATGGACAGAGTGACAGCTTAAATCCTAGCAAAAGTGCCCTGCAACTTTCTTTAAAACACTCGACAATCACCAAGCCTCTTGAGAGAATTGCATTATCAAATCTCCTCAGCCGACCTTTTCTCCTCTATGAGAACTTCAGGTATGTTAAACTTTACAGAAAATGGTAGCAGAAGTGATTCTCAGAAATCTACCATATACGTAACTGTAACCAGTCTAACTTTCTAAGCAGTCAATTTTGCTTTCTAATATAACAACCACAAGCAGTGGCTGATAAAATATGCTTATTATATTTTCCTAGTTTATACCTTCACTGTATCATTTTTCACTAATTCATTTATTAACATATTCACCAAATGGTTCCTCAACACCCAATTTGTAGCAGTCACTATACTATGTCTTTGAATACAAAGATGGAAAGGGCATGCTTCTTGTAATGAGTGGAGTGAGGCTGCCCAAGAGGGAGTGGAGATAGGGCTTTAGAGATTATATTGAAAGAGGGCTAACAACACCAGAGGCTCCAATGCTATTTAGTTTGATAACGTGATCTTAGTTCTTGAGGGCTATATGCTGACTCAGGGGCCATGTTGATGCCTGTCATAAGTTATCAACATGAGGGCAAACATTCTACTTCTTAAGTTACTAAACCCTGGTATTAGTCCAGAGATACATCAAAATAACTACTTATTTTTATCATGCAAAAATATGTCATACATTTAGTTAAATTCTTTATTTGAGATTTTTTGTGTACTCATTGGTAAAATTGGAAGAGCAAGAAAATTTAACAAGAACATTTAATTAATATGTAAGCATAAACATATTGTTGAATTTGCATGAAGTCAAAATATTAAATTTTGTAAAAATCCCCAAAATTGCCTTGTTAAATTGGAACAGAGGAAAGAATAAGCATGTACAGTCCTGGAAGTAAGGAGTTTACCAAAGAATTACTCAAAATAATTGCTATCATAAAGCTAGCAATACTAAACTCAAGGAGGAAGTAGACAAAGTTACTATTGATGATTTCAACTGAATATTGTTAAATGTGACTCTTCTTAAACTAATTATTCATATTTAATTTTCACAATACAGTCAATGAAAATCACCTCTTCACAATTTAAAAATATATTAATCAGTACTTTTTGTCCATCCCAAAGGAAATTTGGAATATTTGACAAAAGCACATTATCTATAATAAAATGTGTGTGATAAAATGAAATACAGAGTATGGAATGTCTACAAATTAAAGCACAAAGCAACTTCTAAGTATACTTCTTAAAGCATATTTTTAATCATTAATCAAATTAATCAAATATCATCTATGTAACTATCATTTGTTTATAATATGTCAAAAACTGATTTGAGATCTATGATATAAGGTGTCATAATAGTAGCTCACAATAATATCTAACATTTATTACAGTGTTACTATGCCATTAAAATGGCACCTGGTTAGATATTCTACATGTGTTATATGTCTCTGCACCCTCCCATCAACTCCATAAGCCATGTGAGTAATTAAATCAAAGTTTTCAGAGATAAAGAAACTGTTGAAAAATACTTAGCTGGAAAGTATCACAGCCTTGATTGAAATTTAGCTAAGAACCTAAATCATGTTTTCATTGACCCTAGGAGTATAAATGGACCTTCATATCATTAGTTTAAAATGAACATTAATGAAGATGAAATGCCCCAGAAATATCACCAATAATTTTAAAACAATCATATGTATAATGTATTTATATGTGTGAAAATTAACTAGCATATATGTATACATACATTCATTCATTTTTCTCTAGGTTATTTGGCTTTAATGTAATTGCCTCAAGGAAATTTTCACTTGTCTTTTAGTTCTTTGTCCCCCAAATTCTGAATACAAGTTCACAATTTTTAAGAAGTATCAATTTTGATCACAGTGAAACTTAAAGCTCTGAAATCTTGGATTATATGCAGTGTTGTAAATATGTGTCTCATCTTGTCAAAACAATATACATTCTATGGCAACATAAAAAAGCAATATATTTTAATCATGTCAATATATTCAGGTCTCCTATGTGTCTGGATAATTCTGATGTCCACAAATGTTTATATACTCTAAAGGACAAAATATTCATCTTGTCTCTTCTCTACTTACAAATGAAAATATTTTTACTTTAATTTCTTATATTCAGACTTTTGTTTTATTTTTAGAAATGTAGGAAATGTAGTGAAATTTATGGAAATGATTTGCCTTCTTATTGAAAGGTAGGTTCCTCATCTATAAAATAGATATCATCACCCTCTTCCATAAAACAATGTATGTGGATTCTTACTTCTTCGCTTATACTTCTTTCTTTTAGGTTGTTACAGGGATCCAATAAATCCACATCTATTAACTGTTCACTTGCAACATATATACATATGTACTCATAGGAACTTTGAGGATGAGTGAATATTGAAATATAAAGTAATTGTTTTAAGATTGTTAATACAAGCTTTGTTTGGGCTACAGTCATCTGAGAAATACTGTGGAAATAAGTTTATTTTTCCCTTTAATCCTAGACTGGTAAGATACTGTCAGTGTGAGACCACAAAAGGCTTTATGATAGAAAACACTAAAATAAAAAACATAATCCTTGTTATTAGAAAATTTCTAATACAATATAATTGTGACCCAAATATGACGTGACATTAAAGCATTAAGAAAATTACAAGCAAGGCACTAAGAAATTAGAAATCACTCAAATATAACTTTTGAAACCCGATTGGGTATTGTAAAATTGATGTGCAATTTGGTATCAGTCAGCCACATTATTTCCAACCATCGGGCTCTACCTTTCCCTCTGTCCTGAATTCTCCATGATTAAGGGCTCTCCCCTCCCTTTGGCATTTCACAGTAAGCAGTCAACATTTTGGAAAGTGCTTTTAAGTTACATAGCATAAACTCAGAGAAACAGTAAGTTTGGTATCAGAATCAAGAGGGGCTAGAAAGCACCATTAAAGAAACTGACATTGGATTCTTTTTCCATAATTCATATTTGCAATCAAACAAGCCGTTCCAGCTATAATTAGAGCAATGCACTTTCTTTCTCTCCTCTCTCTCCAGCCTGGGGAAGGGAGAGTCTTTTGTTAATAATTTAATTGACTACTTACAAATAGAAATAGGAAACCGTAGTCATACCTTGGTATAGTCAGAGAAGTAGTGAGTAAGACCACATGGATCAGCATTGACCCAAATCTTACTCTATGCAGGCCAAAGGAGCACCATTTGAAAGTGACATGGTGCTCCACCTAATAATAAAGTACTAATTCCACTGAAGAAAAGGAGTGTGGGAAGTTATGGGGTAACTTGAGCATGAACTTGAGATTGAACTTGAGAATGAACATGAGAATGCCTAGCCCATTAATGGGCTGCTCTGAGGACTACCTATAGAATTTCTAACTGAAGCCCAACACATATTTTATTGGTTGGAGATGTCAAATTATGGAAAGCCTTTCTAGAGAAGCAGGGATACCAACTACATAGTTTAGTTAGGTTTCCCCAAAAGTTGGATCTAGATTATACACTCGAGTTTGGAGAAAGAAGATATTTTCAACAGATAGGCAAAAACTTTAACAGAATATTAAATTTAGGAACTGGACATATAAATGGGAGTCCCTTTAGAGGAACACTAAGGAAAATACTTATCTTGTTAGATATGTTTCCTTTGTACTGCGTGAACAGTTTCATTTAGCATATAGTTCTAAATGTTATGCCCTATGTTCATTAATTACCCACTTATTAAAGCCTATTGTCCTCTTTAGAATAGAGATGTAAAGATGAACAAAGAGATGAAGAGATTAAGAGAACCGTGGCATACTGAAACCATCACTGCTCTCTGTTCAACAGAAACATCATCCAAGTGAGTAAAATCACCAAAGTCAGTGTCAATCATTTTGGAGCTGGGGGACTTGGGAAAGTGCATGACCCTAAAGCAGACACAGCCCAGGAAGAAAGATAAAACATCTTTTTCAAAATATTCTGTAGGGCATGAGGAGGCCTGTGAAAACCATTTAACTTCTCTGAGACTTATTTTTGCCATCTGTCAAAGGGGAATAAAAGGAGTGTTTGTTTTTTTTTTTTTTTTTTAAATTTTTTTTTTTTTCAACGTTTTTTATTTATTTTTGGGACAGAGAGAGACAGAGCATGAACGGGGGAGGGGCAGAGAGAGAGGGAGACACAGAATTGGAAACAGGCTCCAGGCTCCGAGCCATCAGCCCAGAGCCTGACGCGGGGCTCGAACTCACGGACCGCGAGATCGTGACCTGGCTGAAGTCGGACGCTTAACCGACTGCGCCACCCAGGCGCCCCTAAAAGGAGTGTTTTGCTTAATTCTTAGGTTTACAATAATGTGAAATAATATGTGAGAAAAAGTTATAATTCCTGTAATACAAGGCATAAGTATGAAAAATAAATGCAAAAATAGTGGCAGAGTTCTTTATTCATAAACCTAACAAAAGACTCTAATATTAAATCATTTACTACTGGAACCACAGTGCCACCTAAAGACTACATACCAGAATTATGGAACAGAGACTTATACTTTAAAAAAAAAAACATTTGTGGATATTTAATTGGCAATGTTCCATCACAAAGTGCTCTGTAGTGGTTCCAGAATTAAATTCAGTTTAGAATGTAAACCTTTCATCAAAGAGTCCAGAAATGTTTCAGATTTAAAAGTAAAGCAAATATAACCAAGAAACAGAATAGACAAAGCATTTATACAATAACTTTACATTACATTGCTCTTTAAATGTAACAAGTATGACTTTTTCAGGAAGTGTAGATACTTGGATCCTTATTAATTGAATGCATATATTCTACACTAATAAAAACCTAAAAGAATATATTTTTATGTAAGCATAAAATCAAGGAAATAGAGGATACTGATTTCATGCTTGTTAATAAATGACTTTGTGTCTTCACTTAGTATCCACTAAGGATGAACTTGGTTAATGTCCTCATAATGTAGGAGTGATAAAATCAGAAAACATAAAGATCAGTCTTACTGTAATTAGATGATGGAATAAATGAAACACATATACTATGGAACCCAGCTAGAAAAACACAATGAGGAGAACCATTCCTTGAAATTCTGCTTAATTTCTTTTAAGGGATCCTACCTTTGTTAGGTCCTTCAGTGATACATTTTTATTTGTGATCCCACAAGTCTTCTATCATCTGATCCTACCAAAGCAGAGACAGCATGTATGTTATTAGGCTAAATGTCATAGGTAAATAGAAGTCCTTATCAAAATTATAATTAATCCTTAAAGAATACAAGAAAAAAATAAAGGTCTAGGCTTCTCTAGAAGACACATATGCTAGTTATTGGTCTAGGTACATATATTAGTCTAGACAAGCTGATGAGAAGCAGAAGTTCTATGTGAGAGTTTGGGGGCAAACGTCTTACATAATAATTGATGTGCACTGTCTGCTTCTTTTGTACCTGATTATCTCCTTTAATAATGTCAAAGGATTGGCTATAGATAGGAAAACTTATAAGGAAAGGTGAAGTTCAGGGACTCAGATTCCACCCATTTCTATAACTTTTTTTTCCAAATCAGATACAGGACAAACTTGTATAATAGGCTTAAAATAAATATTTGTTTAACAAATAAATAGTATAGGGACACCTGGGTGGCTCAGTTGGTTAAGCATCTGACTCTTGGTTTCAGCTTAGGTCATGATCTCACAATTCATAGATTTGAGCCCCGTGTCAGGCTCTGTGCTGATAGAAGCTTGGGATTCTCTCTCTCTTTCTCTCTCTCTCTCTCCCTCTCTCTCTCTCTCCCTCTCTCTCTCTCTCTCTCCCCTCTCTCTCTTCACTTGCTCTTTCATACTTTCTCTTAAAAATAAACATTTTTTAAAAACTCTATAAATAAATAGTGTAAAACTTATAAACCAAGCATGTCTAGGATAATACACAGATATGCATGTGTCTTGAATAACATGAGAAATTTTGCAACAAAGTACAATTATATTAAGAAGTTTCTGGTTTTGTTTGTATCTTTCACAAAGATTTGTATCTTTCACAAGTTACCTTCCATATAAAAATGCATTTCTACCAAAAAACATCAAAGAAAGTACTTTGTCCTAGTTTTTGTACTTTTATAATCAAAAGGAAAGTGATGAGGGACACGATATGTATATGTATTTTATTTCGAAAAAATTATTGTATAAATTACTTAACTATAAAAGCTTACTTAGATTTTGATAACACTTAAAAGTTGACTAAAACAATTATTTAGAGAGGGTATTTCTCCTATATCAAGAAACTTCCAATAATTATAAAATATAAAATAATATTTTCAATAAGTTATGAGGATGTACTTTTTGTTACACAAGCTGAATCTAAGAGAAAACTATGATATTTGTTCTTAACAAAATAAAGGAGCATGACATATTTATTATAAACTAAAAAAATCCAAAGTACTTGTATCAGTCAAGGCTCTCTAGGGAAACAGAACCAATAGGAGAGGACAAATGATAGACAGATAGAAAGATAGAGAGAGAGAGAGAGAGTGAGAGATACAGAGACAAAACCAATAGGAGACAATAGAAAAATACAGATAGAGATATAAATACATAGAAAAAGATTGATTATGAAGTATGGGCTCTAGAATCATGGAAGCTGAGAAGTTCTACCATCTGATTTCTGCAAGCTGGAGGCCCAGGAAAGCCCATTCTAGTCAAAATCTGAAGGCCTGAGAACCAGGTTATAAGTCCCAGTCTGAGTTTGAAGATCCAAGAACCAAGTGGCTGAATGTCTAAGTACCAGAGAATATGGATGTCTCAGCTCAAGCAGAGAGCAAATTCACCCTTCCTCACCCTTTTTCCTTCCATTCAGTCCTTCAGTGGACTGTATGAGGACCCCTGCATTGGTGAGGGCAATCTTTTTTTCACTCATTCTGCTGAGTCAAACACTAATCTCTAACAAAAATATCCTCACAGACACATCCAGGTGTAATGTTTTACCAGCTATCTGAGCATTCCTTGGGCCAGCATGGCACATAAAATTAACTGTCATAGAGTTAGAACAATCATCGATATTCTTTAAGCAGATGTCAATGTTCAAGGTTTGATCTAAGATGGTACCTTACAAATGCACAGATAATAAAATATTATAGATATTCTTAGAATATTCTAGAAGAATTTATAAAACTAAAGGATTCTCAAATAGCTAATACAATTGAGTCCCAGTTTATAAATGTTGATAAAAAGATGCATTCATGTGTTATAAAACATTTTAAAATGTCAAGTTTAAAAAATCTTAGTAATTATATAAAAATACATTGTACTTTAACATTCTAGAAATGTTAGCTACATGGTAGGCCAATATTAAAATTATTGTGAGCCAAAGACATGTGAATACAGCTAGACAAAAGTAGAACGTAAAAAAAGGCAAAACAAAAAATAACTTAAAAATTAAGTCCACCTTAAGAGCTGGCAGTCTAAGTATTATGTGCCAAATATGGCACTGGGGGATTTTCAAGCACATGTCTCCTCAACTGTGCTGTCTGCCTTGTTTCAAGGAGCCTACAGAATATCCATTATCCATTCTTAAATTGCTGCTCTGAAGAGTGGGTGTGGTCATTACCGATACTCCAGTTGACTCATACTTTGGCAGAATGACAAGCAAATCAGCATAAAGCTTCTGAAAGGTTATTAAAAATTCTCTAAATTAACCTACTCTAGACTAATGGGCTCATTTTTAAGGGCAATAACAAGAAATGAAGATCTAATTAGGTACAACCTGGAGATACTCTAATAAACATGGGAGAAGAGTATGTTTTTTAAAAAACAAAACTCGGGGCGCCTGGGTGGCGCAGTCGGTTAAGCGTCCGACTTCAGCCAGGTCACGATCTCGTGGTCCGTGAGTTCGAGCCCCGCGTCAGGCTCTGGGCTGATGGCTCGGAGCCTGGAGCCTGTTTCCGATTCTGTGTCTCCCTCTCTCTCTGACCCTCCCCCGTTCATGCTCTGTCTCTCTCTGTCCCAAAAATAAATAAAAAACGTTGAAAAAAAAAATTAAAAAACAAAACTCTAGGAATTTTATAATCTTAAATTGATTAACAGTCCTTTTATCTGATCATATGATTTTCTCAGATTGTAAGGCAGCAGGAGTTTAAGAAAATGTTGCACCTATAAAATTAAATAGAGCCCAACAGCCTTAATTTGTACTTACTTTGAAAATGTTTATTAATTTTTATTAAGGTTTCTTCATTGTCCTTTACTGTTTAACTTTCTACCTCTTGTGGATATATCATTACTAGAGGTCCTAGCCTGGAGGACAGCAAAATCTAATTAGAATGTATCACATTTGGTTATCACTTTTTCTACCTGAACTTCGTCATGCCTCCATGTACTGACATGGGCTTAACCCTTAGGAGAGTTTGAGAACTCATCATAGATGAGTCACAGAAGTGAGACTAAGTTTAGGGTGAAAAATCATAATCAGATACAGCACTCTCAAATTCCTTGACTTTTGAGATAACACAATCTTTTTAGCCAGAATGCCTGGGGAACAGAATATCCTGATTAAATTGACTTTCTGCCTAAATTAAGGTAAACTTATAAACTTTTTTCATTCTTTATTGTTTTTAAAGTACACTGAGTTATTGATAAGAATCATGTTTGATATAATGGAGGAGAAAGTGGTGATAGTAAAATACTCATGATTTTTTTTCTTTTGGAGGTACAGGACATATATATGTTGCATTTATATAGATATGAACATAAAGACAGAGAAATAATGTACATAAAGTCATTCTACACAATATTAGATATAAATAAATTTATTTAAAACAACGTATCAGAGTTTCCTAAGCCAAAGAAGCTGCACATACTCAGGTAACAAGAAGATGGCATGGTTGGCCATTGGAGATGGTCAGTTGTATATTTCAACACACATTAAAACTTTTCTAAATAGAAAAAAAAATTAATTTTTTTTAAATTAAAAAATAAAACTTTTCTAAATGGAGTTAGGCTTATTCTTGGGTTGGATGGAGAGTACACCAAATAAACCTGCTTTATTGATGGTCAAGGATCCAAGAAATTAAAGCATCATGAATGATTTTAAAAAGATCCATCCTTACTAAAGAAGATGTAAATTGTCAAAGAAAAATCTTCTAAAAACAAATACCCATGAAAACTCCTCATTTTCAAACTCCTGATTTTTCATAGTGTAAAGTATACACTAGAGATTAGAACAAATTCTCTACTTGTGTCTCCCTGCCCTATAATGTTTTAGAAGGAGATGTATTTCAAGCTTATAGATTTTTTAAATCTTTAATTTCATAAATATCCAGTTAAAACACCAGCTATTATCTCTAATTTCAGTATCTGATGATATGGAATGTTTTGATTACTTATTTTCTTTCTTTTTCCTTCATTATTATTGATTTTTTATTTGTATGATGAGAACATTTAAGATCTAGTCTCTTAGTAATTTTGAAGTACAAAATACAACATTGTTGACTACAATCACAATGTTGTGCATTAGATCTCCAGAATTTATTCATATTCTAACTTCAAGTTTATATACATTGACTAACATCTCCCACTTCCCTAACCCCTGCCAACCACCATGCTACCTTCAGTTTCTATGAGTTTGACTTTTTAAGATTCCATATATAAGTGCTACGATGGGAGGGAAGATGGCGGCAAAGGAGGACACTGTGCTCACGGCGCGTCCTGCTGATCACTTAGATGCCACCTACACCTGCCTAAATAACCCAGAACACCGCCAGAGGATTAGCAGAACAGAGTCTCCAAAGCCAAGCGCAGACGAGAGGCCCATGGAAGAGGGTAGGAAGGGCGGCAAGGCGGTGCGCGCTCCACGGACTGGCAAGAGGGAGCCACGCCAAGTAGAGACCCCGAGTCTGGCTGGCAAAAGCGGACGGGCCGGACGGACTGTGTTCCCACAGGAAGCGCGACTTAGACTTAGCGTCTGGGAGGTCATAAGTTAACAGCTCTGCTCAGAAAGCGGGAAGGCTGGAGGACAAAGGGAGGGAGAGTTGCTGAGCCCCCGGACGACAGAGCTCATCCCCCAGCCAAAATCCCAAAGGGAACCAGTTCCTGCCAGGGAATTTGCTCGCTCCGCGCAAACACCCAACTCTGTGCTTCTGCGGGGCCAAACTTCCGGCAGCGGATCTGACTCCCTCCCGCTGCCATAGGGCCCCTCCTGAAGTGGATCACCTAAGGAGAAGTGAGCTAAGCCTGCCCCTCCTGCCCCCGTGCACCTTGCCTACCCACCCCAGCTAATATGCCAGATCCCCAGCACCACAAGCCTGGCAGTGTGCAAGTAGCCCAGATGGGCCACACCACCCCACGGTGAATCCTGCCCCTAGGAGAGGGGAAGAGAAGGCACACACCAGTCTGACTGTGGCCCCAGCGGTGGGCTGGGGGCAGACATCAGGTCGGACTGCGGCCCCGCCCACCAACTCCAGTTATACACCACAGCACAGGGGAAGTGCCCTGCAGGTCCTCACCACTCCAGGGACTATCCAAAATGAGCAAACGGAAGAATTCCCCTCAGAAGAATCTCCAGGAAATAACAACAGCTAATGAACTGATCAAAAAGGATTTAAATAATATAACAGAAAGTGAATTTAGAATAATAGTCATAAAATTAATCGCTGGGCTTGAAAACAGTATAGAGGACAGCAGAGAATCTCTTGCTACAGAGATCAAGAGACTAAGGAACAGTCACGAGGAGCTGAAAAGCGCTTTAAATGAAATGCAACACAAAATGGACACGATGGCTTGGATTGAAGAGGCAGAGGAGAGAATAGGTGAACTAGAAGATAAAGTTATGGAAAAAGAGGAAGCTGAGAGAAAGAGAGATAAAAAAATCCAGGAGTATGAGGGGAAAATTAGAGAACTAAGTGATACACTAAAAAGAAATAATATATGCATAATTGGTATCCCAGAGGAGGAAGAGAGAGGGAAAGGTGCTGAAGGGGTACTTGAAGAAATTATAGCTGAGAACTTCCCTGACCTGGGGAAGGAAAAAGCCATTGAAATCCAAGAGGCACAGAGAACTCCCTTCAGACGTAACTTGAATCGATCTTCTGCACGACATATCATAGTGAAACTGGCAAAATACAAGGATAAAGAGAAAATTCTAAAAGCAGCAAGAGATAAACGTGGCCTCACATATAAAGGGAGACCTATAAGACTCGTGACTGATCTCTCTTTTGAAACTTGGCAGGCCAGAAAGGATTGGCACGATGCCTTCAGTGTGCTAAACAGAAAAAATATGCAGCCGAGAATCCTTTATCCAGCAAGTCGGTCATTTAGAATAGAAAGAGAGATAAAGGTCTTCCCAAACAAACAAAAACTGAAGGAATTTGTCACCACTAAACCAGCCCTACAAGAGATCCTAAGGGGGATCCTGTGAGACAAAGTACCAGAGACATCACTACAAGCATAAAACATACAGACATCACAATGACTCTAAACCTGTATCTTTCTATAATAACACGGAATGTAAATGGATTAAATGCGCCAACCAAAAGACATAGGGTATCAGAATGGATAAAAAAACAAGACCCATCTATTTGCTGTCTACAAGAGACTCATTTTAGATCTGAGGACACCTTTAGATTGAGAGTGAGGGGATGGAGAACTATTTATCATGCTACTGGAAGCCAAAAGAAAGCTGGAGTAGCCATACTTATATCAGACAAACTAGACTTTAAATTAAAGGCTGTAACAAGAGATGAAGAAGGGCATTATATAATAATTACAGGGTCTATCCATCAGGAAGAGCTAACAATTATAAATGTCTATGTGCCAAATACAGCAGCCCCCAAATATATAAAACAATTACTCATAAACATAAGCAACCTTATTGATAAGAATGTGGTCATTGGGGGCGCCTGGGTGGCGCAGTCGGTTAAGCATCCGACTTCAGCCAGGTCACGATCTCGCGGTCCGTGAGTTCGAGCCCCGCGTCAGGCTCTGGGCTGATGGCTCGGAGCCTGGAGCCTGTTTCCGATTCTGTGTCTCCCTCTCTCTCTGCCCCTCCCCCGTTCATGCTCTGTCTCTCTCTGTCCCAAAAATAAATTAAAAATGTTAAAAAAAAAAAAAAAAGAATGTGGTCATTGCAGGGGACTTTAACACCCCACTTACAGAAATGGATAGATCATCTAGACACACGGTCAATAAAGAAACAAGGGCCCTGAATGATACATTGGATCAGATGGACTTGACAGACATATTTAGAACTCTGCATCCCAAAGCAACAGAATATACTTTCTTCTCGAGTGCACATGGAACATTCTCCAAGAAAGATCATATACTGGGTCACAAAACAGCCCTTCATAAGTTTACAAGAATTGAAATTATACCATGCATACTTTCAGACCACAATGCTATGAAGCTTGAAATCAACCACAGGAAAAAGTCTGGAAAACCTCCAAAAGCATGGAGGTTAAAGAACACCCTACTCACGAATGAGTGGGTCAACCAGGCAATTAGAGAAGAAATTAAAAAATATATGGAAACAAACGAAAATGAAAATACAACAATCCAAACGCTTTGGGATGCAGCAAAGGCAGTCCTGAGAGGAAAATACATTGCAATCCAGGCCTATCTCAAGAAACAAGAAAAATCCCAAATACAAAATCTAACAGCACACCTAAAGGAAATAGAAGCAGAACAGCAAAGGCAGCCTAAACCCAGCACAAGAAGAGAAAAAATAAAGATCAGAGCAGAAATAAACAATATAGAATCTAAAAAAACTGTAGAGCAGATCAACGAAACCAAGAGTTGTTTTTTTGAAAAAATAAACAAAATTGACAAACCTCTAGCCAGGCTTCTCAAAAAGAAAAGGGAGATGACCCAAATAGATAAAATCATGAATGAAAATGGAATTATTACAACCAATCCCTCAGAGATACAAACAATTATCAGGGAATACTATGAAAAATTATATGCCAACAAATTGGACAACCTGGAAGAAATGGACAGATTCCTAAACACCCGCACTCTTCCAAAACTCAATCAGGAGGAAATAGAAAGCTTGAACAGACCCATAACCAGCGAATAAATTGAATCGGTTATCAAAAATCTCCCAACAAATAAGAGGCCAGGACCAGATGGCTTCCCAGGGGAGTTCTACCAGACGTTTAAAGCAGAGATAATACTTATCCTTCTCAAGCTATTCCAAGAAATAGAATGGGAAGGAAAACTTCCAGACTCATTCTATGAAGCCAGTATTACTTTGATTCCTAAACCAGACAGAGACCCAGTAAAAAAAGAGAACTACAGGCCAATATCCCTCATGAATATGGATGCAAAAATTCTCAATAAGATACTAGCAAATCGAATTCAACGGCATATAAAAAGAATTATTCACCATGATCAAGTGGGATTCATTCCTGGGATGCAGGGCTGGTTCAACATTCGCAAATCGATCAACGTGATACATCACATTAACAAAAAAAAAAGAGAAGAATCATATGATCCTGTCAATAGATGCAGAAAAGGCCTTTGACAAAATCCAGCACCCTTTCTTAATAAAAACCCTTGAGAAAGTCGGGATAGAAGGAACATACTTAAAGATCATAAAAGCCATTTATGGAAAGCCCACAGCTAACATCATCCTCAACGGGGAAAAACTGAGAGCTTTTTCCCTGAGATCAGGAACACGACAGGGATGCCCACTCTCACTGCTGTTGTTTAACATAGTGCTGGAAGTTCTAGCATCAGCAATCAGACAACAAAAGGAAATCAAAGGCATCAAAATTGGCAAAGATGAAGTCAAGCTTTCGCTTTTTTGCAGATGACATGATATTATACATGGAAAATCCGATAGACTCCACCAAAAGTCTGCTAGAACTGATACATGAATTCAGCAAAGTTGCAGGATACAAAATCAATGTACAGAAATCAGTTGCATTCTTATACACTAACAATGAAGCAACAGAAAGACAAATAAAGAAATTGATCCCATTCACAATTGCACCAAGAAGCATAAAATACCTAGGAATAAATCTAACCAAAGATGTCAAAGATCTGTATGCTGAAAACTATAGAAAGCTTATGAAGGTAATTGAAGAAGATACAAAGAAATGGAAAGACTTTCCCTGCTCATGGATTGGAAGAATAAATATTGTCAAAATGTCACTACTACCCAAAGCTATCTACACATTCAATGCAATCCCAATCAAAATTGCACCAGCATTCTTCTCGAAACTAGAACAAGCAATCCTAAAATTCATATGGAACCACAAAAGGCCCCGAATAGCCAAAGTAATTTTGAAGAAGAAGACCAAAGCAGGAGGCATCACAATCCCAGACTTTAGCCTCTACTACAAAGCTGTCATCATCAAGACAGCATGGTATTGGCACAAAAACAGACACATAGACCAATGGAATAGAATAGAAACCCCAGAGCTAGACCCACAAACATATGGCCAACTCATCTTTGACAAAGCAGGAAAGAACATCCAATGGAAAAAAGACAGTCTCTTTAACAAATGGTGCTGGGAGAACTGGACAGCAACATGCAGAAGGTTGAAACTAGACCACTTTCTCACACCATTCACAAAAATAAACCCAAAATGGATAAAGGACCTGAATGTGAGACAGGAAACCATCAAAACCTTAGAGGAGAAAAAGCAGGAAAAGACCTCTCTGACCTCAGCCGTAGCAATCTCTTACTCGACACGTCCCCAAAGGCAAGGGAATTAGAAGCAAAAGTGAATTACTGGGACCTTATGAAGATAAAAAGCTTCTGCACAGCAAAGGAAACAACCAACAAAACTAAAAGGCAACCAACGGAATGGGAAAAGATATTTGCAAATGACATATCAGACAAAGGGCTAGTATCCAAAATCTATAAAGAGCTCACCAAACTCCACACCCGAAAAACACATAACCCAGTGAAGAAATGGGCAGAAAACATGAATAGACACTTCTCTAAACAAGACATCCAGATGGCCAACAGGCACATGAAAAGATGTTCAACGTCGCTCCTCATCAGGGAAATACAAATCAAAACCACACTCAGATATCACCTCACGCCAGTCAGAGTGGCCAAAATGAACACATCAGGAGACTATAGATGCTGGAGAGGATGTGGAGAAACGGGAACCCTCTTGCACTGTTGGTGGGAATGCAAATTGGTGCAGCTGCTCTGGAAAGCAGTGTGGAGGTTCCTCAGAAAATTAAAAATAGACCTACCCTATGACCCAACAATAGCACTGCTAGGAATTTATCCAAGGGATACAGGAGTGCTGATGCATAGGGGCACTTGTACCCCAATGTTTATAGCAGCACTCTCAACAATAGCCAAATTATGGAAAGAGCCTAAATGTCCATCAACTGATGAATGGATAAAGAAATTGTGGTTTATATACACAATGGAATACTACGTGGCAATGAGAAAGAATGAAATATGGCCTTTTGTAGCAACGTGGATGGAACTGGAGAGTGTGATGCCAAGTGAAATAAGCCATACAGAGAAAGACAGATACCATATGGTTTCACTTTTATGTGGATCCTGAGAAACGTAACAGAAACCCATGGGGGAGGGGAAGGAAAAAAAAAAAGTGGTTAGAGTGGGAGGGAGCCAAAGCATAAGAGACAGTTAAAAACTGAGAACAAACTGAGGGTTGATGGGGGGTGGGAGGAAGGGGAGGGTGGGTGATGGGTATAGAGGAGGGCACCTTTCGGGATGAGCACTGGGTGTTGTATGGAAACCAATTTGACAATAAATTTCATATATTAAAAAAAATAATAAGTGGTACGATGTAGTATGTGTCTTTCTTTGTCTGATTTACCTCACTTAGCCTAATGCTCTCATGGTTCATCCATGTTATCACAACTGGAAGGCTTTCCTTTTTTCTTGTGGCTGAATAATACTCCACTGTGTGTGTGTGTGTGTGAGTGTGTGTGTATGTGTGTGTGTGTTTAATGCTTTATCCTTTCATCTACTGACAGAACACAAGTTATTTTCCCATCTTGGCTACTTTGAACAATGTTGCAATAAACATGAGAGAGCATATTGTCTTTGATATCCTGTTGTAATTTCCCTTGGGTATACCCAGAAGTAGGACTGTTTGATTATATGGTGGTTCTAGTTTTATTTTTTTATTTTTTTAATTTCTTTAAAGAACTTTCATAGTGGCTGCAACAATTTACATTCCACTAACAGTGGACAAGGGTTCCCTTTTCTTGGCATCCTCACCAACACTTGTTACCTCTTGTCTTCTTGATGATAAACATTATTTTTTTTGACAGAGATAGAGACAGTGTGAGTGGGGGAAGGGCAGACAGCGAGTAGGAGGGAGGGAGGGGGAGAAAGAGAGAGAGAAAGAGAGAGAGAGAGATACCCCCAATCAGGCTCCCTGCTGCCAGCTGCACAGAGATCAATGAGAGGCTGGAACTCATGAAACCATGAGATTATGACCTGAGCCGAAACCAAGAGCCAGACGCTAAACCAACTGAGCCACCCAGGCGCCCCAGTGACAAACATTCTAATAAGGGTGAGGTGCTATTTCATTATGGTTTTGATTCACATTTCTCTGATTATCAGTGATGTTGAGCATCTTTTCACGTACCTGTTAGCCATTTGGAGGTCTTTTTGGAAAAAAATGTCTATTCAATTCCTCTGACCATTTTTTAATCAGATTGTTTAATTTGTTATTGAGTTGTATGAGTTATATATAAATATATATACATATATATATGCATATATATACATATATATATATACACATATATACATATATACATATGTATATACGTATATATATATATATACATATATACATATATATACACATATACATATGTATATATGTATATATGTATATATATACATATATATATATACATATATATATATATATACGTATATATACTTTAATGTTTATTTATCTTTGAGAGAGAGAGAGTGCAAGTGGGGGAAAGGGCAGAGAGAGAGGGAGACACAGAATCCGAAGCAGGTTCCAGGCTTGGAGCTGTCAGCATAGAGACCAATATGGGACTTGAAAACATGAACCGTGAGGTCATGACCTGAGCCAAAGCTTAACCAACTGAGCCACCCATGCACGCTAATTATTTATATATTTTTATACTAACTCCTTATCAGATAATGGTTTGCAAATATTTTTTCCTATTCTGTAGGTTGCATTATCATTTGGTTAGTTGTTTCTTTCACTGTGTATAACCTTTTTAGTTTTATATAGTCCTAATTACTTATTTTTTGCTTTTGGTGCTTTTGCTTTGGTGTCATAGCCAAAAACTGTTGTCTAGACAAATGTCAAAATTTATTTTTCCCTATATTTCTCCTAGGGGTTTTATGGTTTCAGGTTTCTCTTTATGTCCTTAATCCACATCAGGCTTATTTTTGTGAGTGGTGTAAGGCAGATGTCTCATTTCACTTTTCTGCATGTGGCTAACCAGTGTTTCTAATACCATTTATTAAAGATACTATTCTGTCCCCATTCAATATTCTTGGTGCTCTTATCAAACATTAGCTGACCATACACACAGGAGTTTAGTTATGGACACTCCATTCTGTAATATTGGCCTATCTGTTTATTTTTATGTCCTTACCATCCTGTTTGGATTACTAGAGATTTGTAGTATAATTTGAAATCAGAATGTGTGATGCTTCTACCTTTGTTCTTCGTTCACAGGATTATTTAGGCTATTCGGGGTCCTTTCTGGTTCCCTGTAAATTTTAGAACTGCTTATTCTATTTTTATGAAAAATATAGACTGCATGGAATCTGTAGATGAGTTTGGGTAGTATGGACATTTAAACAATATTAATTCTTCCAATCCACTAATATGGGATATCTTTCCATTTGTTTCTCTTTTCTTCAATTTCTTTAATCAAATTCTTGTTCATTCAGTTAGACGTATTTTTCCTTTCCTTGGTTAAATTTATTCCTAAGTATTTTCTTAGTTTTGATGCCACTATGAATGAGATTGCTTTATTTATTAGATATTCTGTTTTTAGCATATAGAAGCACAACTGATTTTTGTAAGTTGATTTTAGATCCTACAACTTCAGGATTTGTTGATTGGTTCCAACAGTTTTTTGGTTGAATCTATGGGTTTTTCTATATACAAAATCATATCCTTTTCAAATAATAACAATTTTACCTCTTCTTTTCTGATTTGGAAGGCAAAGTTCCTAATAACCTCTCCAGTGTGTCCAAACTCCTTTGTTTTTTCTTTTTTCTACAGAGTGCTGGAACCTCTCTTCAGGAAACCTGGACTTCTACAAAGGCTTTCTCATCCATGGGAGACTGCCAAAATTAGCGCTCTCTGGGTAGTCCC
Source organism: Neofelis nebulosa (assembly GCF_028018385.1). NCBI lineage: Eukaryota > Metazoa > Chordata > Mammalia > Carnivora > Felidae > Neofelis > Neofelis nebulosa. Next base: position 40,578,236 of record NC_080783.1, on the reverse strand, counting down.
TAACCATGGCCAAGAAGAGCTGAAACTGGTTCCAAGGCTCCTGTCAGTTCCACAGCTCTTATTGAGGTCTGTCTGCCTACTACCTGATGCACAGGTGGGTGAGACTCAACCTGAGGGCCTTGGCATATGGTGCTGGATCCCACAACTCCCTCTGAAGCACTTTCAGTCGTGGATGGATGTCAAATTTTAGTTGTTAAAAGGGGAGACCAAACAAAAAAGTTATCTATGCTACCATGATGCTGATGTACAAGTCTTCATTTTCTTGATGCTTCCTGTCAAAGATGGATAATGGTTTCTTACACATCATAAATCCATATTTATATTTATATAGTTGTAATTTCTGTCAATCAAGATAAACTATAATCTATTAGCTCCATAGACTCTGTTTCATAGAATGAATTATTTTTACATGTGTAAAGATTAAACATACCAACAAAAATAGAGCAATATTAATTGAATTTATTTATGTATGATATGGGAGTTTTACTATTGCTCTGAGATATGGGAGTTATGTGCCTCTTTAGAAGGGTGTTTGATCTGCAAAACTCCTGCTATAGATACAGATCTATAAAGCACATCCTTGTTCTAACCTTCTAGAGTCATCCTATAAATTCTGAAACTCAAAAAGCAGCGGTATAGACTTCACACTTATGAACAGTGTACCATGTAACATGAGGTTACAAAATCTATTTGACTTGTCAGTGCTTATGAATTACACTTACAGAAATAATAATTTCTATAAACTGTTTGCATGGTATATGATGAGTTCATACTAACAGCCATAAATCAGCGAGTTAAAAACTAAGGCCATCTGCTGCTATATTTTTAATTGTGATACTCAGACATGAACTCCATTTTTACCATGGTAATTGCTCAACTGGTTTTATATATCAAAATCCTAAAAAACTATATGAGTTTTTTGTTTTATCTAATCTGGCTCCTTTGTGAACTTAATTAAGTTACTGATATCTCATAGTCCCTTTGTCTAAAAGTGTCAGCTCAAAGCCACAGAGAAACCAAGTATCTTAGGAATTAAATTAGAAAATGTTTATAAATTATTTGATAATAATAAAATACATTTAGTTCAATAAAAAAGCAAATAATACCTATTTTAAGATTTAGTGTTTTGGTCTACTTTTGTTTTTGGTTGAATTGTCCAATTGATTCATTCATTAGTGGTTCATCATGATTTATAATGTGCCATATCTTTGTGCCAACTACAAGAACATCACATTTTAAAATAAATTTCTTCATAAAATTAACTATTCCAGTTTTAAAATCAGTGTGAAGGTAACCAGACTTTTCTTGTATTAATCTATCTGCTCATCATTCACCTTTCATACTCAGTATGAAACTGTCTGGAAACTGATAGTTCATGGCTAGAATTGTCACTAAATAGAAGTAGATAGCTTCACCAAGAAATAAAGCAAAATAGTAAAATGAAGGAGCAGGGAGAGACTTGACCCTCTCCTGCAAATGTGGGGTTTTCCTGATGCAGGTCTGTCATTTTTGCTGTTCTTTTTTTCTAAAAAGACAAATGATACCTCCTCCCTTATGAAAACTTCTCATTCCACAGCAATTGCTACTTTTTATAATGTATCTAGGTCACAAGTGGATTGCAATAATTTATGTCATCCTGGAATATGAAATCAATACCCAAAGGAGTGGACTGACACAAATAATTAAATTACAATTCCTTCGGAGTCAAATGATCAAATTCTGAGATTAAGAGTAACATTTACTTCTGTCTATCCAAACCATGGAAAATACCTACTGGGTAATATTAATATATATTGATAAGCATTTTAGAGTATCATGTTGATGTCTAGCTTAGGAACCTGGAAGCAGATTCTGCAGCTTTTAGAAATTGGTGGAGTTTTCCTGTGTTTGCATAATCACTATAGGCAATAATTCCTTGTAAATACTTCAACACATAAAATGCAAAAAGAAGATATAAGTGCTGATGTGGAATATGCATACGAAACTGGAAACTAATATAAAATCTAAATTAGTGAAAGGATTGCATTAATGGCAAAACCAAACCACAGGAGAACAAAAATGAAACAAAACAAAACAAAAACAAACAAAAACACCTTCATCTTAAAAAAAAACAAAACAAAATGAACTGATAAAAAGCAACATGAACTAATACATAACCTGTAGAGACTTTCACAAGCCCTTTGGACAATTCAGTTAGTGTCAAAAAATAAAAATAAAAATCAAAAACTTCTCTACATCTAGAATATTTGTTATGAAATGAAGATCAGATGGAGTAATGCTTTGTGTATCCCAAAATTGCATTTTATAAACAGTAACTGTTAAATATTAAGTACATGTGGTATTATCTTTATTTTAAAATTATTTTATTTGGTATTCATTTCATTTTATCTTAATATTTAATTTTTTGATGTTTTTGTTATTAAATGTCTAAATCAAATAGGTTTTCTATGTTAATGAAATATATAATCTTGTCACCATATATCAGTTCATACTATTAGTATATTATTGCATTATTTCAGTTTGTTTTATAAAGAACCTCTGAAACTTTTAGTACTGCCCTTTTGAAAAAATAATTCACTGGTTATTATCATGTGCACTCATTATTTAAATGTACTCAAAGAATAAAGTATAATTTGATGGGGGGCCTGAGTGGCTCAGTTGGTTCCGTGTCTGGCTTTGGCTCAGGTCATAACCTCACTGTTCGTGGGTTCGAGTCTCACATAGGGCTCCGAGCTGACAGCTCAGAGCCTGGAGCCTGCTTCAGATTCTGTGTCTCCCTCTACCCCTCCGCCCCTCTTAAAAATAAATAAATATGAAAATAATTTTTTTTAGAAAAGAATAAAGTATAATTTGAAAATTTGCTAAAACTCCAGGGAATTTTGAAAATTGATATTTGTCAGGAATTTGAAAACATTACCTGAAATGAGTAGTGTTTTAAGTCCTAGAAGTGTTAACAGTGAAGCACTCCCTTATTTGTTTTCTTTTAATATATTGCAGTTTATGTGGGCCCAAACATTTTCCAGTTTTAATTAAACACTCTCACCAAATAGACAACTAACTCTAAAAAAAAAATATCCAAGAAAAGAAGATATGGAAATGAGGCCCAAATTAATAAAATCTGTCTAAGGCAAACAAGCAAGCAGTAGGAGAAATGAGGGAGCAGGGTATAGGAGTCATTTTTCAGCCATAGTACTTTGTAGTCTATGCATGTGTGAAGGAAGGGATTAAATAAAAATTGAGAGATAGACAAAAGACTCAGTAGATTAACTAAAATATTACTTATAAGGGCTAAATTGAAATACAAATTTTAAAACCAACATATGGCAGAACGATTTACCAATCCAGGAACTGGAAAGAAGGCCTCACCCTGGAATGGATAGCCTGGCTCTGAGACAGAGAGCAGGGTATCCGTGCTGTGGGGAGAAGGAATCTGCTAAAAAGAAAGGAGTCAAACTGGGCATAACCAGTTTATTTTTCCCAAATTGACTAATTTGATATGTTACTGCATCTCTGATCCCCAGGGAGGAAATAAAGGAAAGAGCAAAAAAAGATCAGAGTGTGACAGAGAATTCCATGATTCTAAAAAGTCTCCTTAGATCCCCCAATTTAACATCTCTGAGATTTATATGCCTCTAATAATCAATGTCTTGAGATTAAGTTATGTTTTAAGATTACTGTTGGACAAGCAGCAATAGTGATAAAGTTGCCACTGACTACCTGTGGTTAACCTGACTTATTTTAGAGGACTTAACTAGACAACTACAACTATTCAAGAATCATTTGAGAAGAGAATAGAAATCCCAGTGTTCTTCAAAAACCTTTCCGTGATATCACCTGGGGAAATTAAGAAAATGCCAGCATTAACATTTTTACAATGAGCGTTAATAGTGTGGAAGAAACTGCAGTGATAATGTACCACTCCTAAGAAAAGTGGCATTAGGGATGTCCTTGATGGCTGCAAGAGTGATACATAGTTGAAAACATTTAGACATCAATGATGCTGACTCAAAGCTTATTCAGAAGAGTTGGACCCTGCATGTTAAGAAGTTTTGAGAATAACTTATCCAATTTGTTTCAATTATTCTTCCTTTTTTTTATGTATGCACTATAGGTAGACATGATTAAAATCTACATCTAAATGCAGAAGAGCTCTTTTAATAAGAATAAAATACAAAAACTAATCCTAGTTTAATTGGCAGCATTTTATCCCCAGTGCTCTATATAACAATAGTGTAATCTTATAATCAATGTCAGCTTAGATTCAATGAAATAAAAAGAGTAATAATATGTAACTTTTATTGAACTCCTCCTATATGCCAGACATAGGACTTTGCATGTATTAATTTCATTTAATCATTACAAAAACTCTATAAAGAAGAACCTAATACTATGCTATTTTACACTTTAAAAAACCAAGGCACAGGGAGTATTTAATAATTAGCCAAGGTCATATACAGCTAGTAATTGACTGAAGCTTCAAACCCGGTCTAACTATAAAGGCAGCCAAACTTAAACACTACACCATCATGTATCATTCAACACATACTATTTACTTGAAACAACCATCTTGTTTTGGGGACAATGAATAACCTTACTTCTAAAACTGAAATAGAAAATACTGTTGCTTAGAAAATCTCATCACTGTCTCTTATTTTAAAGATTTAATGGCCTCCCGTCAATGATACATTTTTTTAAAAGGGATTTTAAAGTTCTGTTGTGAAATACTTCAAAGTTATTGCTCAATCAGAAATATTGACCCAACGTGCACCAGTCTTTTAACAACTACACTTTTATCTTTTATGTATGAATGTGGGGTTGGAAATAGCTATGTTCTGTGCAGCTACTGACGGAAGGAAACAAATTAACCAATACTGGATCCATTTTTTTTATGGGGAATTAGGTTTTAGTTCTCTTTGGCTATAAAAGGTAGTGTTTACAACCTCTAATTAAACTTAAAGAGAACTTAAACATCACCACTTTCAATATTTAGATATCAGCTGGCTCTGGACACCACTGCCAGACAAACATTAACTCTGTATACACATTTGGGATATTATCTTATATAGCATGCAGAGAACTACAAAAAAATAGAAAAATTATACACAAATAATGTGTAGAGTACACAGCGTCAGAACGAAAAAAAGGTCAAATTTATATTTATGAATCTCATCGATCAAAAATGACTTAAAATGCAGAAACATATAAAATTTGTAGTTGATGTTTTATCATGTATGATTCACTAAAAAGATTGCTAATCATGGCACACTAACATATTCTGCATGAATACCTATTTTCTTTGTCAGAATTAATTGAAAATTCTGGTTTGCCCAGTTGTATTTCTGTGCTATCATGTATCTAAAATGCTTTTGCGCTTCTGCAAGATTGTTCCAAAAACTCTTTGGATGGAGTAAATACAAACTTTGCCTTGTAAAACATAGTATCTAGGTTTCTTCAGCTGTTAAGATATTAAAGCAACTAATTTGAGCCGACCAATTGATCCTGGGTAGAACATTGCTATCATTGTATGTGTAATTATAACTGCATTCATGCCTAAATGTAATGACAAAGAATCATCTAGGGTTAGATGTCTGTGATACTAATTAGTTTTTCTTACGACATAGGTTTTTTGCTTTAAACCCCACATTTTATATTAGCACACTGGTGGTGAAAAATATATGAGCACCCCAGACCAATCGGCTTGTAGAAGAAGGGATCATTTTCTATATCTCAAGTGATTAAAGTTAGTTTGGAGAAGAAACATCCTTTGGATCAGTGCCATTAAAACAGGAGTTTTCATAAATATGAAAAGTGAATAAATGGAATGATTTTGTGAGACTTGGTAGTATTTTTAGATAGAATGAGATTTAATTCAGTTATCTTTAAAGATATAATTTATAGGGGTGCTGAGTGGCTCAGCTGGTTAAGCATCCAACTCTTGATTTTGGCCAAGTCCGTGACCTCTCAGTTCATGAGACTGAACCCCAGGTGGGGTCTGTGTTGACAGTGCAGAGCCTGCTTGGGATTCTCTCTCTCCCCCTCTCTCTGCCCTTCCTCCACTCAACACTTGTGTGCTCTCTAAATAAATAAATAAATAAATAAATAAATAAATAAATAAACTTTTAGATATATATTTATATATATATAACCCATATTTATAAACCATATAGTATTTTCCAGGGACTGTACTAAATGAGGTACTGGAGTAAATAAAAGCAATATTCCCTGCCCTCAAATGTGGCAATAATCAAGTGTGGAAGATAGACAAGTGTAGGCACTCAGGATATCACCAAGTACAGGATATACACTGACATTTTCATGATGAAGATGAGTTCTTTCTTGATATAATTTTGGGCAAGGTAAAATGAGATATCAGAAGTAATTTTAAACAGCCATATAACGTTTAATGCAAACATATTTGCTTATACTTGGATAACTAAGCATGTGAATCTGCTTGTAATATAAGAGTGGGGGATAATTTTATGAGCAGCTAAATCCTGTACAGCCACATATTGGAGGAAATATCTAGACTCACCATTAAATAAACATTTGATTCTAGTTTTATAAAATATTCAATATAAAATGTCAACAGTAAAAATAACCAATAACACAACATCAATTTCTTTTTCAGAAATATGAGATTTCCCTTAAAATACAAAATTTGATTTTTAAAAAAAATTTGCAGTTGGAAACATCACTAAATCTGTCAAATTTATATTGCATATACATACATATATCACGCACATACACATATACATATACACATATATATATACATATGCTGAGAGAGAACACACACACACACATATACATATACACACATATATATAGAACACACACACACATATATACACATACATATATATATAGAGAGAGAGAGAACACACATACACACACACACACACACAGAAAGGAGGTTATGTTTTTATTTAAGGATCTTGAAATCAACTAAGAGTTATTAAAATTATATGTATATAATGTAATCTCTCTGCATTTCCTACTCTGGCTGAGATTTTTCTTTTCTCTTTGTTTCCAGGAACATATTGGAAAACAAAGATTAAACAGAATTATCAAGTAAGTCCTTTACTGAGAATTTAATTGTGAGCTTGCCAACCACGGTTTGATTTTTCATCATCTTGTTCCAGGGTTATAAACCTTTCAATTCATTTATATTTATAAACAATTCCCACCCTATTATGTGCATGGATTATTAGGAATGTCTCCCAATAGAATTTTTCAGCTTTATGTACACAATTAAAAGCTTGGATTCATTTTTTATCAAACTTTTACAGTGGGTTAGAATATCTGAAATCTAAACTAAAAGTCTCTTTTAGCCCAAATGACGACTCATTCTTTAGTTTGGAAGGCTCTTTACTTCATGGATTTGAAAAGGGAGATTAAAGCCATTGGAGAAACCACCTAGGGCAGAATGTGGTTTTGCTGATAACAGAATTATATTTTTCACAGCAAAGGAATTCAGACCCTGTATCCAGTTAACAAACCAACTGTGATAAAAACAAGTCAATGGAGAAAACTTTTAGCCTAAAACTATAATACTACCTGCAAAAGAATGTAGAAGGTATAATAGCTGACCTCTGACCATGTAATATTTGCAAATTACATTATATTTCTAAGAGGAACTCAAATAAGAACAGTCTTCATACCCTCTGCAGCAGAGTAAAATCTTTAATCATACAACTCTATCTAACCCAGATTCTTCAAATTCAAAGGCACCTTTGAATCACCTAAGGAGATTTTAAAACCTATCAATGTCTGGGCTCCAGCACCTGGAGATTCTGTTTTAATTAGTCTAGGATTGGAAGAGAGAACGGTTTGTTTATTTTATATATATATTTGCATTCCTTCTATTTGTTTATTATATATGTATATATTTATTTATGCATATATATGTGTATATATGTATACACACATGCACACACACACACATATAGGTAATTACTTTACGCAGCCTAGGCTGAAAATTTTGAAGTCCTAATCTGTTCATTCTGAGGGATTTGGAGTCATCACTTCATTTATTCCAGTGTCTCCTCAGCATTACCTTAAATTTTGAAGGATCAGTGTGAGTTTAGTGTGAAGCAGTAGGTAATAGACCTGCAGTGCAGAATAAAATTGGCAGTGATAATAAGTTTATATTTTAAGTGATACTTTACTAACTAAACTACTTGAAATTTCAAAGATCTCTCATACCCATTGTCTTATACACCTGTTGTTTCTTTTAGGCTCAGGTGCGAAACTTGAGTTAATTATATTCCTCTGCTCATGGCACATTTACATTTTAGGTCCATGTGACAATCCTTCTATTATTTAATCTCCTACTCCTCTCCCATTTCCCCCACAACATAATGGGCATCAATTCTATGCTAAATAGTATTATTTTCTTACAAAAAAAAGTTTTAAAATACAGAAAGTTCTATTATTGTTATTTTTACAGATGAAAAAGCTATAAACCAAGTAGCGTTTTTATATGCATATTTTTAAAAATTGGAAATATTGGGGCATGCCTGGGTGGCTCAGCCGGTTAAGTGTCCAACTCTTGATTTCAGCTCAGGTCATGATCTCACAGTTCATGAGTTTGAGCCCCTCATCGGGTTCTGTGCTTATAGTGTTGAGCCTGCTTGGGATTCTCTCTCTCTCTCTCTCTCTCTCTACTCCCCCCCCCCACCTCTTCTCTCTCCCTCAAAATAAATTTAAAAAATAAACATTAAAAAATTAAAAATTGGAAATAATAGTTCAGAGGGTGGAAATGCCATAAAGTTTTAAAAACAAATTTCTCTGCAGAGTGTATACCAATTGCTATTCTCACTGGAGATAAATGAGTGCCTCATTTCACATGCAGTTGCTAAAACTACAAATTATCATTCATTCTTTATTATTATTACTCTGAGAGATGAAAAATTATAATGTTGCTTTGAGAATACTTGATTGCTAGTGAAGGTGGAACATATTTTCATATGCTTAGTAGCCATTTGCATTCCTTCTATTTTGAGTTTGTTTTTTCTTTACCTGTTTTTCACCTAACCGTTTTAAAATTAAGGTGTCATAATTAATATACTACAAAACAGACAGAGTTTAAATACTCAGCCAAATCAATTTGAGCAGTTGTATCCATGTGTGTAACCATGAGGCAAAATAAGGTATAGATCACTTATTTCCATCATACCCTTAAGTTTCATGTCTCTTTCCAACCACAAGTGCTTCTTCTCAGAACATTTTGATATCTCTCACTTTAGTTTTTTCTGTTGCTAAGACTTTATATATCAATGGAATCATACAGTACACATGGTATTTGGATTCCTTGAGTTAATAAGTTCGATATTTGGCCATGTTGCATATCAATAGTTCAATCTTTTTTGTTTCTTATTAGTATTCCATTGTATGAACACACAGCATTTTGTTTTTATGCATACCACTACTGATGATCCATATTACCCAATATTTTTGACTATCAGGAATGTGACTTCCATGAAAACTATTGTGCAAATTCTTTTGTGGATTTATATTTTCAATTCCCTTAGCTAAATATCTAGGACAGGAAGTACTTGCTCATACTGTAAAACACATGTTTCATTTCATTTAAAAATCGCAATACAGTTTTCCAAAGTGATTAAACCATTTTAAAGTTCCACTAGCAATGTCTGAGAGGGCAGCTGCTCCTTACACCCACAAATATTTAATGCTTTGGGTTTTTTTTATATTAGCCATTCTAGTCAGTGTGAAATGATAGCTCATTGTAATTTGAATTTATATTTCCCTGGAGGATCTTTCTGTGATTATTGACCATGTATCTTCTCTTTTTTTTTTTTTTTTAATTTTTTTTTTTAACATTTGTATCTTCTCTTTTTAAACAAGCTAAGTGTTTTTGTAAAGGAAACACTTTAATTGGCACAGTTTTGGCCCATTTTTAAAAACTGGAAGCTCGAGGCGCCTGGGTGGCTCAGTCGGTTAAGTGACCGACTTCAGCTCAGGTCACGTTCCGTGAGTTCGAGCCCCGCGTCCGCTCTGGGCTGATGGCTCAGAGCCTGGAGCCTGCTTCCGGTTCTGTGTCTCCCTCTCTCTCTGCCCCTCCCCTGTTCACGCTCTGTCTCTCTCTGTCTCAAAATAAATAAACGTTAAAAAAAATTAAAAAAAAAATAAAACTGGAAGCTCATCTTTTAATTGCTAATTGGTAAGAGCTCTTGGTATATTCTTGATAAAAGTCCTTCGTTGCACATATGTATTGAAAATAATTTTTCCCTGTTGTGGCTTATATATTCATTCTCTTAATTATGTTTCTTGATAAACAGAAATTTTCCATTTTATTGATGTCCAACTTACGTATTTATTATTGTTAGTGATTCTAGTGTACTTGTTCAAGAAGCATTTTCTTACCCCAGAGGAGAAAAGTGTTGTTTTAGATTCTCTTCTCAAAGTTTCATAATTCTGTGTTTACAGTTTGGTCAACGTTTCAAGTTATGTTTATGTGTTGAATGATAAAGAGATCAGTTTTGTTTTGTTTTTCAGATGAAAATCCAATTATTCTAGAAACATGGTTAACAGGGAGAAAATGTTTGCAAATCATATAGCTGACAAAAACCTCAGCCTGGAGTATCAAACAGTCTTAAAACTTAATAGTAATAAACAATCCAATTAGTAGATAGGCAAAAGACATGAGGAGATATTTTACCAAAGAGGTTATAAGGTGGCAAATAAGCTCACGAAATGATGCTTGACGTCACTAGCCACTACAGAAATACAAATTCCGATCACAGTAAGTTATCACTACATACTTATGAGGATGGCTAAATGTTTTTAAAAAATGACACACTAAGTTATGGTGAGGATGTGGAGAAACAAGGTCTTTCATACATTGTTTGTGGAAATGTAGGATGGTATAGTCAATCTTGAAAACCGTATGGCAGTTTCTTAAAAAAAATAAACACATATTTATCATATCATCCAGCAATCACCTCCTAGGCATCTGCTTCAGAAAAATAAAAACTTACACTCATAGAAACCATGTCCATGTTTGTTCAAGGCAGCTTTATTTGCAATGGCAAAAAACTAGAAACAACCAAAACATCCTTCAACAGATGAATGGTTAAAATGAAACAAGACAAAACAAAAACAATCTGTGGTTCACGTGTACCTTGAAGTAATATTCAGCAATAAATACTACTCCCTCAAAAAATAAAAGCAAAAAAAAAAAAAAACCCAACAACATGTAACAGCTTGAGTAGATCTCAAGGGGATTATGCTGAGTGAAAAAAGTCAATACCAAAAGGTCATATACTATATAATTTACATAACATTTTCCAAATGACACAATTGATAGATCTGATGAACAGATTTGTAGTTACCAGGGATGAGAGATGATAGAGAGGAAAGAGTGCCTATAAATAAGTAACACTGAGATCTTTCTGGAAATAGGATATTTGTATCCACGGTGGTGATTCTAAAAATGTACACGTGATAAAATGACATAGAACTACACACATACTTCATGCCAGTGTCAAACTCGCGATTTTCATACTGTACTATAAGTATTCTAAAGGTAACCAATGGAAGAGACCAGGAGAAGCAGGAAGAAGTAAAACTAGGTCGTCTCTGTACTATCTTTGCAATTTCCTGTGGACATACAATATTTCAACTAAAAGACTTTCCTTATGCCATTGTATTTGCTTGGCTCCTTGTTGAAAATCAGTTGGCCATATATGTGAGGGTTTATTTCTTGACTCTCTAGTGTATTCTACTGGCGTATTTGTCTATCCTTAAGCTAATACCTCACTAAATAGGATAAAGTTATTTTATTGCCTGACTGGAACTCTGCTTTTCTTCAGGGAAACATGGGTAGCTGGTTTCGACTGTTTTGTCAAACGGTTCAGAGTAGTAACCAGATATAGTCTGTGTGTTAAGTAACTCACCAATGATGGTGATGTACTGTTTAATCTTAAATTCCTTTTGTGACATCCATCCAATGGCTTGCAACTGGCAAACACAGCATAGTTACGTGACCAGAACATATAAAAGACCTCACTGAAAATTTCTACCTTGGGCTCTCCTAAAGCCAAGATGATCACAAAAATCTTGATGGTTTATTCTTTTCTTGTTTCAAGTTTTTATTTAAATTCTAGTTAGTTAACATATAGTGTAATATTGGTTTCAGGAGTAGATTTAGTGGTTCATCCCTTATACATATAATACCCAGTGTTAATCACAAGTGTCCTCCTTAATACCGCTCACCATGTAGCCCATCCCCCACCCACCTCCCCTCCATCAACCCTGAGTTTGTTCATCGTAGTTGTCTCATACACTTTGCCTCCTACTCTTTTTATCCCCTCCACTATGTTCACCTGTTTTGTTTCTTAAATTCCACATGAGTGAAATCATATGGTATTTACCCTTCTCTGACTGACTTATTTCACTTATCACAATACTGAGACCAAGTGTACCTTTGTGTAAGAAGTTGGGGGATCTATATCTAGAAGTCTCTCAAGCCCAATGCTTGCCTGCATTCTCTATTTCTTACTCTATCACATACTTTGCCTTTATATGCTATATACTCTTTGGTGACCTATCAGTCATTCAAATATTCAAAGATGAGTAATCTTCAAAACAGTTTCTGTATCACTACTGCAGCTTTATGATTTAGTCCTAAAATCATATAATATAGTATCTCCAACTTCATTTTATTTCAAAATTGCTTTGGTATTCTATATCCTATAAATTTACAAGTAAATTTTAAAAACAGGTTGTCAATTATTTTTTAAATATCTGCAGAAATTTTTATAGATTTATTTTGAGGGAATATTACTTTTTCCAATCCATAAACATGATAAATATCTCTATTTATACAGGTCTTCAATTTTTCTCAAAAAGACTTTATAGTTTAAATTTAGAAGTTTTGATGACATTTTATTTTTTTCTAAGATGTTATTTTTTGGTGTTATTATATAACAACAAATGTTAAAATGTTAAAAAATTTTTGTTTTCCAATTGTTCATTACTAACATAAAGAAATACAATCAACTTTTATATTATATTGAATCTGCATCTTGATACATTCAACTAGTAGTTCTGATTTTTGTTCCAAAATATCACAGGGTTCAGCATGTAAACAATTATGGTATCTGGAAAAATTAGTTTTAAATTTTTTCTTCCCAAATTGATTGTCTCTCTTTTTCCCTTGCCTTATTATACTTCTAGAACGTTTAGAATAATGTTGAGTGAAATTGGTGAAAGCACAGATACTTAGCAAATGCTTTATCTTATAAGACAAATTTTCAGTGTTTCTCCATTAGGCTATGCATGTACATTAGCTCTGGATTTGTTTGACTCTGTTTTAATGAGCTTTAATATCTTGAAGAAGTTTTCTTTACATCCCAGTATGATGAGAGGTTTTCAAAGGGAAGAGACACATCAAATTTTGTTAAATGCTTTTGCAGCATAATGAAATGCATGGTCTTTCATCTTTATTCTGTTAACATGGTGTTTTACATTGTTTGACTTCAACTTTTGAGTCAAACTTGCATTCCTGTGACACACCTGACTTGGTCATGATGATTTATCTTTTTTTGTGTATTGCTGAATTCAATTTGCTAATATTTTGTTGAGAATATTTACATCTGTGTTTATGCAGAACTTTAACCTATAATTCCCTTCTGTTGCATTTTTTCAGGTTTGGGTGGTACGTAAATATTAATCCATAAAGTAAATTGGGAATTCTTCACTCCTCTATTTTCTTAAAGAATTTTGAAACATTGATATTACATCTTTGTTAAATGTTTGGCACAATTCATTGATGAAGCCATCTGGACCTGGATATCTCTTTGTGAAAAAGGTTATGATTGTAAACTCTGTTAGTTTAGTAACTAGGAGGCTCTTTGGGTTTTGGTGTTTCTTCTATGTCAGTATTAGTAATGTATGTCTTGATGGTTTTGTACATATATATATTGTCAAACATGTTGGTATAAAGTTTTCTGCAATATTCCTGTATCATCTTGAAATTTCTATAGGATTTCTTTGTATGTTCTCTTTCAGATTACTGATATTGATAATAACTTGTGCTTTCCCAATGTTTTTCTTAATCATCTTTTAAGATTTAGCGCCTTATCAATCTTTTCAAATAACTAACTTTTAGTATTGTTGATTTCCTCTCGTGTTGATTTTCTATTTTCTTTATTTGTACTCTTTAAATAATTTCCTTTCCTTTATTTACTTAGGCTTTGATTTGCTCTTCTTTTTCTAGCTTCTTGAACTGACAGCTGAGGTCATAATTTTTATATTTGTACTCTATTCTAATACAAATGTTTAAAGTTTATAATATCTTCTAACTATTGCTTTCATTGCATCGCACATATTTTAATGTTATGTTTCAGTTATTACTATTCAGTTCACAATAATTGCAAGTTTCTCTTCTAACATTTTTTGAACTTTGGGTAATTGAGAAGTGTATGTTTGTTCAAATATCTGAGGATATTTAGGTATCCTGTTAATATTGATTTCTAATCTAATAATGTTATAGTTAGAATACTGTGTGATTTTATTTTCTGAAGGTATTTATTAATACCTGCTTTATTGGCCAGCATATAATCTATCCTGATGAATGTTCTATGTGTATTTGAGAATAAAGTGTGTTTTCTACAGCTTTTGAGGAAAATATTTCATAAATATCAACTATATCAAGTTGGTCAATGGTGTTGTTTATACATTCTCTATTTTCTAAATTTTGATTTACTTATTTTATTAATATATGGGAAATATACATTATAAATTTCTAATTATAGCTGAGGACAGCTCCATTTTTTAATTTCTTATAATTGTTGTTTCAGGTATTTTAAACTTTGTTTTTATTTACAATGAGAATTAAGAATATTTTGTCTATTGTTTTTCTTTTACCATTAAAAAATGTCATTTTTTGTCTCTAGTTAATATTTTGTCTGATATTACTATAAATCTAACAGCTTTATATGCTGTTTGCATAGTAAATCCTTTTTCACCATTTTACTTTTAACTTATCTGTGTCTTATGACAGTTTCTTGTAAAGCACATAAGCTTAGGTCCTGATTTTTTAGCCAGACTGAAAGATTCTGCCTTTTAAGTGGAATATTTACTCCCTTTACATTTTGTAGATTTATTGATATAATTAGAATCGAGTCCCCTAATTTGCTCTTTTTTCCAATTTTCCAATTTGTTTATTGTCCATCTTTTCCTCCTTAACTGCCATTTTTCTTTGGATATGTTGATAGTTATTTAATTTGAATTTTATCTCTGCTAATGATGTTTTCCGTAGTTATTCTAGAACAGGATTTCTCACCTTCAGCACTATTGAAATTTTGGACTGGGTTATTTTTTGTTGTGAGGAGGCTGTTTTCTGCACTACAGGATGTTTATAAATACACCTTGTAAATGCCAATATTATTCCATCCTAGTTGTGATAACCAGAAATGTCTCTAAGCATTGTCAAATATCCGTCTGGGGGATAAACAGCACCCAATTGAAAAGCATTGTTCTAAATATTACAATATTCACTTTTACTTGATCATAGTTCATTACTATCATACTATTTCAAACCAGTGTAAGAGACTGTGTATAGTCTAACTCCATTTTCTCACCTCTGCTCTTTAAGGATTTGTTTATATAATGTGATTTTCTATTTGGAAATAAGCAATCCAATATATTGTCTTTTTTATATTATTAACTATTATTTATTATTCCTGCTTTAATTAGTCAAGAGTCATTTGAAGATAAACACACACACACAGAAACACACACATACACACACGCACATGATTTAACTATCTACCAAATATACACCATTCCTGGGGTTTTTTCCTCTGAAGATCTTATGTTCAATTGATTTGATAACATTTCCCTTCAACCTAAAGAAAGTGATTTTTTTGTTTTGTTTTGTTTTGTTTTGTTTTGTTTTTAGCATTTCTTATAGTTCAGTCTGCTAGGCATGAATTTTCTTAGCTACAGTATTCCATTCTGAAAATGTATTAGCTTAGCTCTAGTCTCTCTCAGAATACCTTTATATTATCTTCATTTCTAAAGAACATTTCTGAATATAAATTTCTAGGTTGACAGCTTCTCCTCTACATCAGCATTTAAAAAATGTCATTCCATTGTTTGCTGCCTTCCATTACTTCTAGTGAGAAGTTAGCCATTATTAATAGCATCATTCCTGTCTCTATTATGCATTTTATAGCCATTGGCTGCTCTTATAATTTTCTCTTTTTCTTTAAATTTTTGGTAGTTTGACTATAAAATGCTTGAGTGTGGTTACTTGTGGGTTTGTTTATCTGTTCCATTTATTGTGCTTTGGTTTTGCTGAGGTCCTTTATTCTGTAGGTTGCTGTTCTCTTTCATTCTGGGAATATTTTTGCCATTATTTCTTCAACTTTTATTCTTTCCCTCTGTCTTTTGAGCCTCTAATTACATTCTTAGACATTTTGGTATTATCACACAAATCTTGAAGGCATTATTTTTATCTACTATTTTTTAGGGTTTTTTTTCTCTTTGAATTTCAGTTTGGATTCTTTCTACTGAACTGTGTTCAAGTTCACTGATACTTTCCTCTGATGCATCTAGTTTGTTTTTAGCCCGCTTTCATGAATCTTTTTTTTTCTGAAATCATATTTTACATTTTTAGAATTTTATTACACTTTCAAGACTTGTAAAATTTCCCATTTCTTCATGAAACTTTCCTCTTCACACTTTATCATATTCACTTTAGTTAAAGTCCCTGTTTGATGATGTCAACATCTAATCCTCTCTGACATTAATTTTATTGATTATTTCCTCCCTTGACAATGAGCTATTGTTTCTTGATTTTAATGTGTCTGGTAATCACTGATTGCATGTCATGTATTCTGTGAAAAATAACAGCAGAATCTAAAATAAACAATATTTATCTCCACAAATAAACAAGCTCATTTTAGTCTCAGGCTGCTAGTATGGGTGCTCAGTCAATACAATCTATGACTGAGTTTGTTCTGGACTTTGTTAAAACTCTAATTTATTTCAATGTAGTAATAACTTCAAATGCTTTGAAGACAAAATCAGCACTTTTATTTCCAACAGGTCCTGATATCTAAACATTGGTGAGGTATGAGAGACATACCTCTTCTTTACAGCCCAGGCTCAGAGAATCTAACTGACCAGCTCAGGTTTACATAGTTAATAATTTATAAACCAAAACTCTGAACTCTCCTATTTTCACACACAGCAAACACTTAAAGCTTCAGATGAATAAAGAAACTTATACAGCTTGGAAAAATACCTGAGACTCTGGTATAAGCCTTCTACATAAAGACAGGTGGTATACTTCCAAGACTGGTGAGAAGAAATGCAAAGAAAACAATGGACTGCAAAATGTAAGATGTGATATGTGACACTTCGGAGCAGATCATTTAGATTATTAAAATTTGATTAAATCTAAAGAATTATAAACTATATTTTATCTTTAAATGTCTATTTTTTGTCATAATATTTTCTCTGTTATATAGACCCAAATTATTGACTTCAGAAGTAGGCAGATCAGAGGTAAAATATGTCATTATTATCTTAACCCTCCTTCAACTCCAGTTTTTTAGTACCCACATGATTTCTCTTTTCAACTTCCTTAAAGTTTCCATCAAAAATTTCATTTATTTGCTTTAGGACTGGTTGTTTGAAGTGCTAGATATGACTAGGTTTGCATTCTTCCCCACTTGTGCTTCTTTTTTAATTTCCATCTTTCTATATCCCTTTAATCTTAGCCTGATCAACTAGTGCAATTAAGAAATCTCAGTACCTCAAATATTTGTGTCAGGAATTCATTGCCAGTTTTGCTATAAATTTGACAAAAAACATTAATATCATTTTAGCCCTTCCACTAAGTGCCTGAGCAATGGTCTGAAGTTAACACATAAAGAACAAATTCTTCTTTGAAAAACTGTAAATTTAAAATTTTGTCAATGGTGTATACATACATTATTTATAGATTTAAAACATTTGAAGAAACAAATCTATATGATTAAAAATATGAGATATATTTTGTTTAAATGTTTTTAAAATAATAATATTTTAAGCTTAGTTCTTACACAAAATTATATATTTTTTTAACTTTTTTTTTAATGTTTATTTCTGAGACAGAGAGAAACAGAGCATGAGAGGGGGAGGGGCAGAGAGAGAGGGAGACACAGAATCTGAAGCAGGCTCCAGGCTCTGAGCTATCAGCACAGAGCCCGACGCGGGGCTCGAACTCACAAACCGTGAGATCATGACCTGAGCCGAAGTCGGACACTTAACCAACTGAGCCACCCAGGCGCCCCCACAAAATTATAATTGAAAGTGTGTTGTACTTTATTATACAAGCATCTAGCACCACCATTTGCCTAGTAACAGTGTATTCAAATTCAGTTTTTAAAACTTCATTATTATTACACTCATCTGAAAATATTTTAGACAATTCTGAGCTCCAAGCTTGATTCTAGACTAGTTAAATTATAATTGTTGAAGTAAGGATTAGGCACTGGTAATTGTTTAAAGTCCAGATTATTCTTTGTACAACCTGGGTTGGGACCATTGCTCCAATTTATTCAAGGGAAAATCCTTGCAGAATCAAACTTATAAATGTACAACACCAATCACATATTTGCATCATACTTTCTTGATTTGTTAGTGTTAATATTAACGCTAAGTGAAATTGGTTAGTTTAAGCTAACTTTCAAGTTGAAATGTATTTGACAAACTGAGACAAATAAGAGTTTAATTGGTTACCCACAGTAATGTATTTTACTAAAGATAATCTAAAGCCAAGAGAGAAACACTCTGGGTTCAATATGAAGAACCAGAGTAAGCCCACTTGAAGATACCTGAGGACTTAGAATACTACAACAATTTTCTCTCATACCACTAATTCATATTATATACTTATCACCCTCTCATCATATTTAGACAATAGCTATAGTTTATATTCTATGGTCAGCACTATGATTAACTTATCTCTTTTAATCTACATAATACTGAGTCATGTATTATTATTTCCAACACTTAGAGTTAAAGAAACAGAGGGTTAAAGAGATGAAATTCTTATCCAAGATTTCACAATAGTGAAAGGCCAAGTACTTGGACTTCAAAGCCTGTATCGGTAAACACTCTAATGGATAATCTAATACACATGATCTACAAAACAGTATAATCTTCCAAGATATATAATTAAAATTTTTTCCATTCTGAATAAGAGTTCTTAGATAAAATATGTGCAGTGCAGTGATAATTACATGGTAAATAACTGATAAATACTTCTTGGTCAGCTAATAAAGATGTGTGCGATTACTAGAAAATAAATAAAAAGGAAGAATTTAGTATCACATTTAATACAGTAATAAGTATGGCAAACAGATTTGTCTTGTTATGGTTGTTTTTTTGATTTGTGTTGGCTTTTGTTTTTTCCCCATTAGAAAACTCTTTATAGCTTCCTTTGTGTACATGAACTTGACATGTATTATGTATTAACTTACAGGCCAGCATCTCAGCTCAGATCACATGTAATGGCAACATTTTTGCCATTATATAATGTAAATTAAAAAATGTATTTTCTCACTTAGATAATACAACTTTTATAGCCTCTTATCAAAGTAATATGTAATACAAATCATATCCATTAAGATTGCCCAAACATACAGGATTTACAGGAGTAACTATTCATATTTTTCAAAGTTACATCATTTCCCCCCTTATCTATGATTATCTTTATTTGTTTGCTATACAATATTCTTATTCAGAACAGTCACTCAAATTGGCACTAGCCACAGAGTGGCAAAACCCACCCTCAGAGGATCAGGGCAGGTCCACACCAAGCTGGGTCCCTAAAATTTGGGAGATTTGAAACCCAGCCAGCAGGCCTGAGATAGAACACAGGAGCACTGTGCCACAGTGTGGGCATATGGTTCAGACACCGACAGGGTGAAGTCAGAGGTCTGAGGGATGCCCATGACACGCAAGCGGAGATTGTCTGCTCTTTTCTGAGGGCTTCCCGAACAACACTGGGTGCAAACTTCTCTCTCCACAGATAAGACGGGGGGCTGACGTTATTATCTCCCCCCCACCCATCAGCACAGACTTCAGTGAGCAGCACAGTGCCCACAGTGGAGGAATGAGTCACTTACACCAAGTCCAACTCCACTGTACTCTGCAGATGTTTTTTTTTATTAGAGCAAGTGTGCTAAGAGCCACAGCAGCAGTGGGCCCTTCTCTTAGAAGACCAGCACAACCTCATCCTCACCCGTACATGTACCAAGTTCACTGACCATAGAGTGCTGTAAAGCTTTAGCTCTAGGGGAAATAGGATCTAGCCTCTTTTAACAAACAGACCAAAACACACATAGTTAAAACTCACCACACTATGGACAAGGTCCAAACACTCCCCACTGCAGGCAAGGAGAAACTCTGCAGAAGACTGACTGAGAGAAAGAGCAGCCAAAACACAACAGCAGAGTACACACAACATTCACCAGAAATACTTTCTGAAGTGCCAGGCCCTGGACAGTAAATGACCTCTTCTTAATATAGTCATTACTCTCAGGAGCAGGAAACATAACAGCCTTTCCTAACACAGAGAAGACAGAGACCTAGACAAAATGCCAAGATGGAGGAATCCATCCCAAAAGAAAGCACAAGAAGAGGTCATGGCTAGGGATCTAATGGAAACTATAAGTAATATGTGTGAACCAGAATTTAAAACAACCAGCATAAAGGATACTAGCTGGGCTTGAACAAAGCAGAGAAAACACCAGGGAGTCCCTTACTGCAGAGATAAAAGACTTAAGAGCTAGTCAAGATGAAATATAAAAAAAAAAAAAATGCTCTAACTGAGATTTGAGACAGACTTGAGGCAAAGAACACAAGGATGGAAGAAGTACAAGAACAAGAAATTGATATAGAAGATAAAATTAAGGAAAATAATAAAGCTGAAAATAAGAGGGAAAGAAAAATATTGTATCATGAATATTGATTTAGGGAATTCAGTAACTCCATAAAGCATAATAATATTCATATCACAGGAATACAAAAAGAAAAAGAGAGGGTAAAGGAGCAGAAGGTTATAAATGAGCAAATTATAGCTGAAAACTTCCCTAATCTGCAGAAGGAAACAGACATCCAAATCTAGGGGGCACATGGAATTCCCAGAAAAATCAACAAAAGGAGACCAACACTTAGACACATCACAGTAAAATTGGCAAAATACAGAGATGAGGAAAAATTCCTGAAAGCAGCAAGGGAAGATAAATCCCTAATCTACAAGGGAAGACAAATAAGGTCAGAAGCAGATCTACCCACAGAAACCTGGCAGGCCAGAAGGGAGTGGCATGATATATTCAACTTGCTTAATGAGAAAAAAAAGTATGTAGCCTAGAATACTTTATCCAGAAATTCTGTCATTCAGAATAGAAGAAGAGATAAAGAGTTTTTTAGACAAACAAAAACTAAAGGAATTCATGCCCATCAAGCCAGCCCTGCAAGAAAATATAGGGAGGACTCTTTAAGTGGAAAAGAAATACCAAAAGGAACAAAGACTAGAAAATAACCGAGAAAATCTCCAGAAACACTGACTTTACAGGTAACACAATGACACTAAATTCATATCTTTCAATAATCACTCTGAATGTAAATAGATTAAATGCTCCAATCAAAAGACATAGGCTTTTAGAATGGATAAAATAACAAGACCCATCTATATGCTGCCTACAAAAGACTCACTTTAGACCTGAAAATACATACAGATTGAAAGTTAAGGGATGGAGAAGGATCTACCATGCTAATGGACATCAGAAGAAAGCTGCAGTAGCCATACTGATATCAGACAAACTAGATTTTAAAACAAAGACTGTAACAAGAGATGATGAAGGGCACTATATCACAATAAAGGGTCAAAACCACAAACAGTTCGAACAATTGTTAATATTATGTTCCCTACATGGAAGAACCCAAATATATAAATCAATTAATAAGAAACATAAAGAAATTCATTGATACCAGCACAATAAAATTAGGGGACTTTAACACCACACTTAAAGCAATGGACAGATCACCCAAGCAGAAAATGAATAAGGAAACAATGGCATTAAATGACACACTGGCCTGGGTGGACATAACAGATATATTCAGAACGTTTCATTCGAAAGCAGCAGAATACACATTTTTTTCTGAGTGCACATAGAACATTCTCCAGAATATATCACATCGTGGGTCATAAATCAGGCCTCAACAAATACAAAAAGATTGAGATCATAACATGCATATTTTTTAGACCTGAATGCTATGAAACTTGAGGTCAATTGCAAGAAAAAAAATTGGAAAAACCACAAATGCATGGAGGTTAAAGAGCATCATACTAAAGAATGAATGGGTTAACTAGGAAATTAAAGAGGAAATGAAAAAATACATGGAAGCAAATGAAAACGAAAATGACACTCCAAAACCTTTGGAATGTAGCAAGAGCAGTCATAAGAGGGAAGCATATAGCAATACAAGGCTACTTCAAGAAACAAGAAAAGTCTTAAACACATGACCTAACATTATACCTAAAGGAGCTAGAAAAGAAACAGCATATAAAGCCTAAAGCCAGCAGAAAGGGGCAAATAATAGAGGTTAGAGCAGATTATATAGAAACAAACAAACAAAAAGAAGAAATTAATGAAACTAGGAACTGATTCTTTGAAATTGTTAATAAAATTGATAAACCCTAGCCAAACAAACCAAAAAGAAAAGAAAATGACCCAAATAAATAAAATCACAAATGAATGAGGAGAGATCACAATCAACACCACAGAAATACAAACAATTATAGAAGAATATTATGAAAAAATATATGCCAACAAATTGGGAAATCTGGAAGAAATGAATAGATAAATTTCTAGAAACATATAAACCACCAAAACTAAAACAGGAGGAAATAGAAAATTTGAACAAACCCATAACCAACAAAGAAATTTAATCAGTAATAAAAAATCTCCCAGCAAACAAAAGTCAAGGGCCAGATGGCTTCACAGGTGAATTCTACCAAACATATAAAGAAGAGTTAATACCTATTCTTTTCAAACTTCTCCAAAAAATAGAAATGGAAAGAAAACTTCCAAACTCCTTCTATGAGGCCAGCATTAACATAATACAAAATCAACCAAACTTTCACTATTTGCATATGACATGATATTTTATGTAGAAAACCTGACTCTACCAAAGAATTGCTAAAACTGATACATGAATTCAGTAAAGTAACAGGATACAAAACCAATGTACAAAAATCTATTGCATTTGCTTTTTTTTTAGAAAGGAGGATTTTTTAATGTTTATTTATTTTGAGAGAGGGAAACACACAGAAAGAAAGAGAGCATAATCAGAGAAGGGGCAAAGAGAGAGGGAGAGAGAGAATCCCAGGCAGGCTCCACGCTCAGCAAAGAGCTCATCACAGGGCTTGATCTCACAATCATGAGACCATGACCTGAGCCAAAATCAAGAGTCAGACATTTAATCACCTGAGCCACCCAGGCACTCCAGAAATCTGTTGCATTTCTATACACCAATAATGAAGCAGCAGAAAGAGAAATCAAGGAATCTATCCCATTTATAATTGCACTAAAAAACATAAGATACCTAGGAATAAACCTAACAAAAGAGGTAAAATATCTATACTGTGAAAAATATAGAATACTTATGAAAGAAATTGAAGGTGACACAAAGAAATGTAAAGATATACCATGCTCATTGATTGGAAGAACAAATATCATCAAATTTTGACACTGCCCAAAACAATTTACACATTTAATGAAATTCCTATCAAAATACCACCAGCATTTTCACAGAGCTAGAAGAAATAATACTAAAATATGTATGGAACCACAAAAGACCCTGAATATACAAAGCAACTTTGAAAAAGAAAAACAGAACTGTATGCATCACAATTACAGACTTTAAGATTATTATGGAGCTGAGGTCACCAAGACAGTATTGTACTGGCAAAAAACACATAGATCAATGGAACAGAATAGAAAACCCAGAAATGGACCCACAACAATATGGCCAACTAATCTTAGACAAAGAAGGAAATAATATCCAGTGGAACAAAAGATGGTATCTTCGACAAATAGCGTTGAGAAAACTGAACAGCAACATGCAAAAGAGTGAAACTACACCATTTTCTTACACTATACAGAAAACTAAAATCACAATGGATGAAAGACCTGCATGTGAGATAGGAAACCATCAAAATCCTAGAGGAGAACATAGGCAGCAACCTCTTTGACATTAGCCAGAGAAACTTCTTCCTAAACATGTCTATTGAGGCAAAGGAAACAAAAGCAAAAATGAACTATTGCTTATGCACAGCAAAGGAAACAATAAAAAAAAAAAAAAAAAAAAAAAAAAACTAAAAGGCAACTGACAGAATGGGAGAATATATTTGCAAATGACATATGTGATAAAGGGTTAGTACCCAAAATCTGCAAAGAAGTTATCAAACTTAATATCCAAAAGAACAAATAATCCAGTGAAGAAATGGGCAGAAGACATAAATAGAAATTTTTCTAAAGAAGAGATCCAAATGGCTGAGAGACACATGAAAAGATGCTCAACATCAATCATCATCAAGGAAATACAAATCAAAACAACAATGAAATACCACCCCACACCTGTCAGAATGGCTAAAATTAAAAACTCAGGAAACATCAGACTTTGGCAAGGATGCAGACAAAGGGGAACACTCTTGCACTCTTGGTGGGAATGCAAATTGGTGCAGCCCCTCTGGAGGACAATATGGAGGTTCCTCAAAAAATTAAAAATTGAACCACCCTACAGCCCAGCAATTGCACTATATACCCAAAGGATACAAAAATGCTGATTCAAAGTGGCACATGCACCCTGCTGTTTATAGCATCATTATCAACAATAACCAAATTATGGTAAGAGCAC
The DNA here is from genome assembly GCF_028018385.1 of Neofelis nebulosa. Lineage (NCBI taxonomy): Eukaryota > Metazoa > Chordata > Mammalia > Carnivora > Felidae > Neofelis > Neofelis nebulosa. The sequence continues at coordinate 40,553,288 of NC_080783.1, read as the reverse complement.
AAACATCCATCAACTTATGAATGGAAAAAAAAAGTTGTGAGATACACACACACACACAAACACAATGGAATATTACTCAGTCATCCAAAAAGAATGATATTTTGTCATTTGCAATGACCTGGATGGAGCTACAACATATTATGTTAAGTGAAACAAGTCAGAGAAAGACAAATACCACATGACTTCATTCATATGTGCAATTTAAGAAATAAACAGATGAACATAGGGAAAGGGGGGAAAAGAGAGGAAGGCAAAACATAAGAAACTCAACTACAGAGAACAAACTGAGGCTTGATGGAGAGAGTTAGGTGGGAATGGGCTAAATGGGTAATGGGTATTAAGGAAGGCCCTTGTTGTGATGAGCCCTGGATATTTTATGTAAGTGCTGAATCAATAAATTCTACTCCTAAAAACAGTATTACACTATATGTTAACTAACTGAATTTATTTTTTTAAGTTTATTTATTTATTTTGAGAGAGAGAGAGAGAGAGTGCAAACACTTGCGAGCAGGGGAGGGACAGAGAGAGAGGGAGAGAGAATCTCAAGCAGGCTCCACATTGTCATCATGGAGCCCGATGGTGGGCCCCATCTCACATTCTGTGAGCTGAAATCTCACAGCTAAAGTCTCCCATCTCACAGACCTGAGTTAAAATCAAGAGAGGGATGCTTAACCATCTGAGGCACCCAGGAACGCCTACTAACTAGAATTTAAGTTAAGTGTTGATATAAATAAAGCCAAAACAGTCACTAATGCTATATGCAACATGACATCAAATATCTAATCAGGGTACTTACAATATCATACAGTATAATGGTGACATACTGAGGATTTAAAAGATGTGAAGCTCTTCTCATCTCCTTTTTGTACTTACCAAAACAGTTATTCTGTCATAGCCAATTTATCATTATTTAACTTTGATAGTTCTCATTTCTTCACAAGTTATAAAACCCCAACCTATATGTTTAAATGCCTAGCACATAATTGGAAAACAAAATGCACTTGTTATTAACTATTTTTACTTATTGCACATGAAATCACTTATTTTATTTTATTTTATCTTATTTTATTCTATGTATTTTGAGAGAGTGCATGTGCATAAGTGGGGGAGGGGCAGAGAGAGAGACAGAGAGAGAATACCAAGTAGGTTCTGTGCTTTCAGCACTGAGCCCAACACAGGGCTTGATCCCACAAACCATGAGTTCTGAATCGAAATCAAGAGTTTGATGCTTAACCAGCTGAGCTTCCCAGGTGCCTCAAAACCATTTACTTAAATAGTACAGCCATGCTATTTTCCTATCATTAGCCTTATCTCATACATATATTTTCAAAATGCATCTCTCTGTTGTCCCTTCTCTGATTTGGGCCATGCCACCACAATCCCCACTAATAATGTCTTCTACAATGTTTATTGTGTGATTCAAGCATGTGATTTTATCTAGCACTTTATTCATTGTAGGGCCAAAGTATATCAACAGAATAACCCAAAGAATACTATATTTACTTCTTTCCAGAAAGATATGTGCTTTGTACTTTCTTTTCTCAAAAAATCCAGCAAGCTGGGGTTAAGGCAGCTGAAATCATCAGCCTTTCCCATCTTTCTTACTAGTCAGTCTCAGAAGGGCTGGTACAAATGAGGAAAGAAAAGAGTGAGGATCTGGGGAAGAAGAATTAAAAGTTATTGAGTAGAAGAGAAAAAGACTAGATCTTTTTAACAGAGGCCTTGGGTCGTATTAGCAGGCAACACCTTGAAGAAGTGAAAAATATCAAAGAAGAGAATAGCCACCTTATGCTGTAATGAATCAGATATTGAGGTTTTTTACATGGACCTTAAAGATAGTACAAAAACAGTAGAGTTTCTGGAAGTAAAGGGACCATCAAGACTGGGATAACAGGTTTTCAGTGAATACCATTTAGGACATGTGAATTTTAATTGAGGCCTCCTCCATGCAAGATGCTAGAATAATTGTACAACATTGGTAGAGTGAAAGAAGGAACCAAGTTCTAAGACTGAGCTTGAATTGTAGATGACGACTTGGACAGGACTTCAAATTAGATTTAAAAAAATAAAAAAGACATGTACAGCTCTGCACAACTGATCGATGAGTCACACCTTCCATAAGACATTAGTGGTTTATTACTCCAGTTTAATCGTTAGGTTTAATTATTAACTTCCTATCAGTAGTGTTCTCAGTTATTTGTAGCCCCCTTCATACCTACCAGAAATACCATACATATAATAAGTTGTCAAATATTTGCTGGTTGTTTCTTATCTATGATTTCTAGGGTAGAAATGAAAATGTATAAATTTTGAAAACAGTATGGAGGTTCCTCAAAAATTAAAAATAGAACTACCCTACAAACCAGCAATTGCACTACTAGGTAATTATCTAAGAGATACAGGTATGCTATTTCAAAGGGACACATGAACCCCAATGTTTATAGCAACACTATCAACAATAGCCAACTTATGGAAAGAGCCCAAATGTCCATCGATGGATGAATGGATAAAGACAATGTGGTGTATAGATGTGGAGTATTACTCAGTAATCAAAAAGAATGAAATCTTGCCATTTGCAACTATGTGGATGGAACCAACTATGTGGATGGATCCCCTATTATATCCTACCTTAAATAGAGAACTGTAGTCCAGGATGCTTGCTTTCTGTTCTTCAAGCATACCAACTTTACCCATACTTAAGCCATTACCTTTGTCATCCCTCCATCTGGAAAGTTCTTCCCTTGGGTTTTCTCATGGTTTATTCCTCATCATTTAGGTGTCTGCTCACATAAAATCTCCTCGAAAATGTCTTTCTCGAAGTTTATTTAAACATTTTTTTCTTCCTAACATCTATAAGTACACACATTTTCATTTAATAATAACTCCCTCTCTTTTTTTATCTAACATTTATTTATGCTATAATCCAGAACAAAAACATCAGGGCAAAATGTTTTGTTTGATAATGACAGCAATGTAGTTATTTTCTTTCTGCACATTTTTGTCACTTTTGGAGATCTAAAGTGATTTCAGATTATATATATAAATATATAAAAATATATATTTTATATATTATATATATATTTTATATATATATTTATATATATTATATATATATATATATATTTTTGTACATTTTAAACCATATATATATGGTTTATATATATAGGTATATATATACCTATATTTTAAAAATTTAGCCATGAATGGGGCACCTGGGTGACTCAGTCAGTTAAGCATCTGATTCTTGGTTTAGGCTCAGGTCATGATCTCATTGTGAATTTAAGCCCTGTGTGGGTCTCTTCACTGACAGGCAGATCCTGCTTGGGATTCTCTCTCCCTCTCTCTTTCTGCCCCTCCCCCTTTCATGCATGCTTTCTCACCCTCTGTCTCAAAATAAATAAATAAACATTTTAAAACAATAAAAATAAAAATAAGGGGCACCTGAGTGGCTCAGTTAAGCATCTAACTCTTAATTTTGGCTCAGGTGATGATCTCACAGTTTGTAAGTTCAAGCCCTGCATAGAGCTCTGTGCTAACAGCACAAAGCCTGCTTGGGATTCCCTCTCTGACTTTCTCTCAAAGATAAACAAACATTTAAAAAAATAAAAATAAAAATTTTAGCGATGAGCTAAGTAATTTTTAAAACATATATTACTGTATTTTAAGGGAAAGTAATTTACAAGAATTTCTAATTTCATTTAAGATCAAACCCTTAAAGCGATACATAGCAGTGATGAAAGTGAGCAGCACAAAGTGAGAGCAGATGTTCTATGGTGATAAATAGAAAAATAGGTAATAGAGATTTGAAGTCAGTAGTGCATATTCAGATTTTAGGAAAAATTTCTCTATTAATGTGTAGGAATAAGATAGTATTATTTTATTTGGAATAATTTTATTATGCCCAATCATTTTTAAGATTATTTTATAAATGACAATTGCAATGGGCAACCTAAAGATGATTTTCCTTATATATCCATTTATTTCTTTATTCATTTATATTTCTCCTAAATATTTATTTCATATCTACTGTGTAACTGGTAATACAATTCACATGGATACCATTTTCACATTTCTAGAGTCCATTATGTTGACCAATTAATGATAAATAATTAGGAAATTCAGTGTTCTTAGATTTTTTCCCCTCATATGCTATTTCCTATTAAATGCCTGAAAATATTTCACAGAACCAAAAATTCTTTCTATTCAAACCATCACTTTCCACTAAACAGGTTTACTTCAAGGTAGGTCATGGCTGGTGAAGCAGAAATTTAACCAGAAAGATTCCCTTTAGATAAAGTTGCAAATTTCATATTCCAAACACAAGATTCTAACTTAGAATTCTAAAGAATGTATAACTTAATTTAAAATTCTAAATTATTGACATAAAGCAGATGTTTGACCTTTTTTGCTATAAGTTATCTGTAAAAGTTAAATTTTAAAGGATTTAAAAGAATAAAGGTGAATACATTATATTTATTATGTTAAATTAGACTAGTAGAGATCCTATCAACACATCCTCTAATTTAATATGCACATGGTTTTTAAAAATATGAAATTATCATAAATTGTTTATTTCTAAATTATAAATTACTTTATTATTTCATCTGATAACATTGCAAGAATTAGCGTTCTCCAAGACTACTCATAATGTGCATTTGTGATTTGAATGATGGAATCACATACTTTTGATTATTTAAAAGAAAACAAAGCAAAACAAAAAACTACGACTTGACAGAATAGTTTCAGAGAGACATGACTCTTGACACATCTTAAATTGGTGCAAATTATAGTGCATTAAAATGCAACTGTCTTTCATGACCTAATTCTCCCAAATGTATAGTATTTCCTAGTAATATAGGATTTAATTTAAATGTTTTTAAGTTGTATTGAGTTGTATAGTTGAAAATCATCATACTATATTAATAAAGCATATACATTTTCACAGAACAGTTAATATGGTATTTGTTGCTTTTGAAACACATAAATCCTCAAAATGTCTTCTAGTTCCCAGTGACATGCTTAGACATTTTGAAGAATGTCACAATAAAATACACATTATACATGTATATATAACACATAAATTCAAGCATATTAGCATAATAATCTACTTTCTACAATATAATTTAACTCAAAATTAAGACTGTGATTTTCATTAAAAATAATAAAGTCATAAGACAAAATGATAGAAATAAAGTTTTAAACTTAAAGTTACTCATAATAGAACCCTATAATGCATGACATTTTAAGGCTCACAGTCTTACTCACACTTCATCACTGTTTAGAATATAGTTGATATAAAGTCATAGAATTTAATCAGTAACAATCTCAAGTATAAATATTCTTTACTCCTTGGTTACATATACACACTCTGTTAACTACATCTAATAATGGTGCATTAGCTACTTAATAAATCAAATCATCCCATTTTGAAATCTAAATACATAGAATAGATACAATAAATCTGTCCATATGAATTATTTAGGGAAGTTCTTGCTTCTTAATTTGAAGAATATGAGATTCAAAGTGCTTACGGTTGCCTGGTTATTGTGATGATTCAGAAACTCAATTTAAACCTCCCAAATTTAAGTCCATTTTTTATCACTTAACTGCAATGCCTCTTTAGACCTATAATCAGAACATGTTTTTGCTTCTCATTTAATGCTGAAAACTAAAGAACATATTAAAGTCCAGTGTAGGTGTCCATGTGTGTTTCTAAATATTTCTTATTCTTTTAAAATATATTTGCTATATTTTAAAAAATTTGCAAACCTTTGAAATAATTCAGAATAGAAAAAATTTACCAAAATAGTACAAAAATCTCAGATTTCAAAAATGTGCTAACATTTTACCATCTCATCCTTGTCTTTCTCCTTCTCTTTCCCTCCCCGACCCCATATGGATAGATGGATAGATGGATGGATGGATAGATAATAGACGCATTTACAATTTTTCTCCACTGTATGAAAGTAATCTGTAAACATAATATCCCTTTAACTCTAAACACTAAAGTGTCTACTTCTGAAACCAAAGGTATTCTCTTGTATAATCACTAATACAATGATATTACCTAATTTAAAGATATTCACTGGTGCCTGGCTGGCTCAGTCGGTTAAGGGTTCAACTTCAACTCAGGCCATGGTCTCACAGTTTGTGGGTTCCAGCCCTACATCAGGCTCTGTGCTGACAGCTCAGAGCCTGGAGCCTGCTTCAGATTCTGTGTCTCCCTCTCTCTTTGCCCCTCCCCTGCTCATGCTCTGTCTTTCTCTCAAAACTAAATAAATTAAAAAAAAAAAAAAGATATTCGCATTTCATCAATTGTCCAAAGAGTGAACTTTATCACAGAAGAAAAAGAAATATCTGGTTCAGTATCTAATCCAGGATCATGTGTTTCATTTAGTTTGTAATTTATTTCAAGAAAATATTTTTGAGATTTATGCTTATTTTAGAATATAGGCATGATACAGAAAACAAAATCTATATTCCTTTGAAATTTAGATGCATTTTCCATATTTTATTTGTCAAAAAATATATAAGGAATTTTATAATCTACTTTTCCCACAAGTTAAGGGGACACAGTTAAGAATTTTACATACACATACACTCATAGATAAAACAGGCATATATTTGAACTCTGCTGTGAAAATGGGGTATATTGTCACATCCTAATCATAGATACTATACAGTGTTAAATAGTGAATCTTTAAATGCATATTTCCCTTTTTTCAACTATGAGCATTTATATACCAGGGAATACTATAAATGCTGGGAATACTGATATATGACTTAGTCCTTGTATTATTTGCTTACTTCTTGTGACACATTGTGTTACCTCTTACATAAAAGATCCCCAAGACAAAGTGAAAGTCCTCTTCAGTGTTCACCTAGCCCATTTGTACATATCCACATGAACTTTGATTGACATTACTACAGTCTTTTAACATCTTATAACATGTATTTTATCCTAGCTTAAAACTTACACTCTTACTGAAGGCCTGGAATATTGTAGGTGTCTTTTACCTAAATATCTTCAGTAGTATACAAAGTGTCTTTATGTGTTCATTTGTAATCATTAATCAGGGTGTACATATGTTCAACACACTTGATTTTAGCCAAAAGGCAAGGAAGCTTTATATACATTTATTCAAAAGTTTCTCATGTTTACAATTACTTTATTGTATTCCTTGGAAGCTACTTGAAAGTAAAGAACATAATTCTGATAATCTAGTCCTTCTGTAATAAAGGTTGTTATAAGACCAAAAATTCATAAAAGCCACTGGTTCTGATCATATCAATTACTTCTGACAGTGTATTGTTAATCTGCCACTTGTGAAATAATTGTTGACAGAACTTCAGGAAAAGGCCTTGTGTTTACCATTAAAAAAAAAAGGATCAAATACGAACTTTGTGAAATCTGTTCTTCTTCTCTACTCAGTGTTACATATATTCCTAAAATTTCTAATAGAAGAATCTCAGGTTAGTAGGTGGACAGAGCAGTATATCTGACAGTCAGGAGATGAGATATTTGAGGAGAGATGAAAACTTCCTTCACAAGGCACCCAGAACACAACATGCTCCTACTTTGCTTCCCACCTCCCTAGCCATTTCTCTTCATGCCCTTTGCTGGTTGACAGCATCTCACCAGCTTCAAAATATTGAAGCGCCATCAATCTCAGCCAATGGACTGTGTATCTCACACAGTCCTTCGTTCACACCACCCAGCTCCACGTTCTCACACCCTTCAGGTCTTTAGGAAGATTTTCTTAAAGTCCTTATTTACTAAAATACTTTAAAATTTAACTGCCACCCTGCAATGTCTCTCTTTTGTCTTAATTCTCTTCATCCTTTTTTTTTATGTCACCATCTGATATATTATAAATTGTACCTTTATTTCAAAACTATCTCTCTTCCTCAATTCTTTTGATATTTTGCTATTCATATCCTAGCATCTACTATCTTCTCCAATAGTAGTTATTAAATGTTGAGTGAGCCTTTCAGTTCTTCTTAAAAAGCACTGTACATTGTCTGAATCAGTGTTCGCATTCAAGGACATGCCTGAAGCCAGCCCTGAACCCATTTCAAATCAAAAATTCTTTCTGCCCATTCTTTAAGTCATGTGTATTATAAAACTCAAGAAAAGGACATTCTTTCCTTTTACCTGACATTTGAGGAATTTGAAACAATGTCTGGGCTTACAAAAATCTAGTCCAAATTTTCCCAGAATAACATTATTGGCAGGAATTCTTAGAAACATGGTTTTTGTTGTATTTATGATATTGCATTGCCAATTCATTTTGTGGACAACAAAGGCAATGAAATGAAAATACAGGATTATAATCACAGAGGTCACAGAGTTACTATAATAAACTAATAAAATTAATACAATGGTGAAAGACCCAGACCAGCCAACATAATATTGAATAAGAACAGAGTTGAAGATGACACTTCCTGACTTCAAGACTTACTATAAAGCTATAGAATTCACATAGACCACAGTGTGGTCCTGGTAAAAGAACCGTCAAATAGATCAATGGAACAGAATAATATTTCAGAAATAGACCCACCTTACATAGTCAACTGATCTTTGACAAAGGAATAAAGCCAATACAATGAAGCAAAGATAGGCTTTTCAAGAAATGGTGTTGGAATAGGTATCCACATTAAAAAAAAAAAAGAAAGAAAGAATCCTGTCACAGAACTTACACTTTTCACAAAAATTATCTCAATATGGCTCATAGACCTAAATTTGAAATGTAAAAGTATAAAACTCCAGAAGATGACATAGGAAAAAACCTGGATGACCTCGGATATGGTGACAACTTTTTAGATACAACACCGAGACCCAACCCTTGAAAGAAATAGTTAACAAGCTAGACTTTGTTAAAATTAAAAATGTTTCCTCTACTAAAGGCATTTTCAAGAGAATTAAGGAGGAGAAACCACATACTGGGAGAAAATACCTGCAAAAGACACATCTTATTAAGGAATGTCATCCATAATATACAAAGATCTCTTAAAACTCATCAATAAGAAAATAACCAATGAAAATTAAAAATTTGACAGATATCTCACCAAAGAAGACATACAAATGGCAAATAAGAATATTAAAAGATGGTCAACATCATATGTGATCAGGAAAACGCAAATTAAAACAATGAGACTACAAACATATTAAAATGGCCAAAATCTGGAACAATGACAAAAACAAAATGCTGGTGAACATGTAGAGCAGTAAGAACACTCTTTCATTCCTGGCAGGAATGCACAATGGTACAGTCACTTTGGAAGAGTTTATTGGTTTCTTACAAAACTAAACACACTCTCACCAAATAATCTAGCAACCCTGTTCCTTGGCATTTACTTAAAGGAAATGAAAACTATGTCTACTCAAAAATCTGCACAAGGATGTTTACAGCAGTACTATTCATAATTGCCCAAACTTGGAAGCAACCAGATGTCCTCCCATAAGTGAATGGGTAAATAAACTGTGGTGTATTCAAATAATGGAACATTACTCAGCACTTAAAAAAAAAAAAAAGAGCTAACAAGCCATGAAAAGGCTTGAAGGAAACTTAAATGCATATTACTAAGTGAAAGAAGCCAATGTAAGATTCCAACTATATGACAGTCTGGAAAAGCCAAAACCACAGAGACAGTAAAGAATTCAGTGGTCCAAGAGGTGTGGGGAGAAAGGTATGAATAGCCTGAGTACAGAGGATTTTTAGGGCCACAAAACTACTCTGTATATACTGTACATAGTAGCATAGGCAACCATTTCTCAAACCAAAAATAAAAGATAAAATGCAAATGTCTTCAAGAAATGAAAATCAATTAAAACTCTGTGTGGCAACTAAGGTAAAAATTAATAGGATGGTGTCATACACACGATAAATACCACTGAACGAATTACATAATAACTAGATTAAATAAACCTATTATTCTCTATCTTTAGCAACTAAAAATATCTATCACACTAGTTTCTGGTCTTTTATTCACTGTTAAAATTCTTACATTAAAAAAAGATTTGTTGTATACAAGTACTGTTATTAAATCATTCTTTAAAACTATTTGGGGAAGAAAGAGGATAATGTAAACTATGGACTTGGGGTGACTGTGATGTGTCAAAGTAAGTTGATCACTTGTAGCATATGCACCACTCTGGTGGGGATCTTGATAATGAGGAAGGCTGTGAATATCTGGGGATAGGGAATATATAGAAAAATCTCCGTAATCTCCTCTCAAGTTTGCTGTGAACCTAAAATTGCAAAAAAAAAAAAAAAAAAAAAAAAGAGAAAACAACACCAACACAAATTCTTTTAAAAAAACTAATTAAATAATTCAATAGAACCAGATTTAAAGATTCTGAATTGAATTAGCTAAATTTATGAGGCCAAGTCTATCCCAAACAAATGTGTAAATTATAATTATATTTTGCATTGGGAGAGTGCAGAGTGGGAGGGGAGGGAAACCATTCAACTTGTTTTAACTGAAAATGCAAATGACTAGGAGAAAAACCCTACCAAATTCTAATTATTAGAGATGGTGAAATTGTGATGATTTCCTAGAGGGCCAAGGAATTAAAGTGATTTCTTGACAGTAGATGTTATCTCTCAATATGTGTAGTATTGTTTTTTTACATGATATCTTACTGCAATTAGCATTTCTAATTCTTTAAGTTGAAACCAAAGTCAACCTAGTCTTAAGTAAGGTACTAAATTAGTGCTTTTTTATAGGATTTATATATGTTTAACTGTCATGTGTGTTTATTTTAGTAACTATTAAAAAGCTTCATATCTACTAATCTGATGAGCACAAATGATCACCCAAGCAAAGCAGTCCCACTACGTTTTCCCTGAGAGAACTTTAGGAGGTCCCTGAACAATAATATACAAAGGAAAGATACTTTTACTGCCTAGTTCCTCAAAGTTGGTTGTGTTCTTGACATATTCAATAAATCAATACTTGTCAGGCTTTAGTGCATGTCTATTTTCTTAGAATATCATTACCATTAACCTTTATACTTCTACTTTTTTTTTAATGTTTTATTTTTGAGAGAAAGAGAGCGAGAGCAGGGAGAGGCAAAGAGAGAGGGACACACAGAATCTGAAGTAGGCTCCAGGCTCCGAGCTGTCAGCACAGAACCTGACACAGGGCTCTAACCTACGGACAGTGAGATCATGACCTGAACTGAAGTCGGACGCTCAACCGACTGAGCCACCAAGGCACCCCTCTATACTTCTATTTTTTAACCACATTCAAGCAGTGAACATGTCCTTCATAGGTTTCCAATCAGATTTTAGACTTCTGAACTATGCCAGTGGAATGTTGAATGTTTATCACATTTTTTTTTAAACATTTATTTATTTTTGAGACAGAGAGAGACAGAGCATGAATGGGGGAGGGTCAGAGAGAGGGAGACACAGAATCTGAAACAGGCTCCAGGCTCTGAGCTGTCAGCACAGAGCCCGACGCGGGGCTCGAACTCATGGAGTGCGAGATCATGACCTGAGCCGAAGTCGGCCGCTTAACCGACTGAGCCACCCAGGCGCCCCTATCACATTTTTTTAATGCTTCTACTCAATCCCACACTATTTGCCAATTCACAAACATAAGGGTTTTCTGTTCAAAGTCCAAATTTTTGGCTCCATAAGGCTTTTAACATTATTATTTACATCTCAGAGCTTCCCACTAAACTCCTCCTTATGTCATACTAGCAAACTCTGAATGCATACTATATGCCAGCCTCTGAATTAGGTTCTGGCCACTTACAGATGAATTAGTCATGGCTTTAACCTCAAGGAACTTAATGATAATACCTTTATTTATAAAGATCTTTCACACATTTTATTTAATCCTCACAGTGTCTTTTGATATTTTACTAATAATTACACTGTGATCTACTGATTATAATCAAAAGTGAATTAAAGTGTTGATGAAGATTTAACCTAGAGGAGATCATCACAATTTCACCATTCTGGTCATCAGAATTTGGTACAGTGTTTCTTTTATAGTCATTTGCATGCATAAAAGAAGTTGTTTTATAATGGCATATCATTTCTAAAATAAATAATGGCTCTCTATTTTCTCTTTTTTAATTATTTTTTTAATTTTTTTTAATAATAGACATCTATTGCATCCATGATCAGGCTTTGATATTTATTTTCTTCTCATACTGTTAGGTAGATACTTTGTTCAGAGAAACTAAATGAAGTCACGCAGATCTAAATACTAGTGACTCTGGCCAACAAAAGTAATGGACAGATTCCCTGACCTCCTATGGTCTAATAGAAATATTCCCCAATAAATTGATAAGCAAGTACCATCCAAAGTTTTCCCAGGTTGGTTTCCCCACACACACAAAAATATTCGTTATGTTTTATATATTCTAGTACAAACAATGCTTTAATTACAGTTTTCTCTATAAAGTAACCCAAATAAATAACATATAATTAAATCATGCTTCCATCAACATTTCTCAAATACATAATCTATTAATCTATCACTATGTCAAACATTAATAAACAATTGAGTAATCAGTATTTTTTTACTATCAACAACATTTACATAAAAATAAGTACCTAAAAGTTAAAATCATTTTACTGGCAATTTTGTTCAGATATATAAATTAAAAAATGCATTAGTGTAAACTGTCAGATCACACTACTTTTACAGATAATTATTTTTGGATTAACAAAAAGCAAATTTATAGATTGCAAAACAAAAACAAAAACAAAAAACCCAGGATAATTATATTAAGGTAAGTTGACTGAAATGAGTTAGTTTGAACTTGCTTTGCCATAAAAATGAAGAAAATGGACTACAAATATTTTATTGTGCTATAAGTGAAAGCACACAGAATGCATGAGTATGTAACTTTCCTTCCTTCTGATATATGAGGATGTGTGTGAATCTATGCATGTGTGTTGATGTTTGCATATGAATCTGGCTTATTTTTTTTTTCTTTATCTTTCTTAAGGGAAAGCCTCTTGATTCCCTATAACTGAAGTTGTCTCACCATAAAATAAAGGATTAGGCAATTGGTGGTAAGATTTTGATAATAGTGGTGAAATTCTATGATCCTAAAGAGGGAGTTGCTTTTTAAAGCTTAGCCAAGATAAACAGTGGTTTGAGAAGCTGGGGTTTCAGTGTAAGAAAGACTCCACAGGCCTGCTGTTACTAAATGCAAAGCAAATACAGAAGCAGGTTGAATGCACTCCATGGGTTTTTGAAAGTAACTTGATTCATAATAAAACAGTGCTTAAAATCGTGAAACTTCCTTTTCTTTTCCTCTGGAAAAATTGCAGTGAGGTTACTGAGGTATTGTTATTGTTCAAAAAACTGTTTCATAAAGAAATGTGTTAGAATCAAGCAAATAGATCAACTAGTATTATCACTTATATAAGAAAATATGTTACCATAAAAATACCCCTAGGCCTTTTTCTGACTTTGTATTATGGGCTTCTAAAATTAAAGCATGGCTCAAAGTAATACAAACAGAGCCACCCTCAAAAGGCTTTGCCTTTATTAAGTCCCCTTCTCTCCATGACAAAATTATCTTCTCCCTCCTGCCTCTAAAAAACAATCTCATCCTAGATGTTTCAACATATGCTGCCTTTCCTATCCCTCTTGGCTCTAAAAGACTGCCTAATACTAAAACATATTTCAGACTGACTCTGATGTCAGATGTCAGATTTTACTCTTTCAAAACTCACTTTGCCTGTCAATAATTCCAAGCTGATATCTAAGAGGTTTCTTTATTGGGAGTGAGAAATAGTAAATGTCCAATATGAAATTTCCCCCTAGTGGAATAAATAGCTCTCATGATAACCATCTTTAAGAATATGGGTCAGGGATCCCGGAGTTAAGATGGCAGAGCAGTATGGAGACCCTGAGCTTGTCTCATCCTTAAAATTTAGTTAGATCAGCATCAAGCCATTTTAAGCACCTAGGAAACTGATCTGAGGGTTAACACAACAATCTGTATAATCTGAGCCAGAAAATTTGTCAGGTATGGGGTGTGGAGAGGTGAGCTGGGGGGAGAGAAAAGTCACAGAGGGTAAGGAGCCATTTTCACAGAGAGAGGACAGAGAAAAAAAGAGAAAGTGGGAGAGTGTGGTGCATCAGGATAGTGCAAGAAAAATAAGTCCCCCAAAAGTAGGTGGAGAGAGAAAAAGAGTGAAAACTCTCGCAGGGGACTGGGCAAGAAATCTATTCCCCACAGCCATTGATGGGGAGAAAGGAAGGGTTTCAACACACCTAGCATTCTATAAACAGTGAGTGGAGAGTCTAGAGCTTTGGAGCTCAGTGCCTAGTGGTGCTCTGGTGAGGAAGTAGGGTGAATCCCCAGGAGCAGGCAGTGTGATCTGAGGGGTGCATGTGCCACATGGGGAGAAGTGGTTCCCCTGTTTGGATTGCATTTGGTAGAGGCCATACTTCCTCCTTGCAGGCAAAAGTCCCAGCAGACTCTGGTGAGCTGCCACGTTTACTGATATTGGAACAAAGACACTGAAGTGAAGCAAAAGCTGGCACTGGCTACGTGTTGTGACTTTTCACAAACTCTAAGCCTCTGCCACCATGCAATCGTGTGAATGTTTTCAGGGACAAGCTGGCACCCAGCCCTTGCTCAGCAAGACCCTCCCCCAGAGAATCAGAACAGTTCCAAGCCTCTGGGGTTGAACTGTTGAAATGAGAGATTTTGAAACACAGCACCATCTGAGATAAAACTCTGGAGGGAGGCATCACCTGGCATGCAGACAGCTTATACAAGGACAGGGTAAAAGCTGGGAGTAGACAGAAGCTAGAGACAAAAGAGGGGTACTTGATCCCATGTATGAGGGCATGGAATAACCGCGCCAGACTAGAGAGCTGGGTGAAGCCATTTTCAACTCTAGCCTACTCGTGGGTGCACATGTGCACACAAAGACCAACTCCAGTGAGCTAAGCAGTGCCACCAAGTGGAGAATGGGAGAATGGAATTACACCAAACCCCTCTCACCTGTGCCCTCCAGGCACTTACCCCAGAAGACCTGCACTCAACTCTTCCACCCGGTTAGTCTACAAACTAGAGTGTACTGCCAAGTTTCACTTCTAGGGGAAACTGGATGAAACTTAATTTGGGTTCCATTCTGTTTGCTTGTTTGTTTGTTTTGCTTCTGTTTTTGCCTATGTTACACTCTTTTTACTTTCTCTCTTTTCTTTCTATTTATTGGATACAGAAAGAGCAATTTTTTTAATTTTTATTATAGTCTTTTATTTTATTTTATTCTATTTTATTACTTCTTTTTTTTAATTTTTAATTAAAATTTTTTTTTCCTTTCTCTTTTTGCTCTTTTCTCTAAAGCTTCTCTCAACAAGCAGACTGAAACAGACCTAGGATCTAGTTTCCTTTATTTGATTTGTTTTGTTTTCAATTTTTATTTATTTTTTCTTTCTCCAAAATCACAAGACAGAGGAATTCACCCGAAAAGAAAGAACAGGAAGAAATGACGGTCAGAAATTTAATCAACACAGATATAAATAAGATGTCTAACCAGAATTTAAAACCACAATTATAAGAATACTAGCTAGGATTTAAAAAAGCATAGAAGACATCAGATAATCCTTTCTGCAGAGATAAAAGAACTAAAATCTACTCAGGCCAAAATTAAAAATGCTACTTTAACCAAGATGCAATATTAAATGGATGTCACAAAGGCAAGGATGGACAAAGCAGAGCAGTGAATCAGTGATATAGAAGATAAAATTATGGAAAATAATGAAGCAGAAAAAAAGAGGGAAACAAAGACAAAAGATCACAATGCAAGACTTGGAGAACTCAGTAACTTATTAAAGAGGAATAACATTCTTATCTTAGGAGTCCCAGAAGATGAAGAGAAAGAAAAAGGGACAGAAGGTGATAGCTGATAACTTTCCTAATCTGGGGAAGGACACAGACATCAAAAATCAAGAAGCACAGAGAACTCCAATTTTTTTTTTTTTTTTAAATGTTTTTTATTTATTTTTGGGACAGAGAGAGAGACAGAGCATGAACGGGGGAGGGGCAGAGAGAGAGGGAGACACAGAATCTGAAACAGGCTCCAGGCTCTGAGCTGTCAGCCCAGAGCCTGACGCGGGGCTCGAACTCACGGACCGCGAGATCGTGACCTGGCTGAAGTCGGACGCTTAACCGACTGCGCCACCCAGGCGCCCCCAGAGAACTCCAATTTAATTAAACAAAAACCGACCATCACCAAGGCATAGCATAGTCAAATTCACAAAATACACAAACAAGGAAAGATTCATGAAAGCAGCAAGCAGAAAAAAGTCTTTAACCTATAGGAGAAGACAGATCAGGTTCACAGTAGACCTATCCACAGAAACTTGGAAGGCCAGAAAGGAGTGGCAGGATATATTCAATATGTTGAATCAGAAAAACAGATAGCCAAGAATTCCTTATCCATCAAGGCTGTCATTCAAAATAGAAGGAGAGATAAAGAGCTTCCCAGACAAATGAAAACTAAAGGATTTTGTGATCACTAAGCCAGCAATCTGTAATTTTAAGGGGGATTATTTGAGTGGAGAAAAAACAAAACAAAACAAAAAATAACGAAAGCAACAAAGAGTGGAAAGGACCAGAGAACATCACCAGAAACATCAACTCTATAAGCAACAGAATTTGCACTATATCCATATCTTTCAATAATCAATCTAAATGTAAATAGACTAAATGATTCAGTGTTAAGACAAAGTATCAGAATAGATAAAAACCAAGATCCATATATACGTTGCCTACAAGAGATTCATTTTAGTCTTAAGACACCTGCAGATTGGAAGTAATCATGAATCATGTATCATGCTAATTGATATTAAAAGAAAGCTGGAGTAGCCATACTTATATCAGGCAAACTAGATTTTAAAACAAAGACTGTAACAAGTGATGAAGAAGGGCACTATACAATAATTAAGGGGTCTATCCACCAAGAGGATCTAACAATTGTAAATATTTATTACCTCAACTTGAAATCACCCACATATATTAATCAATTGAGCACAAACATAAAGAAACCCACTGATAATAATACAAAAATAGTAAGGGACATTAACACCCCACTTACAGAAATGGACAGATCATCTAAGCAGAAAATCAACAAGAAAACAAAGGCTTTGAATGACACTCTGGACTGGGTGGACTTAACAGATATATTCAGAACATTTCATCCTAAAGCAGCAGAATAGACAATCTTCTCAAGTGCACATAGAACATTCTCCAGAATAGGGGCACCTGGGTGGCTCACTCAGTTGGGCGTCAGACTTCAGCTCAGGTCATGATCTCACAGTTTGTGAGTTCGAGCCCCGTGTCAGGCTCTGTGCTGACAGCTCGGAACCTGGAGCCTGCTTTGGATTCTGTGTCTCCTTCTCTGTCTGCCCCTCCCCAACTTGTGCTCTATGTCTCTCAATAAATAAATAAATGTAAAAAAAATGTAAAAAAGAACATTCTCCAGAATAGATCACATGCTGGGTCACAAATTAGCCCTCAACAAGTACAAAAAGATCAAGATCATACCATGCATGTTTCAGACTACAATGGTATGAAACCTGAAGTCAACCACAAGACAAAATTTGGAAAGAGTGCAAATATTTGGAGATTAAAGAACATCCTCCTAAAGAATGAATGGGTCTACCAAGATATTAAAGAGGAAATTAAAAATATACATGGAAACCAATGAAAATAAAAACATGACACTCCAAAACCTTTGGTATGCAGCAAAGGCAGTCATAAGAGGGAAATACATAGTAATCCAAGCCTTCCTAAAGAAGGAAGTAATGTCTCAAATACACCATCTAACCTTACCTAAAGAAGCTGAAAAAAGAACAGCAAATAAAGGTCAAAACTAGCAGAAGAAGGAAAACAATAAAGATTAGAGTAGGAATTGATGATATTTAAATTAAAAAAACAGAACAGATCAATGAAACTAACATCTAGTCCTTTGAAAGAATTAATAACAATGATAAACCCCTGGCCAGATTGATCAAAAAGAAAAAGAATCCAAATAAATAAAATCATGAATGAAAGAGGAGAGATCACAACCAACACTGCAGAAATACAAAAATAATAAAATAATATTATAAGAAATTATATGCCAACAAACTAGGCAATCTGGAAAAAATGGACAAATTCTTAGAAACATATAAACTACCAAAACAGAAACAGGAAGAAATAAAAAAAAAAATTAACAGACCCATATTCAACACAGAAACTGAATCAACAGTCCAAAATCACCTCACAAACAGGAGTCCAGGGCTAGATGGCTTCCCAGGGGAATTCTACCAAACATTTAAAGAAGAGTTAATACCTATTATTTTCAAACTGCTCCCAAAAAATTGAAACGAAAGGAAAACTTCCAAACTCATTCTATAAGGCCAGAATTACCTTGATTTCAAAACTGGAAAAGACACCACTAAAAAAGAAAATTACAGAACAATTTCTCTGATGAACATGGATGCAAAAATTCTCAACAAGATATTAGCAAATCAAATGCAGCAATACATTAAAAGAATCATTCACTACGATCAAATGGTATTTATTCCTAGGGTAGAGGGGAGTTTCAATATATGCAAATCAACCAAAATGATACACCACAAAATGATACAATCAAAATGATCCTTAATAAAGGAAAGGATAAGAATCATATGATCCTCAAAATAGATGCAGAAAAAGCATCTGATCAAATACAGCATCCTTTCTTTTTTTTTTTTATTTATTTATTTATTTATTTATTTATTTATTTATTTTTGGGACAGAGCGAGACAGAGCATGAACGGGGGAGGGGCAGAGAGAGAGGGAGACACAGAATCGGAAACAGGCTCCAGGCTCCGAGCCATCAGCCCAGAGCCTGACGTGGGGCTCGAACTCATGGACCGCGAGATCGTGACCCGGCTGAAGTCGGACGCTTAACCGACTGCGCCACCCAGGCGCCCCAACATCCTTTCTTGATAAAACCTCAAAAAAGTAGGAGTAGAAGGAACATACCCCAACATAAAAGCCATATGTGAAAGACCCATAGCTAGTATCATTCTCGATGTGGAAAAACTGAGAGCTTTCCCCCTAAGGTCAGGATTGGATATACAATCTCACCACTGTTTGTTCAATATAATACTAGAAATCCTAGTCTTGGCAATCAGACAACAAAAAGAAGAAAAAGGCATCCAAATCATCATGAAGGAAGTCAAACTTTCACTCTTTGCAGATGACATGATACTCTATGTGGAAAACCTGGAAGATTCTACCAAAAACTTCTAAAACTGATACATAAATTCAGCAAAGTTGCATGATATAAAATCAATGTACAGAAATCAGTTGCATTTATATACACCTTGAGAAATAAAGGAATTGATCCCATTTACAATTTCAACAAAAGCTATAAGATACCTAGGAATAAGCCTAACCAAAGAGGTAAAGGATCTAAACACTGAAAACTATAAAAAGCTTATGAAAGAAATTGAAGATGACTCCAAAAAATGGAAAAACATTCCATGCTCATGGATTGGAAGAAAAAATACTATTAAAATGTCTGCCCTACCCAAAGCAATCTACATTTTCTTTTTTTTTTAAATTTTTTTTAACGTTTATTTATTTTTGAGACAGAGAGAGACAGAGCATGAACGGGGGAGGGTCAGAGAGGGAGACACAGAATCCGAAACAGGCTCCAGGCTCTGAGCTGTCAGCACAGAGCCCGACGCGGGGCTCAAACTCACGGACCGCGAGATCGTGACCTGAGCCAAAGTCGGAAGCCTAGCGGACTGAGCCACCCAGGCGCCCCATCAATCTACATTTTCAATGCAACCCCTATCAAAATAACATCAGAATTCTTCATATAGCTAGAACAAACAATTCTAAAATTTGTGTGGAACCAGAAAAGATCCTGAATAGACAAAACAATCTTGAAAAAGAAAACCAAAGCTGGAGGCATCACAATCCCAGACTTTTGCCTGTACTACAAAGCTGTAATCATAAAGACAGTATGGTACTGGCACAAGAACAGACCCATAGACCAATGGAACAGAATAGGAATCCAGAAACGGACCAACAAATGTATGGCCAACTAATCTTTGACAAAGCAGGAAAGAATCCAATGGAAAAAACACAGTCTGTTCAGCAAATGGTGCTGGGAAAACTGGACAGCGACATGCAGGAGAATGAACCTGGACCACTTTCTTACACCATACACAAAAAACCTCAAAACAGATGAAAGACCTAAATGTAAGACAGGAAACTATCAAAATCCCACAAAAGAAAACAAGCAACAACCTCTTTGACCTCCACTGCAGCAACTTCTTATTTGACATGTCTCTGTAGGGAAGGGAAAGAAAAACAAAAATGAACTATTGGGACCTCATCAAGGTAATAAGCTTCTGCATAGAGAAAGAAACAATCAAAAAAACTAAAAGGCAACTCATGGAATGGGAGAAGATATTTGCAAATGACATATCAGGTAAAGGGTTAGTAGCCAAAATTCTATATAGAACTTATAGAACTCAACAACAACAACAACAACAACAACAACAACAACAACAAACAAAAACAAAACAAAACAAACAAAAAAACCCAAGTAATCTAGCAAAGAAATGGGCAAAAGACATGAATAGACACTTTTCCAAAGAAGACATCCAGATGGCTAACAGACACAGGAAAAGATGCTCAACATCACTCACAAGGAAATACAAATCAAAACCATAACAAGATACCATCTCATACCTGTCAAAATGGCTAAAATTAATAACTCAGGCAACAACAGATATTGGCAAGGATGCGGAGCAAGGGACACCCTTTTGCATTGTTGGTGGGAATGCAAACTGGTGCAGCCACTCTGAGGAACAATATGTAGGTTCCTCAAAAAATTGCACCCAGGAACTGCACTACTAAGAATGTATCCAAAGGATACAAAAATGCTGATTTGGAGGGGGACATGCACCCAAATGTTTATAGCAGAACTATCACAATAGCCAAATCATGGAAAGAGCCCAAAGGCCCACTGACTGATGAATGGATAAAGATGTGGTATATATACACAATGGAATATTACTCAGTGATGAAAAAGAATGAAATCTTGCCATTTGCAACAATGTGGATGGAACTAGTGGAACAATGTGGATATTATGCTAAGTGAAATAAGTAAGTCATAGAAAGACAGGTATATGATTTCACTCATATGTGGAACTTAAGAAACATAAGGGAAGGGAAGGAAAAATTACATAAAAACAGAGAAGGAGGCAAATCATAAGAGACCTTTCACTATAGGGAACAGAAAGTTGCTGGAGGGGTGCTGTGTGTATATGTGGGGGGGTGGACTAAATGGGTATTTGGGTATTAATGAGGGCACTTGTTGTAATGAGCACTGGGTGTCATATATAAGTGATGAATCACTAAATTCTACTCCTGAAACTATTATTGCACTATATGTATCTAACTTGTATTTAAACAAAAAAAAATAAATAAATTTTTAAAAAATAAATAAAAGATAATGGATCAATCAGTTTTGGTAAATTTATTTCAGTTCTCTTACTTTCCGTGAGGTGTGGGGTTATAAGAGAACATACTAATTAATGTTAGTAATTATGTCTTGCCTTTTCTAAAAGAGTAGTAATCAAATTCTACATCTCAATCAGGAGAATTTTCTAGGATAAAAACAAGCTACTTAACTTTCAGCCCTCCTATATTCCTTTATTTCTCACAACTATCATTTTCATTTTGACAATGGAATATACCATAAACGACTAAAAGTATCCTATAAAGGATACAGTATGCCCCTATTGAAGATTCTATCCATCTTTATTAACACATAGTCGATAACACTTTGTTTGCAAAATTAAGTCAATATCATAAATTCTACCCTTAACCTAATGAGTGACATGGCTCTTTAAGATGACAGAAATGTATAAATAGTTTCTGTTCCTTTCATTATACATGAAAACATAACTCATGGATACCCTTATTAATAAGGAAAGACACAAAACCAATACGGTAATAATTATCTCAATTCTAGTAATTATTAGACATTGTTGTAAGGACCTTCTAATTTACAATTAATAAAATTTATGGTTCATTAGCATTCTTAACATATACCATTTTGTTGTCTTGCTCTCATTCTTTTATTTTCCTTTATGTTCTTTCTGATTTTTTTCTTATAACAATCCTTCCACATTTTCTTTTTCCTATGAAATAGCTGGTAAAAGCCTTAGGTATTTTCTTTTTGACAACATTCACAATTTAGACATTGAATATCTCATATCAGACTGAAATTCCAAGCAGCAATAATATTGGATTCATATGAGTCTGTTGTGATCATGAATATGCTTTCATTATTGCATCTGTATTATTTGGCCATAATACCTGTGAAGTTTGCAATAATACTGTCGTAGTCACTCTCAAACATATATATAATATACAAATAGAGGAGTAGGAGGCAAGATTTTAGATTTAGATCACACTTTAGTACTTCTTCCAACACTGAACTGAGCCATAAAGAGACAGGAGGTAGACTCAGATATGGTAATAAAGCATAATGCATATATAGAATGTTTTCAATAGAGAAAGAATACAAATGAGAAGACTCCTAGGAGAGTCATGTGCCGAGATGTCTGTATTTTAGTCACTTCTCTGGACTAAACATGGTTCAATGCAAAAGAAGAGAATCCTAACAAATGTGAAAGAATAAAGCTAAACCTTGACTCATTAATTTGACCTGCTTATTATGGTCACAAGCACAAAAGTATTGGGAACATGAATTAAAATATACATTCTCTAGCAAGAGTGATTGAGCTGGTGATAGGCTTAAAACATAGGAAATAGAAAAAAAGTTAAATGTGCATTTCATATTAGTGAATCTGAAACTCCCAGGAATTTATATTTCTTTATATCTTGTTCCAAATGTTTTCTTTGTTTATACATTTCTCCCAGTGTTTTTTATTTTTTTATTTTTTTAGAGTTTCTTTTTGAGAGAGAGATGCAGAGAGAGGGAGACACAGAGTCTGAAGCAGGCTCCAGGCTTCGACCTGTCAGCACACAGCCTTTTCACGAGCCATGAGATCATGACCTGAGGGGAAGTCAGATGCTTAGCCAACTAAGCCACCGGAGGCGCCCCTCTCCCAGTGTTTTTGAGACAAAGTCTATTTAAAAATTCATTTTATAGACCAGAAATTGGAAGATGAATTTTGTACGTAATTGTTTATTGGTTGCCCAATGCTCTTTCCTAGAAAATCTCTGAAATTTATGCATCTTAATTACAGTGGGAGGGCCTGGCCAGTATTCAAGATTGTGTGTAGCAAACTGAGTCTTTACTAGTGAGATACATTTAGACATGAACCATGGGTTTTACAATGTTTAGCTTCAGTGCAGCAGTATTTATGAACTCATTGACCTGTCTTACAATCAAGGGTCAATTTAAAAAGTAAAACTATGATACTTAATCCTAGAAATTATGAAAAAAATGGGCTTATACTTGCACAACTCAAAGAGTATGAACATATTTGCCGAAGGAAAACATACTAGTCAAAGTATGCCATACTGTAGATTATGGAACAATAAAAATAGGATTAATGTGTAAACTATGTGGAAGGCAGAGTACAGTTTCAAATGATGTGAATAACTATAGGTTATAGCTGTAGATCAACCAGCAATGGAAAAATAAGAAATTTAATAAAAATCA
Organism: Neofelis nebulosa; assembly: GCF_028018385.1. Lineage (NCBI taxonomy): Eukaryota > Metazoa > Chordata > Mammalia > Carnivora > Felidae > Neofelis > Neofelis nebulosa. The sequence goes on along the minus strand of NC_080783.1, from coordinate 40,529,607 downwards.
TTAAACTGAATCAGCATTATAACTCACTGGGTTATAACAGTTTGTTTAGAAACAGATTCCTACTAATAAATAAATGGACCGTCCAGGTAGAGCAATCATATATTGTGTAAGAGTTTTCAACAAAGGCCCCAAGTTGGTTTAGAAAAGCAGTATACTGCTTACCATAATCAATGTTCTCAACAACAGATCCTTTACTAATTGTTTTTTTTTTAATTCTAAAAAGGTAAGGTAAAATAGGATATTGAGTAAGTATATTTGGTAGATTGAATTTAGATATTCACATTTCTCTATCCCTTTAATACTTTTATCTGCAGATTGATTTGGTATTTTGTCTTTTATTTGTTGATATTTGTACCAGGCTTGAAATTTTATTAGAGTGCTAATGAAATGTTAAAGGTACCAAAAATAAGACTGTATTGTAACATAAAATAATATACTGAGAAAATTTAAATATTCTTATCAGGAAAATTAGAAATCATTAGTTAGGAAGTACAGTCTGGGAAGCCAGATTACCTGGGCTCAATTAAGCTCCATCAGTTACTAGTGATGTGATCCTGCAAAGGATATTTAATCATGCTATGCCTCAGTTTCCTCAGTTATAAAATGAGAATATAATTCTATATGTCCTTCTTTGCAGGGTTGTCATGAGAATTAGAGGAGTCACTGAGCTAGGGTACTTAAAGCAGTGCCCAGCACATGGTATAAATACTCAGTAAATGTTAGGTTTATAATATAATTATACTACTCATCATTTTCCTGTCTTTGATAATTTTTACAAAATGCTTCTAAAATCCTGATATATAGAAATTTCAAATAAAAATTACTGAGGGGCACCGGGGTGGCTCAGTCAGTTTAATGTCTGAATCTTGATCTCTGCTCAGCCCCCGTGTAGGGCTCTGCTCTGGAAGTAGTGAGCCTGCTTGGGATTTTTTCTTTCTCTCTCTCTCTCTCTCTCTGCCTCTTCCCCATTTGTGCACGTTCTCTCCTCTCTCTCAAAATAAATAAACTTAAATTAAAAAAAAAAAAAAAAAATATATATATATATATATATATATATATATAGAGAGAGAGAGAGAGAGAGAGAGAGAGAGAGAGAGAGAGAGAGAGAGTGAGAGAGAGAGAGAGAGAGAGAGAGAGAGAGAGTGAGAGAGAGAGAGAGTGAGAGAGAGAGAGGCAGGCGCAGGCGCCTGGGTGGCTCAGTCTTTTGGTTGCAGGACGGACTTCGGCTCAGGTCATGATCTCACGGTTTGTGAGTTCGAGCCCCGCATCAGGCTCTGTGCTGACAGCTCAGAGCCTGGAGCCTGCTTCGGATTCTGTGTCTCCCTCTCTCTCTGCCCCTCTCATGCTCATGCTGTCTCTCAATAATAAATAAACGTTAAGGAAAAAAAAATTAAAATACGTGTTGAGGGGCACCTGGGTGGCTCAGTTAAGCGGCCGATGTCAGCTCAGGTCACGATCTCCCGGTTCGTGTGTGGGTTCGAGTCCCGCCTCCGGCTGTGTGCTGACAGCTCAGAGCCTGGAGCCTGCTTCAGATTCTGTGTCTCCCCCTCTCTCTGCCCCTTCCCCACTCACGCTCTGTCTCTCTCTGTCTCAGAAATAAATAAACGTTAAAAAAATTTTAAAAATATTGAAAAAATTTTAATAACATTATTCTAAAATCTAAATTAGTAGATGTTGAAATTCACATGCTGGCACGGCCAATGATCATATAGTGTATCTCAACTGCAAATTAGCATGCCTAACATTTGTGTTTACTCAAACTGTTTAGAAATCTGGTAATTTTACTTCCTCTTCAGAGGGTCTCAGTTCTTATTGAATCTACCAGATTGTGCTTTCTTGTTAGCAAGAAATAAGCATAATCCTTTTTTTCTAACTTTAGATGAACCTTCCAATTGATATTAGTGAACTTCCTTAGAATAAACACTTGAGTATAAACAATTTAAAAAATTATAATGCTAAATAAGCATCAGAGATTAGAGCAAATATTCCATAAAATTCAATATATTTTTGAGAATCTCTAGAGATTACAAGAAAGCACAGATGTGATGAATATACACAAAGTAGAAATGTCTCCATATATCAAAATATCCAAAGTAAAAATGGACATTTCAGTGATTTGCAGATGCTTGCTCTATATCTCAACATAGCATCCTGTGCTATTCTTATGGCAACAGGTATCAAATTCAACTATCACCATTGAGTAAAAACCCATACATTGAGTACAAGCCCATGAGTACAAATTCCATGAAGTGGAGACTATGTGTTGTGGCCACTTTTGTACCTGGGGTTGGCTCTGTTGGAAGAGGCACTTAACAAATATTATGATGTAATGAATAAATGACATCAATTATTTAAAAACCTGATGCCTGTGATCATTTAAAATGAATGCAAAATAGCTCTGATCACCTCCAAGACTCTGATACTAAATAAATATAGCTTTTAACTCTACCTTTATGTCATTCTATTCAATGTTGTGTTTTTTAGAGATCTGGTACGTGAAAAGTGCAGCAGTAAGATTGCAAATATTCAGAAAGTTCAATACTAGATTAGTACTGAACTTTCTGAGTGTTGAATATGATCTAATGCTTATATAAATTTTAATAAAATAGTAAAAATTTTGGCTGAAATCAAATACAAAAACACATTCCTATAATCTCTCTCTCTCTCTCTCTCTCTCTCTCTCTCTCTCTCTCTCTCTCTCTCTCTGTGTGTGTGTGTGTGTGTGTGTGTGTGTGTGTGTGTGTGTGTGAAAATTTCCCCAAATATTTGCATCCCATGGAGGCAGAAGGCCAAATAGTTTATTTCTACATTTTTTGTTGTTTGATGCCAGAAAACAGTAATTGCAGAAGTATTTGCACAAAATACATGCTGTTCTGTACATGTGATATTTGGGTCAAATTTAAACCTTGCATGTGAATTTTGGGAGCAGTAACTAAAATCTGAATATCCACAAAAACTTAAAATGAGAGATACTCCAAAGAAAACTAGTCTAAATATGCCTATCATTCTGTAACATGATGTGTCTCTAATTTTTCAGTCTTATTAAAAATTGTGTGAGTACATAATATAAGAGGGCTTTCTTCTCATATGCTTGGCATCTCCAGAGGAGTTAATATTTGTTCTGTGGATCAGTGAGCACTAGAGATAAAATTAAAGCTAATGCACAGATCTCTTTTTCATCTAAGAAATCCTTTCTAAGCCTCATTGACTGAAGGCCCAGTGTATATTACAGGATGTGGGGAACAATGGAGGAAAATAAAACTGAAAAGTCTGGAAAAACAGCCCTGCAATTCAGTCTCTGTTTCCGTAATTTAATTTTATATACTAACTGGCTCTTCCTGCTAAATATGTATTTTTTTTAGTTTTCTATAAAAACTAATTTAGAAATATACAGATTTGTTTGTATGTCTTTAAGCACCTGTTTCACCATAAAAAAAAGAAATTAGAAGAATTACTAATTGAAGTATTACAAAGCACTGTAAATATTAGAATAACTTTTTGAAGGAATATTCGTTCCCATTTTCATTTGAAATGTATTTGGTAGTTACTAAGTACTGTTTATGAATGTTAATGTTTATGAAATGCTCTGCTGAGTTTTTTTAACCAAAATTTATATGAAAGTCACATAGGATACAAGTTCAGTAAAATAGATTTTTATTCTTGTTTAGTAAATTTCCTACTTACACAGTAGGATAATTCCCAATTACATATTTTAATATTTCTGTGAAGATAAAAAGTTGCCTATTTGAATATAGAGTTTAAAAAATATGTTGAGCAAATCACTTCTGTGTGTGAATACATTTCCACAGCATCATAGCCAGTGTAGATGCTATACTTCCGTAGCATCCAAATGCACCATAGCATTTTTTAAGAGATGTTGTCTCAATTTTATGGAAAATTATTTCAAAACTCATGAATTTGAGGGGAGCTTTGGGGTTCAGTCAGTTAAGCATCCAACTCTCCATTTTGGCTCAGGTCATGATTTGAGGTTCATGAGATCAAGCCTCACATCGGTCTCTGCACTGAGTATGGAGCCTGCTTAAGATTCTCTCTCTCTCCTTCTGCCCCTCCCCAACTTGTGCATGTTCTCTCCCTCAAAAAAAAAATTTGAATTTGAAATTTTCTCCTTCAAACCCTATATAATCTATATTCTAAAGGCTGTGTTCTAGTCACTTTAAATGCTTAAAATAAGTATTTTATAGTGAAATTCCAATATACTATCTGCTATAATAGTCTGCATCTTGCAAAAGACTACAATAAATGTTACATACGAGGTCTGTTCTCACCAATATTTCTTCCAGTAATCAACATTTTGAGTATATAGGATAGAGAATTGAAATTTCTGAAATGTACATTTATATATGTATCTATGTATACACGTAAGATATTTAAACATTTATCATACATATTGCAAGGTAATGAAGGTATAGCTATTTGTAACTCTTTAATGTGGTGTAACTGCATTAGGACCTAGGCTGTCTTCCTATTGGAAATTATTTGGAATAACTCATGCCTGCCTTTCAAATATCTCCTTATATGTTGACTAATCTCCTAGTATTTCAGGTTAATTTTTAATATTGGATATAAAAGGTAGAGAAATGTTAAATTAATGAGGCATAGATGCATTCAAAGAAGAGGAGAGAAATATGAAACCTAAAAATCCAGGGAGCAATGAAGACAAAGTCAAGCTATCTTGATTAGGTGTCTACAGGAAACATAAAAGTTTAAAAAGAAATCAAAAAAAAAAAAAAAGGAAAAGGAAAGCCCAACAATGATAAAACTGGAGGGAGGCAAGGACAAACTCAAACATCTATAGCAGTGACCAGGGACATACTGAAAATTTAGACAATGACTATACCATGCTAGGCAAACCACTCTAATCTATGTCAATATTTAAATCATATGGCAAAATATAGATATGTTGAGTTATCTGAATCATTCATACAATGGCATGGTATTTTGTTAATAAAAAATTCACCTTTAGGAATATTAGTGTTTTTGCTGTAAGGAATAAACATGATGTTTGGGATCTCATCAAAGTCCAGTTTTATTTTATTTCTATTGTCCATTTGTAATTCATTCAATGTGGAAAGGTTTTCCCCTGCTACCAAAGTTCTTCAAGCTCCAGGATTATTTTATGTACACTCTTAAACAATACACAGGTCCCTGGCCACCTTAAGATATACAGTAAGATATACAGATACAGCATTTAAAATGGCCCAGTCCAAGATATCAATCAACTTTTACCCAATGGAAAGCCACTCACTTTGCCCCAGCAATGGTCAATAATTGGCTAGCAACCTACTTCAGGACAGTGTTTACCTTCTTTATCTTTTAACCTCCATTGTTTATTCCCCACTCATCTGAGATTGGATCCACAGAAGGGGAAAGGGAGGGAGCTGCTAGAGATAGGAAATGAAAATTCTCAGATGGCTGGCAAGTGTTACTCTCCTAAGCAGATTATGGCTTTCATTCCATTGGTACCTCTCATCATCCTCATGCTTTCCTGGATATGGTGATCCACTCTATTCTAGACTCTCCTTATTAAAGACTCTTCACCTATAGGAGATCTCTTTGGCCAAGAGGCATTTCTCTACCCAGAGACACCCACATCTACAATAACTGCACTCTTGCCCAGCCTTTGGTGGGAGTGCAGTTATTCCCTACCCTCAGTTCACTCCCCTTATTATCCTCAGCGGCGAGTCAGACACAAGTCTATGATGTCTCCCAAAGCAGAGAACATTTAAAACTTTCTAAGATCCTGTTGGAACCTATCTTATCTACACTGGAGATAAAGGAAGCAGCACTCTTCATTCTTCTCTCTTTGGTGTAATAACTCACCTGAGGAAATCTACTCAGAAATGTCCCACCTATTCTTTCTGCCAATTTATTATGCTCACCCAAATGAGGCTTGTTTCTGTTTGCTTATTTTTAGGGTCGTTAAAAATTTTGAAATTTTTCTCAGGAAATTATTTTGAAAGTTCAAAACAGGGTGAATGGGGAAGGGTTTTCTATACTGCAGTGGGTTTTCACTGCACATGCTCAGTCGTCATTCAGATAACCACTACAGTCTTGAAAATATTAAGTGGTGGAGATAGATATCGTTCTACATCAGTCTGTACTGTAACTCTGCATCCCTTACTATTCTGGCATATCTACCCACTACATGCATATGAGAGAATGAAAAAGGAATATAAATAACTTCAGCCCAGCTTCTTTATCACTACAACTATGATACTAGCATGGTCTTGGGGCTAGACAGACTGAGGTCAGAGAAGATCTAATGAGAGGTAGAAAATAGGATTTAAGGCACTGACACTAGACTTTGCTTCTAATACAAACTCATGTCTGTATGAAAACTTTTATAGCCACCTTGCTATGACTGAGTTTAATTAAGATTTGTCCAATCTTGACTTGCAGGTTAGGGCAGGTCATTGTTTTCAACACTTTTAGGTGATTTAGTCCACATTTTGCCTTGGCATTTTTATCTTTTTCTCACTAAGGGGCATGGTGAATAAAAGACAGTATTCACCTTACTTTATATTGGAGACATAAAATAATCTCAACTCTAGAGTGGATGAGAATTGTAATGTTGATTGCCCCTCTTAATTACTCTGCTTCCCAAATGTAAAAATAAGACAACCAGGTTTACTTTACACAGTTAAATACAATAATTTTCATGAAAGCACCTAGAATAGAGCATTCATTCTTCCATTCCTCCTTCATTTGTTCAATCTTTTTATTTTTCTTTCCTGCCATTTTTTTCTACTTTTCTTTCCCTTTAAGTTTTCTTTCTTTTCTTGTTCCCTTCCTCTCTTCCTTTTCCTTCCTTCCCTTTTTTCTTCCTTCCCTTCTTCTCTCTCCCCCTCCACTTTGGATTTTTTAGGATAATTATTTGACTTTTAAAAATCTTACTATACATACCCAGAGATGCATAAAATATTTATGCATTGTCTTCATAATGTGAAGAATGAAATTCTGACCACATTTACATCTAAACACCTAACAAACTCTCAATTTACTTGGCTTAATGAGTAAATAATTTTAAAATGAAGCTCAAATAAACCCTAGGTAAATTATATTTTGTCTTTATTTACTATAGATGTTACACTGAAACAGGTGTGCTCAAGAGTGTAGTAAAAATGGCCATTGCATTATTATCTATCTCAATTGCAAATAACAAATTTAGTCAATAACATCTAATTGTTATGATTGCATTGGATTAAATCTAAAGGAACTGTAATTATAGCATGGGTGCAAAGAAAGATTTTGTATTACTACAGCATTTCAATGTTTTATTAGGATGCATTCAGTCATCTTCTGGTTATGCTACAAAATGCAGTGAGTCTTCTTTAATACAGACTAATCAGAATGAAACTATAAATGGTTTTAAAAATTGTAAATGACACATTATCTCTAAGAATTATTCACAGTAATATCAGGTAACAAATCTTGCTAAGTTAAAATTCTTGACTTGTTTTGAAGGATGTCATAGGATGGTACTTACTGATATAGGATGAAGGCATTTTAGGAGGAAGACTGAGCTTGAAAAAAGGAACAGGAAAATAACACTCTGGGCTTTATATGAAGAATATTGAATTAGGCAAAATGGCATGTATCTCACTGACTGATGAGTGGATATGAATCATGAAGTCCATTCTCCCTTCCAAATTGTTAATTCTGAGCATTAGATGTATGTCAAGGAGAAATATAAAAGCATAAATAAAAGGAAAAAGTCAAAGTTATTTGAAGACTTCTGTTCCATTCTCAGTGTCCTGGACACCCACATAAACACAGACTTCATGACAGAAATAGGATTCTGGGAGCAGAATTAGAGAATGTCTGGTCCATCTCATTCATTTAATATATATCACAAATAAATTATGGAGGGGTTACATGATTTGCCCAAATTGGCAAATATGTTTCTCTAATTTCAGGTAGGGATTTGGGCACAATTGAGGTATGTTCTTTCTGTGCCTCATTTGTTAAGAGTCTTTTATCATAAAAGGATATTTATTTTTTTCATGGTTTTCTGTGTCTCTTGGGATGATATGATTCTTTTCTTTTATTCTATTGATGTGATATAGCACACTGATTGATTTGCATATGTTGAATCATCTTTGTATCTCAGGGATAAATTTACTTGATCATATTGTATGTTCCTTTTAATGTGGTGCTGACTTTGGTTTGCTGGTATTTTATTGAGAATTTTTGCATCTATATTCACAAGAGATATCGACCTATAGTTTCATTTTCTTTAGTAGTGTCCTTTTCTACTTTCCTACATTATGAGGATAATGATGGCCTTATAGAATGAGATTGGTAGTGTTCATTCCTCTTCAAGGTTTTTTGAAGAATTTGAGAAGGACTGGTGTTAATTCTTTAAATATTTGTTACAAATCACCACTGAAGCCATCTTGTTTTGAGTTTTTCTTTGATGGGAGATTTTTGATTACTGATTCAATCTCCTTACTAGTAATCAGTCCATTCAGATTTTCTATTTTTTTTTCTGATTAGTCTTGGTAAATTGCACATTTCTAAGAATTATTCCATTTCTGCTAGGTTGTTCAATTTGTTAGCATATACTATTCATAGTAGCCTCCTATGATCCTTCAAATTTCTGTGGTAATCAGTTTTAATGTCTCCTTTTTATTTATAAGTTTGTTGATTTGAGTCTTTTATCTTTGTTCCTTTGTTAGGCTAGCTAAGAGTTTGTTCATTTTGTTTATCTTTTCAAAGAACCAACTCTTAGTTTGGATAATTCTATTTTTTACTGTTCACTATGTTATTTTTTAATGTGTATTTATTTTTCAGAGAGAGGGAGAGACAAAGCATGAGCAGGGGAGGGGCAGAGAGAGAGGGAGACACAGAATCCAAAGCAGGCTCCAGGCTCTGAGCTGTCAGCACAGAGCCCAATGCGGGGCTTGAACTTACAGACCGCGAAATCATGACCTGAAGTCGGATGCCCAGCCAACTGAGCCACCCAGGTGCCCCTACTGTTCACTATGCTATTTATTTCTGCTCTAATCCTTATTATTCTTTTTCTGCTGCTAACTCTGGGCTGTTTTTCTTCTTCTTCTTCTTCTTTTTTTTTTTCACTTCCTGAAGATATCAAGTTGGGTTGTTTATATGAGATCTTTATGGCTTCTTAATGTAGGTGTTGAATTGCCATGGACTTCCCTCTTATAACTGGTTTTGCTATGTCCCACAAATTGTGATGTTATGCTTCCATTGTATTTTGTCTCAAGAAACATTTTGGTTTTTTTTTTTCCACTTTAATTTCCCCTTTACTTTCTTCATTGATTTATTGGGTGGATGGGAGTGAGTTGTTTAATTTCCATGTGTTTGTAAATTTTCCACTTCTCCTCTTGTTACTAATTTCTAGTTTCATGCCATTGTGGTCAGAGAAGGTATTTAATATGATTTCAATCTTCTTGAATTTGCTTACACTTGTTTTGGGGCCTAAAATATGATCCTAAAAAATGTTCTATGTGCACTTGAGAAGAATGTGTATTCTGCTATTGTTGGATAGAATGTTCAGTATAAGTTGGTTTGGTTCATTTGGTCTATAGCATTATTTAAATCTGCTATTTCCTTATTGATTCTTTATCTTAATAATCTATCCATTCTTGAGAGTGGGGGGGGGGTAAAGTCTCCAGCTATTATTATATTAATGTTTATTTCTCCTTTAGCTCTGTTAGTTTTTTGCTATATATATTTAGGTGTTCTAATGTTGGGGACATGATTATTTACAATTGTTAGATCATCTTGATGTATTGACCCTTTTATCATTATATAATTACCTTTGTCTCTTTTTACCATTTTTACTTTAAAGTCTATTTTGTCTGACCTAAGTACACCTACCCCTGTTTTTGTTTTTAACTGTTGTTACAATTTACTTGAAATGTCTCTTTCCATGTCTTCACTCACAGTCTGTGCCTGTCTTTAAGGCTAAAGTAAGTCTGTTGTAGGTAGTACATTGTTGGATTTTGGTTTTCTGGAGTCTTTTTTGTTTTGTTTTGTTTTTTAATCCTTTCATCCATTCTATGACTTTGGCTAGAGAATTTAATATGTTTAAAGTAATCATTTATAAATAAGGACTTACTATTGCTATTTTGTTCATTGTTTACCAGTTGTTTTATAGATCCTTTGTTCTATTTCTTATCATGCTAACTTTTTATGTGATTTGATGGCTTTGGTAGCAGTATGCTTTAACTCCTCATTGTGTTCTTTTGTGTCATTCCCTTGTGTTTACCATGACGCTTACATGAAATAGCTTAAACTTATAACACCCTATTTTAAACTGATAACAACTTAATTTCAATACAATTCATAAAATTTATATTTTTACTTTTCCTCCCCTTCACATTTAGGTTATTGCTATTACAATTTACATGTTTTTATATTGTGTTAATAATAACATATCATGGTATTTATGGCTAGTTTTACTATATTTGTTTTTTTATTTTTTAACCTTTACACTAGGGTTGTAAGTGAATTATACACCACTATCACCATACTGAAGAATCTAACTATAACAATATATTTATCATTACTAGTGACACACTACTTTTTATGATGTTGAGTAGCATTCTTTTACTTCCACTTAAAGAAATCCCTTTACTATTTCTTGTAAGGCAGATCTAATGATAATGAATTCCCTCAGCCTAGGTTTCTTTGGCAAAGTCTGTATCCCTCCTTGTTTCTGCAGGGCAGCTTCACCTGGTATAGAACACTTGCTTGATGGTTATTTTCTTCCAGTGTTTTGAATGTGTCATCCCATTCTCTCCTGGTCTGAAAAGTTTCTGTTGAGTAATTCAACCTAAAGTTGGGTTATGGGTTATGGGGGTTCTTTTCTATATAACTTTTGTCTTTTCTCATGCTGCTCTTCTCTGTTTAATTTCCACAATGAAAATACTATCTTTTTCATTGTGTCCCATAACTCCTGTAGGCTTTCCTAATTCTTTTTCATTCTTTTTTTTTTCTTTTTCTTCTCTAATTTCTAATGTCCTCTTTTCCAGGTTTCTGATTACATCTTATTTATGGTTGAGTCTGTTTTTGAAACTCTACATTGAATTCTTCAGTTCAGTTATATTTTCAACTCTAGGATTTCTATTCTTGTTTGTTTTTGTTTTTGATGGTTGCTATTTGGTTTTGATGGTTGTCAAACTTCTCATTTGTTCATGTATTATTTTCCTAATTTTGTTTAGATATCTGTATTTTTTGTAGCTCATTAAAGTTTTTTAAGAGGATTATTATGAATATTTTGACAGTTTATAGAGCTCCATTTCTTTAGGGTTAGTTTTGGAGTTTTATTAGTTTCCTTTCCTTTATTAGTGGTGCTATATTTACCTGACTTTTCATGATCCTTGATTCTTTATGTGTCTATCTGAGCATTTGAATCATGAATTCCTTTTTCAAATTTTGCAGGTTTTATTTGGCAGAGACAGTTCACCAGTCAGTTTGGGTTTCTTGTTGTCTGCTGCTAAGGCTCTTGAGCATATGGGGTCTATTGTGGTCTATTTTGGGATGAGGCAACTGTCAGAGTTCTGAGGACAAGGATAGGGGTATGTGTACTACTGCCTGAGAACAATTGGATAAGACTGGTGGCTTGATTACCTACCTAAGTGAGGCTGTAGGATGGGTTCTGCAGTTGCCTGAATTAATACATGGTCAGGACTGGGTACTGGATTCAGTAATAAATGGGGCTAAGAATTACCTTCCCTGACCTGGCAGGACAGCAGGACAGGACTCACATCCTGTAGAGCTATTGTTTGGGGGCCCAACTCAGGCAAGAGTGTACACTAAATATACTGGTCAGATGAGACCATTGGTTTTGCTTTGCATATGGGGAAGCCATGGGCTGTGCCCTTTATTCCAGTGCCACTGTACATAAAGCTGTTGAGTGGGCCATGAAGCTTCCTATGTGCTCTGGTCAAATAGGCTGAAGGCTGCATTCAGTAATAAGCAAGACTATGAATTAGATTTCCTGTACTGGAGCAATGAGAGAAGCTGGTCTAAGTTGGTAAAGCTCTTTGTTGTCTTAATTTAAGTCAATCCACATCCCATTCCTTGGCCTGGCAGGGCCAGTGGTTTTATTCTGCAATCTATCAGCTCCACCTAACTGCCTTTTGGTTACAGTGCCACTAGGCTGCACAGCTTCTAGAAGTTGTCTCCAGTGTTTCTGGTCTGATAGGGCCAGAAGAAACTCTCCACAACAGGTAGACCTGTGATTCCATTCCTTGCCTGGGCAGGAAGAGAAGGGGCTGCTCCAGGCTACTCTCAATTTACCAAAAAGGTTCTGTGGTTGAGAGGGTCCAAGAACTACCTTAAGCCTTGGCTGTCAATTAATCCCCCTGCCTCTGTGTATAGCAATGGGAGTGGAACATTCCCATTGATGGCTTTGCTCTAGGGTCAATCAGCTCTGCCCAGCCATTTCTCAGCTCAAGTAACACTGTGCTGCACTGGTTCTAGGAGTTGTCTCCAGCTCTTCTCTCAGATGGGGCTGGAAGACATTCTCTGCAGAGGGTGGGGCTATGACTGAGCAACATGGCTAGGCATGGGCAAATTTGGGCTCTAGGGCCAGCAAAAGTTCTGTCTGAGCATCTGAACTAGGGATATCTGTATGCCACCATGTTCCCTGTTCATAGTGCACCCCCAAATTGGTTCTGCAGGTAAGTAAAGCTGCTGGTTGGGATTACCACTTGGGCACAGCAGTTATGAACTCAGTCTGTAACTCTGTGTGATGGTTGTTGTAAGCCCCTCTCCTCTTCTATATCACAGTCAGATTTCCAGTGGTTGAGCCCTGCAGATCCCTGTAATCCCTGTGCTGTGAGATCAGATGTAGCTCACAAAGATGGGCAGGGCTGGTTGTCCCTGCTGGGTTCTGTTTTCCCACTGGAGAAACCAAAAGCTCAGAAGAGACCTTTCCAGGTGGTGCTGCACTGTCCTGGGGGAAGAGCAAAGCAGTCAACATGTAGTCCCTTCTCTTACCCTTCTAATACAGTCTGTTTTGGTCTCTGAGGTCTCTCAGCCTCACCTCTGTGTTCTAGGGTTCTCTCAGGGGTGCCTTGTTATGCAAGAGTTGTTATTTGTTCTTCTCGTGATGGGGAGCAAAGTCAGCAACAACTTATATCACTATTGGGTGATGTCACTTCCCCTTTTGTTTTTTGTTAGTCATCAACCACAAGCAAAGAAAGTAACAGATTAAATAGAGAATGTGAAATAAATGGCAGGTAACTTTCACAGGAGAATTGAATAGTCATTTTATCCAATCATTTGATGGGAGAAGGAAAAGTATACTTCCACAAGTAGTTTCAAACCAAGGCAAAATGTGTACTATATATCAAAAAAAAAAAAAAAAGGAGAAAATTGCCAAGAAAAAGTAAAAAAGAGCAATATTGGAGCACCAATCTGAATGAATTCCAGCTATACAGATTTATTCAGCTCTCTAAAACAATGGCATAATCCAGGAAAACATAAAAGTGAAATGGAATTTCAGCAATAAAATTCAATATTAATAAAGCACAGCATATCCAAAAGATAAAACAATCCAATCACTAGCTTTTTTATTTATACAATTTCTTCCAAAAAGATGGATCAAAGCATGTGTGCCTGCAATAGGAGACTCACTCTTTTATTAAGATGAGAAATGTCTATAATAAGTTGTAAGTTCCCATACTTAAAAAATGTAATGGGTGGGTCCTACTGAAGAAGGAAAAAGAGTTGTGTCTGATTCATCTTGACTTCACACCAATGAGATGCAGATTGAATGTATCCTCCTTTAATGACCGAGCAAGAGAAGCCAGGAACATATAAGCATGCAGTTCACACAAGCATGCGTGTGTGTGTGCGCACGCACACAAAGTAAACAAGTGGTATACATATCTTCTAATCATTTGGGTTTTAATAGCAAACTCTGCCTTTCTCTTGGCCTAAAGCAAGGGTTTGAATTGAATTGTTTGAGTTCATATTTCATTTCAATCCAAACTATAACAATAGTCTTTATTTTCACTTACTCTCAAATTCAAAAGCGCTCTCTGAAATAACACAAGTAGCAGTAGCATATAAATATAAGATGACCCACAAGATATAAGAATAGAAATAGTGGCTATCTACACAGGCCTTAACTACGAAACAATAAACTCTCACAGAAACCAATGTTTCCATGTAATTTAGTTTCCAAAGCCCATGGATTCCCTGACTGCCCCCCACTGCAGGTGTTCTGCTCTAAACAATGAATCTGAGCACAGAAAAATAACATTTTATGTCAAGTATACTGAAAGGATCACACACACATCACCAAATCCAGTATGTGAATCAATAGTCAAACACTCAATTACATGCCAGTCACAACCATGAAAACTTGGATGGAACAGATATCAGTGGGTCATAGAGTAGAAGAAAATAGCCTTGAAGATGTTTTGCCATGGTAGCAAATACAAGTTTTCTTTTGTAAAAAAACAAAATAAAAACAGAAACAAAAACTAGTGAAACAGCATTTTATTACAGTTATGTAAAAATTGTTTATTGGTTTATCTTAAAGACACAATTCTTTTGTAAAATAATTCACTATTAGATTAATTCTATCATTTCATCTAATGTTTGTCACTGGATTAGATTTGTTGAGCTCATATAACAATCTGTCTTCCCCTATTAATTTTTCATCTTACCATACAAATAGTAGCACATTAATCAACAAACTCCAGTTACTTCAATATGAGCCATTTCATGGTTCACTGAGTTAAATTACAACTTGAAATACTCCCCAGTTGAGAAAATTTACCAAAGTTACTTAGTCATTATCCTCTATCTCTTGTCTTGTTTTATGAAATAAACAAGATTGTGATAACTTTTTACTTTCTAAATGTGAAACATAAGCTTCATATTTAACTGCACATTTATATGGCTCTTTCTATTTAGATAATATTATGAATTTCTAATGGAATAACAATTTTTGGTGCCATGGAACATGCTTTTAATGTTAATTCAATAACAGAAAAATAGGATTTCTTCCATTTTATGAAAAGCTGTGTTTCAAAGGTCATTCTTTCACTTATATATTTAATAGGAATATTAAAAATAGTTTTTATGCCTTTGTTCTCTGAGCTCAACTGCACACAATATTATCCTAGCCTGCAAAATCCTAATAAGTACATTATGGAAGACATGAAAATAGTAAAAACAAACAAACAAAATACATATTATGGTTGACTTATATATTTTCTAAAGTATTCCCTGAAAGACAAAAGTGAGTAGTTTTCTACCAGAACATTAAAATCTGGTAAAATGCCTTTATTGAACCTGTCAGGAAAGAATTTGTCATTAGAGATAGTATATTCCAGAAATCTGAAGTTGGGGCCATAGCAATTTCCTGGGGAGATGGTTGGTGCACTTTCTACTCCATGGAGTTATTTTCAGGAATGGGACAAATACTTCCATAGTGCCCCATTTCTAATGCTACAATTAATTCCCCAGTGGATGCTTGGATATACTTAGGATAGTTTATTTCAAGTTTGTCTTTGGAAGATATTATATTACATAAACCTAAAAATTAAAGCTGATTATTTCAGCACAGGAACAAAGCAACAAGGGGGAAAAAGGAACGCTTAAATCTAAAGGTACCCACGTTCTATTTTTTTTTAATAAGAGTAGCTTATTAATTATTGAGTCAATCTAATGTGTAAGACATAAAGGAAAATATATTATAAATGTCAATTCCTATGCAAAAGAAATGAAGCAAGCACAGTGACCAATTTCATCATGGTTGTATGGAGATACATAATCCTTCTAGTCCTTGAGTTAAAACTTAGATGATAAAATCTACTGTAGGTCATAAAACTTGATTTGAGAGAGTAAAAAGTATTTTTGTATTTATTCTAACCTTGGATACAAACATGGTATTGCTTATTGCCTGGGCACATTAGCAAATGGTGCAGGGATGTCATGTGTATCTGACGACCCTTCATCTTGGCAGTGGGGCTATGGTGAACAGCTGAACATTAAGCACGGCTGACACACCCCCAATCTGTCTATTATGCAGATACAGCTGGAACACTGACACTGGGGTGGTGCTAAACGTTGTTTTGCTCAGAACCTTGAGAACTTTTCAAATGACAATTAATAATCTGTGAATCAAATCAAACCGAAAATTCATATTTTTCTTCTTGATCCTCTATGATCTAGATTATTTCTCATGATAACTAGTGTCTAAACACTACTCATCTGTTAAACTATTTACATGAATTCACCTAGTTACCAATGAATTGTTCTTAGCCTATTTCAGTGCATTCATATTTTTCAGGTTAAAAAAATTTAACCATAATTCAGCTTACTAACATTCAGATGCATTTCAAGATAAAATGAACAGTCTTGGATATAGAATCACTGAAAATGTTCAAATATTGGTTGACTATGTGGCAAAAAAAATCGGTTTGGTGTTTGTGACTTTAAAGTTAGTATTTAAACCTGATTTCATGATTTTTCTCATAACCAGAGTATTTAAGAGTAACCATTCTTCCTATCCATTCCTTCACTATGTATATTTTAGAATCTACTTTTTTGTTAAATAATGGAATTGAAATCTTAATATCGCATTTTAGTTTTTGAAATGACTATTGCTTCCTGAAGCTCTTTTCACAATGGTGTCAAAAGCATAACATTTCTCTTTTGAGAAATTTGTTGAAATTGCAGGTATTGGTTAGCCTTATAATTAGCTTGATTATTAGCATCATATATAATCTTGGTGATATTAACAAGACAGTTTCTATTTTAAAATTATATTTTTTAACCTTTTATCATCTTTTTTGATATATATATCATACCCTACTAATTTGAGGATTATTTTAAAACCCTAGCTTTTGACTCCTGTATTTTTTTTTTACTCCTGTATTCTCTTCACAGAAAGAAGAGTATAATAAATTAATATTTTGCATTGTTCAGGAGAAATTTCATTATGGTGTTAAACAAAGATGTGTCATTTTTATGGAAATAATAGTACTCAAGGTCTAAATCATGTTTTTGACATATTCAGAATTTCTGAGCTTCTGAGCTAAGTTCTGCTGGCAAAATTCATTTTATGACTCCTACTTTATCCAGTATTAAATTGCCTAAGTGATTGTATGTGCTTTTTACTGAGATAATTTTAAGGTGATCCTATCTGCCCCTATTCTACCTCTGTCCAGTTTCTAAAAATAAGTTAGAAAAATAATAGAAATCAAATATCTGCCTCTTCATTTATTTTTTGACCCAACTTGTATTTTTCTTTATGTAGTGACTGTTACATTGACCTTCTATTTTTCAAATTCTTAGCTCTTGCAGGGCTAATAAACCTCTTAACCAGTAAGTAGAATCACAATTTCTCTGTGGCTCAAAGTAAGCATAGATTCAGTTATAAATACAGGGTGAAATCCAGATATCTAAAAAATATAGAAAAAACATGTTTTTAACTGCCAGCATTGGGGCGCCTGGGTGGTTCAGTCGGTTAAGCGTCCGACTTCAGCTCAGGTCATGATCTCACGGTCCGTGGGTTCGAGCCCCGCATCGGGCTCTGTGCTGACCGCTCAGAGCCTGGAGCCCATTTCAGATTCTGTGTCTCCCTCTCTCTCTGCCCCTCCCCTCTTCATGCTCTGTCTCTCTCTGTCTCAAAAATAAATAAACGTTAAAAAAAAAATTTAAACTGCCAGCATTGAGCATTATTTTGTTATTTTAACAAATGTTTAACTTGTTTTGTTTTTTTCACTGAAAATTTTTGATCCTCTGTTACTACCAGGAGGGGGAAAAACAAAACAAAACAAAACAAAACAAAACAAAACAAAACAGCCAAGTTCTTTTGATATCAAGCAACCTCAAAACTGACTAGAATGGTTTATGGTAAAGGTTTTCTCTGTAAAAATCAGTTAAATCATTAGCAAAGGAAAACATCCATCAAACTCAAAAACTGAGAAATTTTAAAAATGCTTATAGGCAATCCTACCAAATAGGTGGGAAGAACTTCTATAGCCATTGCTTAGATATCACAGACTCAGAGAAGTAGAACACATCCTCAAAGTTGGAGAGCCTTTAGTGGCCAATCAGAGCTAAAATGCCATGGCTTGCTTTCTGAACTTGGAATCCAAACAACTGTGAGGCTTGTAGGAGGCACTGCCTGGCATTTCAATGTATTTTGCCTTGCACATAGAAAAGCTTTTTATCTGGTCACCTAGGAAATTCACTAAGTTATGCCAAAGTCACTGGATAATGTAATCTTTTCTGTAGGAGTAAATGGGCCAAATAGGTTGTTTACTGTAGTAGAAAATATGCCATCAGTTAGACAAAGGCCATGTGTCAGGAGTTTATCCTTCCAGAGACTCATTATGAAAAACTAAATCTCAAGGTGTACATGGATGAATAGAGGATAAAGGGTCAGAATAATTTAACTTACTTCATGGTCTGTATTCTCTTTTATCAACTGATGGCCAAAGTTTGCTGTATGAAGTCCAAACAAGTTTTTTCAAAGATGCACCAAAAATGATATTTAGGAAAAATAAAATTGAGTACATTTCCAAAAGTTAAAATTATTTTGATGAATCAAGATATAAGATAATTAAGAATAAAAATTTAGCAAAAAAAATTTAGAATAGTTTCATTTATTTTAGGATTGGCTTATAATTAATTTATTAACTAATAATTATAATATATTACTTGAAGTTTTCCTTCCTTCATTAAGATTTTCCCATGTCAGGGATAATATTTTGCAGCTTATAATCTTTTAATGACATATCTTAAAAATTGAAAGTACATCAATATGTAAGGAGGACAGTTATAGTCACAAAGGCATGAGAATTAAAGATTAAATTTCTAATTAACATCAAAGGTGAATTTGAAAGAAGAAGATACAGTAAAACTTTGATTAACATAGCCAAGGTTTCAATTAATCAATTTTTTCCTTAAATTTAAGGTGAGTCATACTATAAGAAAATGATCTTACATTAAAAATTTGGTGAAAAAAATAATTTAAACCAAATTTTGGAGTAACTATGATGTTTAATCTATATCTTATATTGTCTAAGGGCAATTGATATAGAGATCATAATCCTATAGTTCTATAAGCTTATCACACTGAGGATCTAAGCTATACTCAACTTGTTAGAATGTCTAAAATCTAGTCAATGAGCACTGGGTGTTGGATGGAAACCAATTTGACAACAAATTTCATATTAAAAATAACTAACTAAATAAATAAATAAAATAAAATAAAATAAAATAAAATAAAATAAAATAAAATCTAGTCAAAAATTAATGTCAATTCACTCTCAGCCAGTAATGACTACCTTACCTTTGTTAATGCTGGTTAACTAAACTAAGAAAAGAGCATTATCTGTGCGTAAGTGTTCTTGGAGTAACAGGCAAAATAATGCCTACGATTACCGGAATACTAAATTAATGCAAAATTATCTAGACATATTTCGATCAATTACACATTAAAATGCTAAAATAATATTTTAAATCTTAATGATTTTCTCATGTAGAGACAGGTCATACTTTTATCTTTGTTAAAGCTACTTATACAAAAGGCCTGATTTCTACTTAAGTAATACGGAGGCCAGGAGATGGTTGATTTATTGCTTTGTTCAAAAAGTCAGGAAAGTGGTACTGAATGGGGACCATGTACATGCCCTAACTTTACAGTAACAAAATATTTATGAGTGTTTCAAGGATCAGACATACGTTAAGAGACAGCAGGAGCCTTCCATCTAAACGCCATGGAGCAACCAGGGATTTCAACACCGTAAGTCTTTGTGGAGTGGATGACCAGTGATTCAAGTTGAGGGATCTCTTATTCACCATTTTCCTGAAATTTCCACTCTGTTCAAGTTCTCATGGACACCTCCACACCACATTTCTGCCCCAAGAGATAGATTCCTCTCACCCTACAAACACATGGCATGGGTATTCACAGAACATATTTATTAAGACATAAGCTTCACATGAAATATCATTTTCCTCTCGTTCCCCATCCTCACTTATTTCTATAACTTGAAACAGGTGAGAGAGTTGAAGAGACCTGTTACATTTTTAGTGCTTTCCTCTGCGAATTCTGCATTTGGAGATTTGTCTTATTCATGCCTTAGTATACCTATACTACAAGCTGGTGAGTGAAAAACGGGAGGTTTTATCCTAAAATCCTGTTACACAAATGTTTTGCATCATCAGAGATTTTTATTTATTTGACATAACTATTAAGCACTACTTACATGCTGGTTTCTGAGAGTGGAATTGTAAACAAAATGAAGATAATCCCTAACTTCATGTAACTTACAGTTTAGTGGAGATAGTACTCACATGACACCCATGATGCCACAATACATTCACGACAGATTAGACAGCAGAGCTAACAGACTGATAGCTCAGCATACTTTCCTAAGTAGTCACGACCAATGCATCAAAACTGTCACCAGATGTGAATCTTCTTTCATTCTCATTTGTTAACAGCCAACTATAAACTGTGGAAGCAGGGAGCAAGCATTGTACAACAGTATATGCCACAGAACATAAAG
The DNA here is from genome assembly GCF_028018385.1 of Neofelis nebulosa. Taxonomy (NCBI): domain Eukaryota; kingdom Metazoa; phylum Chordata; class Mammalia; order Carnivora; family Felidae; genus Neofelis; species Neofelis nebulosa. The sequence goes on along the minus strand of NC_080783.1, from coordinate 40,509,070 downwards.
CGCCATTTGATCAATAAATACTTCTTTATTTGTATCGTAGGTATTTTATTTGTATTAAATATTGAAGATCATGGCTTTTTGCTTTAAAGTAATATCAAACATGTGCTAAGTGAAATATTACAGAAAAGGATGAGCTTAGATAGTTTCCTAAGTAAATGAGGAAAAGTTGATGACAGGATTGCTGCTATAAATGTATAGGAATTATAAATGCATTCATCAGTTTATTTTATTAAGCACTTACGCTGAGCCTGCACTACTTTAGGCTTGAAAGAATCATTCAATGAACAAAAAAGACAGGACCCTGCCCTTGTGAGGCTTGCATCATGGTGGGAGAGATACATAGTACATAACAGACATGATAAATAAGGAAAACACATAGTATATGAGAAAGAGATATGAGCAGGAAAAGGAATATCTGGGGTCTAGGGGGAACTAAGAGGGCAGGCTGCGGGAGTAAGTACGTGGTCATTGCAAACATTATCAAAGGTGAAATTTAAGCAGAGTTAAAGGAATTGAGGAAGTTTCCAAACAGTGGAAGGAAAAGTAGTGAAGGAAGAAATGTTCCCCCCAAATTATCAATTAATATTTATGGAGTACTAGCTAGGAACATGGGAGTCTGTGAATAAAGAGGAACAAGGCTATGTTCTAAAGCATACCTGTCCCTTTGCAAGTTGTTGATATAATTATAGAATAAGGAATTGAGGACACAGAAGAAAAAGTAGGTAAAGTACATGGCAGAATAGAAAATATATCTTAACAAAAATAAGTAATCAGAAACAAAATATATCATGGCCACATGGCCACATGTCTAAGTGTTTAGATAAGGGAGCTGAGAGGTGAACATTTTAATGAGCTTGGAAATGACCTTTCATGATGTAATCAGAGAAGGAGTTGAAGGCTATAAAAGAAAGGAGATTGAAAAGCTCATCTCCCCTTTGTCTATGTCACAGGAATTATGTTTAATAAGGTTTATAGGTTTTCAACATTTTTGCTATAGACTAGCATCTATTCACTTATATGCTGCCTTGCTTCCTTTATTTTAGATTAATGATCTATTTTTGAAATTCAATCTAACCCCTCCAGTTCTGCGCTAGATTGCATTTGCTATTCTCTCCTGCATCATTTTCACTTTCTTCATTACTTCTTCCTAATCAACATGCAAAATTACTCTTTGTCCCTCTTACAAAAAAAAAAAAGAAAGAAAGAAAGAAAGAAAGAAAGAAAGAAAGAAAGAAAGAAAGAAACAAAGAAACAAAGAAAAAGAAAAGAAAAACCTTTGAACTCCTCACATTCTGCTCGAATTCTGCTTAAAACTGGTTCAATCTTTGTATCTCTTCACCTACTGTAACTGCTCTGAAAGTCATCACTGATGGATGCCAAATCCAGTGATAATTCCTGGTTCTTCATCACATTCTATCAGCAACTTTGGATACAGGTGATTTATCCCAGTATTTGAATGACCGTCCTCTTTTAGGTTATAAAGAACTACACTTCTCTGATTTACTCTCACTTCCCTGGCCATCTTCTTTTCCGGTTTGCCCTTACATCTCTAACCACTAAGTACCAGAGGGTTTTTAATGCTCAGTTTTCTAGACCTTGTAGCAAGTTCAGTCCTCTGAAAAAAGACACTGAGATTGTTTGGCATGCAGCACACTGCTTAGGGAGGGAACCGTGTGAAAGGCAAAGAGTGGCAGCAGGCATGGGCAGTGGGGCAAGTGGAGCTGCAGTGCAGACCCGGGACAGCTTCAGCAGACCCTGCTGGGATCAGAGTCAGAGCCGCCCTGAACTAGGCTGAAACGGTATGGGTTTTATACCTCCGTCTCCATCGGTCATTGGATGTGGTTGGCCCAGCAAGGTCCTCTGAAGCAAACCCCGAAGTAGTTCTCAGATGGAGGCTGTGTGCCAACAATGCTCCCAGCTGCCAGAGGGGCATCGGGACAGCTCATTTGCAGACCTCCCCTCTACCTACAAGGAGTCCCTTTTTATTTCATGCATTCTTATGGCTTCATTCCAAAAATACATAATGTGTTTCATATGCGTGGCCAATCCCAAAAGTACACAACACCTCAAACAAAATATATCCCAAACTAAACTCCTGATCCACCCACCCCAATATGTTCATCTCACGGTCTTCCCCATGTCAGTTAATAGCAACTGTATTATTCCAGTAGCTCAGGTTTAAAAACACAGCTTTTCCTTTCCTTTCTTTTCTTTTGTTCTTTTCTCTTTCTTTTTCTTTCTTTTTCCCTCTTCCTTTCTTTTTCCCTTTCTTTCTTTCTTCTCCTTTCCCCCTTTCCTTCCTTCTGCCTTGCCTTCCCTTCCTTCCTTCCTTCCTTCCTTCCTTCCTTCCTTCCTTCCTTCCTTCCTTCCTTCCTTCCATGGAGTTATTCTTAAATCCTCTTTCTTTTGGTCTCCATACTCAATCTACACACAAACTGTATTGGATTTACTTTCAAATATAATTAAAATTCACCACCCTGTTATGCAGAGTAAACCAGCAGGAGCTATGGGAGGCAGGCTCTTTAGTAACAAGACAAGGGGCTGAGCCCTGGTTCCTAAAGGTAACTGGCTTAAACAATTCTGTGGACTGGCAGGGAAGTGAAAGTCATTAAGTTAAGGAACAGGTGAGGTACAGCTGGTCTGTGAGGCTCATAGATGTCCAGACAGCACATAAAATTTTATACCTTATGTTACAAAACTTCACATCAACTCGTCTGATGCAAGTCACCATGACAGCAGTAGCCTACTAACTACTATTAATGAAGTGGTTACAAAGACCACTATTTCAAAGTGGTTGAAATAGATCAGATCAAGTCTCTCCTGTGCTTAAAACCTTAAAATGACTTCTCATCTCCATCCAAAAAAACAACAAAAAAAGCCAAAGTCCTTGCATAGCTTTAAAAGGTCTAACATTTTTGGGGTCCCGTTATCCCTCTGACTTTATTTTCTAATATTCTCTTCCACTAACACACTCTGCTTTAGCCACATTGACCTCCTTTCTGCTTCATGAGCACATTAAGAATATTTCTATAGCAGGAACTCTGCTCTTAATTTTCATTCTGCCTTGAACCCTTTACCCTCCTTTAAATTTTGTTCACTCATTCACCTCTTTTGAATATCTGCTTATATGCCATCTTTTAAAAGAGGGCTCCCCAAACCTGCTCATTGTAAATTCCATACACTCTCATTCAGCATGTTATCTACTTCATTGCTTTCATTCTCATATAGTTATCACCATCAAAAATGGCACATAATTTACTTAGCTATTCTATCATGTGTTCATTTCTCTCCATTAAGAGTTAGTTTGTCTACTAGTTCACGCTCATTAACAGCATCACCTAAAACAAATGTTTGGTATATTTGGGTATGTAATAACTTACTAGTTAAATAAATCAATACACTTATCCTTGTTTCATTATTTAACATAAGGTAATATGAAATTTTAAAATATGTTTTTCAAATATGGAGCATGATTTTTCCTAAAAAAATAAAAATAATAAACACTAGATTTTTTTTTGCCCAGACCAGGCATGGCATAGGGTAAAGCTTTGCAAAAGTGACCCAGAGGGCTGGGAAACATAGACTACAAGTTCAAGGAGTAGGTGTTCCTCGGTGTAAACCTTAGCAAATGGAATGAGAGACAGAATATAGGAAGGATCCATCATATCAAGTTCGTGCCCTTCAAAGCAGTGATTCATACAGCTTCTTCAAAGCCCTCCCATGTGTCTGGTTCTGTTTTCTGGTGAAGCTAGAAACTATTCTGTAAAGTCCCATCTTATTTTTACTTTTCCCTCTTCTCTGCCTCATATCACTTTTTTGTTCACCATTGTTTTGAATTACACCTTTCAAGAAAGAGTAGGCATATAAGAATGACTCAGGCTTAATTCTCTAGACAAAAAAAGGCTAAAATACTTTTTCTACCCCAGAACAAAATCACTTCAAGAGGTAACAGAGATAGCTATAGCTAAAAATGAGTCTACAATCTAGTTAGTAATGCAGAGGAGACAAAAAATGTGAAATTACACAATATAGAATTAGAAACTAAATCCATACGCAAAAGTGTGGGTGATTTGGATAACAAGAACAATAAGAAGAATATATAAGAATATATATATTATAGGTTAAATTTATCAGCGAATATTGACCTTAAAGGACTTAAGGGTATGACTTAGAAGAGCATAAATTTCCAGGAATTCTAGCCTAACGAAATACTTGGACCAGGGAAATGTTATGAAAGTGTACATGTATAAAAGAGAGAGAGAGAAGATAAAGGGGAAGATTTGTTTCGAGTAATACTAAAAAGCAATGAAAATAGGTAAGGTATAGATGGAATGCAAAGGAATTTACTGAGAACAAATGCTAAAAAATATGATAAACCAAATACCTAGCTTTGTACATAAAAAAGGAGATAGATGATTTCCCTTTTCAATGAGAGGAGTAGATACTATGTTACAATATAAGATTTTCCCAAGAATTTCCCATAACATACCTCCTGATTTCACACAAATATGTGAATGTGTATATACATATTTCTACTGAAATAGCTCAATTTATTGCTTTGAATTATTCTATAAAATACAATTTACTCAGAAAATGGATATTTTAATAGATGAGTGAAATTAGGAGGTATAGGCTGCAATATGGGTCAATTCCAGTAAAGCAATCCTAGAAAAAAAAAGGATAAAATAAACAGTGCTGTACAGATGTAAAAGCCAATAACAGTCTAGGGACTTGAAAAGCAATTGTGCCATGAGTGGTTGAAGGACACAGAAAAGAATGCCAAAGGATGCCAGAGACTCCATCTGTCTTACAGGCTCCATGGATTTAATGGAGCCAGCAGCCATGATTGTTTTATGTACTATATACCAGAACATGAAACAGCACTTGTCATAGAAGATTCCAATAGTATTTATTCAGGGGTGCCTGGGTGGCTCAGTCGATTGGGTGTCCAACTCTTGGTTTCAGCTTAGGTCAGGATCTTACATATTGTGAGTTCGAGCCCTATGTCTGACTCTGCACTGACAGTGGGGAACCTGCTTGGGATTTTCTCTCTCCCTCTCTCCCTGCCCTTCCCCTGTATGTGCACTCTTTCAAAATAAATAAATAAACATTTAAAAATGGTATTTATTGAATCAATGAATTGGTCAAAGTTCTCCATAATTTGGAGTATCAGTAATTTTCCATAGCTCCCTTAAACCAAAATAAATAGCTAACAATTTTATTTATTAAATAGCTAGGTCCAAACATATTAATACATGTTTATGTCCTAACAATATGGCACATGTTTGTTGCTACATAACATCTCAAACCTTCATTCCCTATTCCATATTGATTGCCATCCCCATACTTTCTTTTCATCACAATAACTGCTTAAAAGCCAACTTCACAAAGATAGAACATCATCAAAAAGAAGTGAGCCATCAAATGTTGAGACTACTTAAAGCTCGCAGTTTTCTTGATGTTTGAAAAGCATTGATGTTTCCCAGAAAATTTTAAATATCTCTCAATGCCCCTGGAAAATGTATGGTACACTGTTGGGGAACCTCAAACTTAATTTAAAATAAATGGAAGGTGTTTATTAAATTTTAATTTCACAATTTTTCAAGGATTGGTTGTTAGCATTATATGTGTGTGCATATAAAGTTTATTATATAGAAAAAATAAGCCACTGTTTTATATCTTCACTATTTGCTTTTGGTGTCAAATATTATAATTATTATAATCTCTATTATCAAGTAGAAAAATATTACAAATCTTTAACAATTCAACAAGGCACAGATCCTATATCCAAGGCATTGGTCACCTGTATATTAGGGTACTTGAACATGTATGTTACTCCTAACTGATAAACTATTAGAAAATGTTACATGTAGAATATATAGCAATTGAATAATTCAACCCCTTCATCCTTAAAGTATCATTTTCATCAGTATTGTCTAATAGGTTCTATGGAAAGAAAAATGGGCCAAACAACAAAATAAACCTCTGTTGATGTTATATTCCTCTTCAGCTACTGTCCTGCCTATTCCCCTTATGGCCAAATTGTTAGGAGAGTATTAGGGGGTAGAAACTTAATCCACAATGGATGTATACAGAATATGTATTGATCAGTGTTCTCCAGAGAAACAGATCAAAGAAGATGTGTGTGTGTGTGTGTGTGTGTGTGTGTGTGTGTGTGTGTGTGTGTAAAGGATATGTATTATAAAGAACTGGCTTATGTGATTATGGAGGTGGGTAAATTGCCAAATCTTCAGGTAAGTTGAAAGGCTGGAGACCCAAGAAAGCCAATGATGTAGTTCCCATGTGAAGGCAAGTTCAAAACCCAGGTAAAGTTGACATTTTAATCCAAAGGCAAGAAAAATTCTAGTCTGAGGAGGGTGAACTTTTTCTTCTATTCAGGCATACAACTGATTGGAGACCCACTAACATTAGGGAAGACAATCTTCTTTATTCAGTCTACTGATTTGTATGTTATTCTCATCCAAAAACACCCTTGCAGAAACACCCAGAATAATGTTTGACCAAATATCTTGGTACCTCAGCCCAGTCAAGCTGACACATAAAATTAACCATTTCAAAGTATAATCATCTTTTATATAATTTGAGTAATGTTTATTTCAAGTGCCACTCCTCAGAAGAAATGTGACTATAGTCAAATGGGATCTTCCCAATTTCCTAGGGCTGTCTTAAAGTTCTTGGAAGCTTGTGTAACATCCAGATCTTATAGAAAAAGAAACACCTGCCTCATCTTGGGTCATCTGTCCACAAGGGCATCCCCTGAGATCTCTCATGTTCTCCCTGGTCCTCAGTGGTTGAACATGTGATTTCTTATTGCAACTCCCTGTTTTCCCAACCACGTGGACACTTCAGGTTCAAGATCATTCTCTGTTACTTTTCACTTGATCTTAACCAAAAGGCAGAGAAGAGGTTCTGTTACTTTTCATACCATGAGTAGGTACCTAGAAATTATTTCACTGCTTCAATAGTACTCTTTATTTTTTTAATATAATTTATTGTCAAATTGGCTTACATACAACACCCAGTGCTCATCCCAACAAGTGCCCTCGTCAATGCCCATCGCCCATTTTCCCCTCTCCCCCACGAACCCCCACCCACCCTCAGTTTGTTATCTGTATTTAAGAGTCTCTTGTGGTTTGTCTGCCTCCCTCTCTTTGTTTGCAACTATTTTTTCCCCTTCCCTTCCCACATGGTCTTCTGTTAAGTGAAATAAGTCAGTCAGAGAAGAACAGATATCATATGCTTTCACTTATATGTGGATCTTGAGAAACTTAACAGTACTCTTTAAAATAAAACTCTGAATGAAATTGTCAAGAAGCTAAGACCCTTCAGATGTTCCCTTTCTGGAAACTTGCTGTCCTTTCAGAGTTTTGCTCTTAAAGCAAGATGCAATGCAATTACAAGAAACCCAGATATGTATATACCAGTGTCTCCTTGGATATTCTTTGGCCCTGGAGATTCTTTGGTGGAGGCATAGTAACATGGGAATGAAAGTGGGACCTTCTCCATCTCATGTTTCTCCCAAATACTTGTCTATGTCAGAGCTTAGATTTTTGGAACCAAAACAGGAAGACCTGTTTTGCACTGCTATCCATTCTCTTGCATTCCTCCTCTGTTATGAGCCAGATGTCTCAAGGAAGGAGAAAGGAGGTGCTCATAAAAAAAAAAAATGAAATGCTGGGGGAAAAATAAAAGACTCATTTAGGGTCTCAGAGCATTATCCCATAACATAACTGCCCATACTTCATGCCTCTATATTATCATGTTATTAAAAAGCTTGGGAATATTTAAATAATTATAACTATATGTATAATAAATAATGCCTACAGAAATGTGTCTGTATCTGAAAATATGTACTATAATTCTCTAAAGCTTACTTGAAAAAACAAGCCAAAATAACACACACACACACACACACACACACACACACACACACACACACACACAGACTTTATTGTACAAAGCCCAAAGCAAAACCCAGAGCTCATACTCGTGTAAGTACATTGGAATATATACTCCAACACATAGAACTCTGTGATCTTATCATTTATTTCACATCTTGTAGGCTAATTTTCCTCATCAGTAAAATAGAAATAATACTCAATCTCTGAATAGAGCCGGAGCCAATAAATGTTTGCTAGACTCCTTTCATATCATTCTGAGTTTCAAACGTGTTTCTACATTTCTTCCAAATCCCCAAAGTACAAGTCCAGTGTCACTATAAAAACATCTCATCTTGGAATTGCCATGCGTCTATTGCTTTATTTGTAATCATTTTTTTTCTTTTCACCTACTATTCATTCTTCTTACTGTTTTTTCTCCACTTTCTTACCACTTTCATCTGCATTTATCGACACCATGTATTATAATTTTTCTAGGTATCTAGATTTGATTTGGCTAAAATCTGTGCACACTTCAGAATTAATAAATTAATGCGTGTTTTTATTTTTTATATGTAGAGATTGATTGCTATTGTTTCACAAAATACAGGAGCACTAGAGTTGCCAATGTTTCTACTATTAAGAAACATAGATCAGCTTTCAAAGACTAAGCTATGTTGAACTTTAATTTCCAATGGTTTTTATTAATTTCATTCTCTTATTTATATATTATATTCAAGATAGGGAATTGATTTTATGTTATTTGTTTTTAGTATCATCATGTAGGACCATCTCCAAGCCAACTACTTAGAATCCTGACTGTTCTCCAAGAAGCTATGGCCAACCAGTGACAATAATAGGGAAATTCTTTTAAGAATGTCACAAATATGTTTACATTTCAGCATGGAGCTTTTACTGCATATACTTCTTATGTACTCATGGTAATAATTCTCTGAAGACTGTACTTCTGAATAATGGCTAGCTGATTTTCCACCATTATTCAGACAAAACTCAGAAATAGTAAGATAGCAGAGAAGAAAAAAAAGTTTGAGAGGGAGAAGTGGTAAAAACACAAAAGAAAGTGTGTATGTACAGTGATCATCTAGTTTCTTATAAACAAATTCTTAGTTATTTTCAATGGATTATACAAGATCGAAAACAATGGGCATGGCCATTTAATTCTACTCAATAACGAGTAAGTGTAATATCTTCCTCTTACCTGGTATCCTCCAATGTTGACTAAAACATAAAATCAAGTTTACATTTATGCTAATATGTGAATGAACCCAAGTCTAAAAAGGAATCTAGCCCCCATCAAGTATTCTTCAGTATTTCTAGAATCTTTAGAGACATTACATCAACACACAAACTTGTCTACCAGCTAGAGACATCAGAAGCAGCCTAGATATCCCTCCCTTTCTCTCTCTCCCCCTCCCATCACCCTGTTCACAACCAATGCATGAAGACACTTGAAAATTTACATTATTGCCACTATTGATTTCACTGCATCTGTAGTAATTACTTTGTAGAATACGTTTCTTTTAGTAGAATAACATAAATCATTTATCCATTTACTATCATTCTAAACACTCTTTTGTGAAGAAAGCCATAAGACAACTGACATCCCATGGTATAATGTACACTTGAGTACATTAAAATACTTCCTGCCTGCTTGAGGTTTTAGTATTGATCTAGAAGTTGTTGTTTTTTTGCCACATTTTTATCATTTTACATCATTTTCTAAGACCATATTATTTCCCCAGGCATTAGCTATCCATTACTTCCAATGCATCCCTCCATGGCTAGAGATATTTCCCAAATACATATTTCATTACAATGATTCCATCCTTCATTTTTGTTCATGCCTGGGCATGCATAATGTCTCACAAAGGTGAATTTCAATATCATGGTCATCAATATCAGCATCACCTCCATGCAAAAGAAGTACTGTTTTCATCTGGACTTCATATTATGCATTCAGAATTAGAGGTAGATTTTTGTTTCATTTTGTTTTGCTTTGTTTTAAAACAATCTTTTACTGATTCGCATTAAATGGTATCAATGGTTGATGCTTTGGAATTGGGTATACTTGTGATACTAACATATATGCTAAATATATGATGCTAAAGTTAAGATCTGATCATGAATTTTTCACAAGCTCTTTTAAAATAAAGCAAAGTTAGGGGCGCCTGGGTGGCTCAGTCAGTTAAGCGGCCGACTTCGGCTCAGGTCATGATCTCGCGGCCTGTGAGTTTGAGCCCCGCGTCAGGCTCTGTGCTGACAGCGCAGAGCCTGGAGCCTGTTTCGGATTCTGTGTCTCCCTCTCTCTGACCCTCCCCTGTTCATGCTCTGTCTCTCCCTGTCTCAAAAATAAATAAAACTTTAAAAATTTTTTAAAAAATAATAAAATAAAATAAAATAAAAGCAAAGTTTAAAAATCACAAATCACCTTTTTTAATTTAAAGATTAAGAAATGGTATTAATTTTAAGACATCTACTTTAACTTTTAACAGTAAACTGTGTGTTCAGCTTGTCTCATCCTCCTTGAACCAGTGAACTAGCTGGGCATATCTTTCTCACAGCAATGGTAGAGTCATACCCAACTATATCAGCATATTTCAAGCACTGACCAAACAAGTCTTTCACTCTTTAGTTCACTCTTCCAAGGCTTAAGTAATGGAGAATTATATTTACCCAAGAAAAGTAAGGGAAGAGTAAACTGAATTTTTTTTTTAAATAATAATCTAATCAAGAGGAGGGGCTGTTACGTATTCCAGTTGAGCGAGGATTGTAGCTTGAAGTAGGTGAAAAGGGGGAAGACATGAAAAGAATCATAAGATTAAAGACATTTAGAAAGTAATATAAATAGGACACAAGGATAGGCTGGGATGAGGCCAGGGAAGGGTTCGTGAAGGAAGTGCCAAGCATTATTCCCAGGAGCCCAAATTGAATTGCTTGATGCCTAGTGTGGACAGCCACAGAGATAGTGAACAGTGGAAGAGATAGAGGTGGTTTTATGGGGGGAGGAAGGGGTTATAAACAACTGTCATCATTTCTAGTTGTTATTATAATTATTATTGATGTTATTACTGGTTTGGGAAATTGATGACAGTATTCTGCCTTCAGTGCTATATTTCCCAAGCTTGGGCATAAATCTATCTAAGGACACTGAAATCACTCAGCTGTGTCCAGCCCTATCAGCATTTTTTTCTCCTCCACAAAACAGTTCCTATAATATCATCCATCCCGCCTCCCCCCCCCCACCCCATCTTGATATTGCCATAGACACACAACGGTAAAAATTACTGCATCTATTCACTGGTCTTTGCAGAAATTGCCTTAGGTTCCATCCCCACTTTGTATTTTAAAGTGATGTGTGTGTGCATGTATGTATATACACACACGTGCGTAGTGAGTGAATTTTTCCAGTTTCAGCCCTATGTATGTTTCTCACTTTCATTCTATAATTAACCACTCTGAGACTAGTGAATTGGATTGGCCTGAATTACAGATTTTAATTATTACAAATATATTAGTTTTCGTATTTCTATTCTAGTTCATCAGTTGCAGCCATAAGGCAAGCTCTCATGCTACACCCAGACTTTGAGACACTCTACCCCATGCTGACCTGAGCATCCTGGGCCCCTACCTGTCCAGAAGACACGATTGAAAAAAAAAAGTTATTTTAGTAATTTTGGTAAAAAAATTGTTAATATAAAATAGTAAAAACTATAATAGGTGTGACAATATGCTCTGCCTAGAAATCAAAATGAGGCTAAAAAACGTGATCCAAAAAAACAAGGCTTACTTCCATTTAAAACATTTTTACTACTGAAGTAGCTAAATTACATTTAGATCTATTAATGACCTAGCTCAGTACAAGCATAAGTGCATTTAAATGAAACACACACACACACACACACACACACACACACACACACAATTTCTGGTAAATTATTTAGTGTTTTCAGCACAGCTGCACGATGTATTTATTAATTGCCTGTAAAATCAGCAAAATATGTTCAGTAAGTGCCAGTTTGCCATATATTGTACATAATCACACATTTGAGCCACACAGTTGTTTATGCCATTTTATAATCATGTTAATAATTACCAGACAACTAAATTATTCAGGAAACCATAAATGTTACATTTAATTACTTTATCATTTTTGTATGTTGCCATGGAGATTAAATTGCTAACTCCATCCATAAATTCAGTTCTTTTATAATCTCCATCTTTATCAATATGAATGTGGAATGAATTAGTGAAACTGCAAAGCATGCGCTAACAAGTTAGTATTTTCTTGGTATGTTTTCTATTCCTACAGCTTCTAAACAATTCTGTGAAAATTTATAAGGTTCTCTCTAACATCTTCAAAGCATTCCTGAGCTCTGAAAATTAAAGGGAGAGGAATAAAACAAATCTTTCATAAGATACAATTTCTACCTTCTGTCAGGAACTAACTGATTAGAAAACTCTTTATAGGTTAAACCAACCATCACATTTTTATGGTTCTATGTATTTCCAAATGTAAAGAATAAGCTTTCTCACTATAAACTATCCCTATACAGTAAACACTACCATGGTCCACAACCCCAGTCTGTCTGACAATTTATCATATATCCAGTTTTGTTTTTCTATGGTGTCTTTTTTTATAGGCCTGCAAATTTCCCTAAGAATATCCCTGCATCTAAAATCATTTATAACTTAAAACTATCTTGTGATAAACAGTAAATGTGTGCCAAGCCTTCCCATAAAGCACCCAGAGTCCATCTTACACTCTGAATGTAGGAAACTTGGGTCATTAAAATGAGTTACTCTTCTCACAGGTAACAGGTACTGAAAGTATCCAAAGATGCACTCAGGGCCTTAACATCACTTGAAGACTCTAGCTATACTAAAAAATTTTAAACTGTATTACAATTTAATCAAATCCTGAGCCTTTATATATACAATTCTAATATGTCAGTGTTCTTTATGGGTGATAAAAACCACCAAACTTTTTGTATTTATCTGCTGAATACAGATTTGGAGAGACTTCATACTAAAATACCCTGGGTCGTTGTTGGGTTATTTATGAACAGAGCAAGACTAGGAGACTAGAGATTCCCAACCTTTAGGCTGGATTAGACATATATAATGTTATTCACTAGTTCATTTGCAAATATTGATTTATCCAATTGTTGGTACAACATGAATTTTGAAGATACTTGGTAAAAGAATGCATTTGTTAAAAATTTATAAGAATTTTTACAGATATTTCTCCAATACAAAACTGAATAATCAGAAAATAATCATACAGTGTTCCAAAATTTCAAACAATATTGGGGGTACAAGTGAATACACAAAACCGTAGTAGGAGATGGAATGTTATAAATGCCATAATACCAACAAAATACTATAAAAATTCAAAGGAAGATAAACTCCAATTCAAGCTTCTAGAGAGACAGAGTTTTTTTCCACAGAATTGAGAACTTGATATGATAAAATATAATTAAATATCAAAACATGTGGCCAGACTATATGCCAGGTGACACTAAATCTTGCCCGGATTATTAATAAAGCCTCCCACCTGATTTTATTGCTTCTGGTCAGCCCTTTCCAAGCCAAACTCTTTACAGATGTTGCAGAACTTTTCAATACTTAAAATTCTTCTATTGTTTCATGTTTTCTCTAGAATTCACTCTAACAACATTAAATGACATACAAGTCAATTCAAAATGGCACCCTTGATAAACTCTCTCCTTTTTCAGCTCAGCACTCATCCCTTACACTCCATACACAGCAGCCATGCTAAATTTGTGGTTAGTCCTCAAAGATATCCGGGTTTTATTCAGCTTCTGGATCTTGTCTATTTAATCCCTTCTTTATAAGAAAAACTTATTGAGTCCTTTTTTCCCCTAGATAATTTCTAGTCAAGGCTCCTATCTCTAATTAGGTGCCTGTCCCTAAGAACATGTTCCCTAGTACTTGAAAATTGTATTAGGTGACTTTCCTATATCTTCATTTAATACCTGTGCTTCACCCAGGATAGCATATACCATATTTTCTAAATATTGCTACTTATTATTCAAAAAATATCAAAATAAAAATTAACAACACTTCTTCTAAATCAAAGATGCTCAAGTCTAAAATATGAAATTTAAAGGAAAAGATGAGTTAAAAATTGTGTAATACCATTAAAAGCTATCTTTATATGCATTCTGATAATGCTGACTATATTTATAATTCGTATTTTATATCTAATAAATTACTTCTGAATCCTAACTTTGCCCCTCCCAACTTTTCCCTCTCTTCAGATACCGTCTTCTTCATTGTCTGCTTAAAAAAAATCCAACAAACTGCCAAAGAGTCCCTGAAGGCTTCTCTGTGGTGTGGTGAGACAGTCACTCTCTGAGCCAGCCCTGGAACTTTGATATTGATGTGTCTCTCTAGGGGCTGCAGTAAAGATAAATTACTAGTTGTCATTTTCTAAAAATGCCTTTTAGCTCTTCAGACTATAGTCAATGAATAAAATGACTTAAAATAGTAATAAATTGGGGTTTATCATTAATGCCATCCCTGCAGTGCCATGTCAATATCAAAGGGCATGCTAGCAAAGAAAGCCACTAATATTAAACTTCAAGCTGAGATACAGATAATATTCGTGCATCTTCCCTAACAACTGAGGAAAAGAAACCAGCAAGCATCATTGAGGGAATAACAAATAATCAGGAAAATTAAGAAGTGAAAGGGGAACGCTTTTTTTGAGAAAAGCCAAATTCTATGTTTAAATTCAGAATTTGTCCAGAGAGCCCTTTTCAAATACAGTTGACTATTCAGATGCTTAGATCATCAGAGTGAAAGGAATCAGTATAAACACAGGCTCTCAAATGTCTACCTTTGCAAAGCTGTTTGTTAGTAAACACTGCTGTAATCATTAATTCAGATAAGTCCAGAGATCCACCACAGATCTATTGAGCTAAAAGACTTGGCAACCTCTTTGGAAAGAAGCTATCCTAGATGAATGAAAGTAGGGCAGTTTGAGGGTAAAGCAGTGACCTTTACTGAATCACTGAAGACTAAGATCCATGGGCATATATCTGATCCTTAAGCAAGAAGAGCTATAAATAGAAATAGAAAAAGGTGTTTCACTTGTTTGTGATGTCCGAGGAATAAGAAAACACTTCTCTGGGTCTACTGTTAAGCAAGTGAAGTGAAAGAGAAGAATTATTCTCTGTGTAGTGAGCGTAGTGCAGAGCTCCTAATACATCAAGAGCACCAGAGTGCAGAATGCAAAGTTGGTATGTCCTGGAGAGGGGCAGCAACTTTGGCAGAGAAACTCAGAGCAACCGAATTTCTCTTTTGTGGAAGAAACAACATTCTTGACACTGTTAACTAGCATTGTCTATATTGAGCAATTGAGAGGGCTCAATGAATGTGAAAGTGGCTGGCACGTAGTAAAGTCTCAATAAACACCAACTTTATATTTTTCTCTATCTACACACACTCCCTTAGTAATCTCATTAGTTTTTTTTTTTTTGTTTTTTTGTTTTTTTTGTTTTTTTTCCCCATAGCCTTAAACAGCATCCATAGCCCTAGGATTTAGGATAAATTTTGAAGGTGAAATTAATAGGATTTACCTGGATTGGCTATGGAGGTAGATAAAGAAAGGGAGAAGTCAAGATGTCTCAGGTTGTTTTGCCTGAGCAACAGAAAGGAGGGGGCAGTCATTTACTGAAAGAGCAGGAAGGGGTGTGGAGGTGAGAACAAGATTTCCAATGGCACTTAGTGTTTGAGATGTCAACTAAACAATCAAGTATTGTAAAGTCAAGCTGAATCCAGAGTTCAAAATAACCACCAAGGCTAAATATAAATTTGGCAGCCATCAAGTATGAGAATTAATGAGATCCCCAAAGAAGGGTATGTTGATAGAAAGCAAAAAATGTTCTCAAAGTCTGAGGTATAGTACACATAGAGCTTTAGAGATCTGAGAGGAGAGATAAGCAAAAACGAACAATAGCATAATAAAAACACAACAGGCACATGCACAAATAGGAGAAAGTGAGCAACCTAGGGCAAATGCTGCTTATAGACTGAGATAATTTCTAGAATCAGTCACTGACATTGGCAAAATCAATAATCACTGGTGACATCAGTAAGCAAGTCACAGTGAACCTAAAATGTGCCTTTCTACAAATTAGAAAAAAAGTACTGCTGCTCCTCGGTGGATACAGACCCACAACAGAGTGCGTGGTTTGGTGAATAGAACACAAGCTAGGTTTCATCCTCTACATGCTAGGTACTCTCAAGGAGTGAAAACACACAGAACTATAAGCTGCAGCAATGTAGACAAGAATTGTTTCAGGGACGTGGAGGGCATGAGAAAATGACTGGGGTAGGTGAAAGAGAGAATATAAAAAAGCCAACTAGAAAGACAAATATGAAAGACTTATTAAAGGGAATTGTGGGGCTCCTGGGTGGCTCATTTGGTTGGGCATCCAACTTCAGCTTAGGTCATGATCTTGAGACACTAAGAGAAAAATTACCAGGTGTACTCACAACTGCAGAGAAAAGACCTCCCCACCCCCCCCCACGCCCCACCCTCACCCCCTGCCATTCCCCGAACCAGCCAGGGCGTGCCCGGTTGTGGTCTGACCTAAAGGCGGGAACCAATCAAGTTCTGCTGAGTGTTCAAATTTAAATGTCAACCAATAACAGCTCTGTAACCGTGAAAAATCCCTAACTTGTTTGTGCCTGTCTATAAAAGAAGCTGTAAGATCCTGGCTCAGGACCTCTTAGCGTCACCAGTAACAAGTGCGCGGAGGTCCGGGTTCGAACCTGCAATAAACGACCCTTGCCGCTTGGCTTTGACTCTGGACTCTGGTGGTTTGTTCTTGGGGGTCTTTCGAATTTGGGCATATCAATCTCCCTGCTTGTGAGTTGGAGCCCCATGTTGGGCTCTGTGCTGACAGTTTGGAGCCTAGATCCTGCTTGAGATTCTGTCCCCATCTCTCTGCCCTTCCCCTGCTCACACTCTGTCTCTCTCTCTCTCTCAAATATAAAAAAATAAAACAATAAAACAATAAAATCAATCAATCAATGGAATTGTGCTTTAAAGTGGGAGAGGGGCACTGGGGTGGCTCAGTTGGTTGAGGGTGGGACTCCTGATTTTTGGCTCAGTTCATTATCCTAGGGTTATGGGATCGAGCTCTGCCTCGGGCTCCCCAAGAAGCACCGACACAGCTTAAGATTCTCTCCTTCTGCCCTGCTCACACACATGTGCACACACTCTCTCTCTTAATAATAATAATAATAATAATAATAATAATAATAATAATATTAAGTAATAAGGGGAGAAACAAGGCAGTAGCTAGAGAGGGTAGAGGTATCAAGTGAAGATTTTATTTTTAAGAATTTGAGCACATGCCATGAGCATCATACCCATATACCTGCACTCTTTTCCCTGCACCCATGGATGGCTCTTTATTACAACCATCTCTTCTGCCTGAGGGCTTTTACTCATGGCAGGAGCACACTGAATCAGATAGGAAGGGCTGAAGAATACGGCCCCAGGGTACATTAGTCAACTACTGTGGATGGGAGTTGATAAGTACTCCAGTGTCCTAAATTCTAATTTTATGGCCAATGTTCAAGCTCAGGGATCTTCTTAGAGTGTGTTAAAAATAATCTCTTATGTTTTGTAGTAGAGTAAATCAATACAACCTGTAGTACCTGGACTATAGCTGTTATCCCAGAAACTATTTTTTTCTCCATTTCAATATACATAGAACACCATCAGCAGTTTGCTTTCACTTCACAAGAACAGGATTATATCATTCTGCCTCAAGCATGCATTAAATTTTTGCTCCATGCCCCGTTTAGTTTATAAGGTTTTGGCTTTTCACCATCCCACTGAATATTTTTATGCAATCACCAATAGAACCTGGAGAGTGGGAGGTAGTAAGCACCTTGGGTGCCTTTGAAACACTAATGGATGGAAGATAAACCCCATCATAAAACAGGTACCTTCTTTCTCAGTGATGTATCTGTGGACATAGTTGTCTGAAACAACTGAAATTTTTTCCTTCAAAAAGGTACATCTCTGGGGTGCCTGGGTGGCTCAGTGGGTTAATCGTCTGACTTTGGCTCAGGTCATGATCTCTCCGCTTGTGGGTTGGAGCCCCGCGTTGGGCTCTGGGCTGACAGCTCAGAGCCTGGAGCCTGCTTCGGATTCTGTGTCCCTCTCTCTGCCCCTCCCTCACTCATGCTCTGTCTCTCTCACTCTCTCTCTCACAATAAATAAAACATTTAAAAACTTTTAAGTAAAAAAGGAACATCTCTAAATGATTCAAAATAACTATATAATTCAATCTATTTAGTTATACCTTTTTATTATTACAAATATGTGTCTTGGAGGTTTTTAAAGGGTATTGTTAATAATAATTAACAATATTTAATGACAAATTATACATAAATACCTTGACAACTTACAAGTCCATGTTTTTATTTTGTCCTATAGTAAAATAGATTCTGAAAAATGGAATTTCCTTAAAGCATATACACATACCCAGGTAAAAACATACACTGAAATATTAATTATATGTTGGACTAATAATAAGTGAGAATTATTTTTTTCCAAAATACATGTTAAGAGTTTAAAATATTAAAGGTATTATTTTTATGTTATCAAACAAAACTTAGATTCTTACTGCTAATGAAAACATCAAAGTTTATGTAGAAAAGTTAAGCACTTCCAGTTTTCAAATCACCATGTTAGACTGATTTTAAAAGTAGTTTATAAAGAAACATACTATGACATAGAAGCATTAAGGAATGGTAAACCATTTCATATATGAATATTAAATCAAACTTTCTTGAAAACTATAAATTCAATTTTTAATTTTTTTAAATGTTTATTTCTGAGAGAGAGAGAGAGAGAGAGAGAGAGAGCGAGCGCACAAGTAGGGGAGGGGCAGAAAAAGAGGGAGACACAGAATCTGAAGCAGGTTCCAGGATCTGAGCCGTCAGCACAGAGCCCGACATGGGGCTCGAACTCATGAACCGTGAGATTATGCCCTGAGCTGAAGTCAGATGCACCGACTGAGTCACCCAGGCACCCCTGGAAACCATAAATCCTTAATTTTGTTTTCAATATAAATTTTTCTCTTCATTTGTTATATTCAGTGAATTTTCATCTGATTCTTTAGTGTTGCCCTGAGAGATTGAACTGTTTTTACTTCAGAGAACAAAAATTATAATTATCTATTGAGTTAGAAATATAAAAATATATTAACCAAATATCTGAAGGAGATTTGTCCTTGATGTTTAATACTCACATATCTTAATTTATTGTTAGCAATTTGCTTCTAATAAGCTGTACTCCACTTGTCAGAAATAGTATTTGATAAAGTTTTGAGTGATAACATGTGTCAATTATGTAAATATATACTAGAACTTAGAATAGGTTAAGAGAAAAGGAAATCTGATAGTATTCATATTATATAGATATAATGACTTAATATAATACGCATTTTTGTTGATATATATATACATATATATATACATATATATGTATATATGTATATATATATGTAAACTAGCTTTACAACGTATAGTACAAAAATCTGTGTATTTTACTGCAAATACAGTAAAAATCTTCTCTTCCCCTACCTCATTAGCTTCCAAGGAGATATGATTTTAACTTTGTCAGTTTGAATATTATTGTATTTATCACCTTTATATTTGGATAAGTAATTAATGATGAGCAGATTACTTTTGTTATTGAGAATCTGAAAATGTTCATAATATCTCTATTGTTTCAAGTTTGGGGAATTCAATTATTTGTACCTTCAAAATAAGTTAAAATTCTATTAAAAATTTGTGTTGAGCAAGAAATGTGCTGAAAAAAAATTTTTCCATCCATATCCAAAAATATGCTTTACTTATCTTTATCACATGCGCGCACACACACACACAATGTTAAGATGTAACCGAAGGCATCTTTCTGTTTGGTCAAAATACATAAGCCTCAACTTGAAATAAATTGAGGTAAGATTCCAGGAGGCTGTACTCTTCCATTTGTATCTGCTTGACTATGGGCAGAGAGAAAAGCCTTTCTCAGTAACTGCCCCTTATTCTTCAATTAAGTTTATATTATCCCCTTTGAAGCTGAAATCCTAGCCCATTTGTTTATTAGCAGTCACGTTTTAGCTATGAAAACAAGAGTACAAATATTTCAGGCTTCCTCAAGTCCAGGATAACATGGTTCTTCTTAACTAAAAACGTGGGGCTCCTTCCAGGGTCAGCACTAGATAATATTTCATTGTATAAATGTACCACGGTTCATTCATTCACCAATTGAAGAAAATCACGGTTGTGTCTGTCTTTTGGCCTATATGAACAAAGTTGCTACGACCATTCACATGCAGGTATTCACGGGCACATGAAATTGCAAGATCAGCTGGGTAAATACCTAGGAGATAGATTGCCAGACGCTGTGGTAAGTTGTACAACTCTCTTGCAAGGTATTTGCGGTAGGTTGCTCTCCCACCAACAATGAATGGCAGTTCCTATTGCCCCACATCCTCCCCAGCAATTGTCACAGGCAGTGTTGGGGCTTTGAGAGGTTTTAATTGGTGTGTAGTGGTATCTTATTGTTGTTTTCATTTGCAATTTCCTAGGTGAAAAATAATGAGGATCGTATTTTTATATACTTATTCCCATCTATGTATCTTCTTTGGTGAGGTATCTATTCAGATCTTCCACCCGTTGGTTAATCAGATTAGTTGTTGTTGTTTTATTGTTTGGTTTTAAGACTTCTTTGAACATTTTCAAATACAAAGTCTTTATTATGTGTGTTTTCAAATATTTCTCTCTACCTGAGTTTCACCTTTCATTCTCTTAATAGGGTTTACACAGAAGTTTTACATCTGATACAAGTTTTACAAGCAAGTTTTACATGTTAATCAAGTCTAAGCTTGGCGATGACAAACTAGCAACCAGAAATCTAAGACTATTTTTACATTAATTTTATATTCTGCTAAATTACTGAGTACTTCTAATAGGTGTGTTAGGTTGATCATTGATCCCCTTTTGTTTTCTAGTTATACAATCATATCATCTGAAAACAATTTTATTACTTTCCTAATCTGATTTTTTTGATTCTCTTGTCTGATGGTATGGACTAATGAGTCTATACGATGTTGAGTCATAGAGGAGATCCTGGACACCTTGTTGTGTCCACGCACAGTTTAATTGCTCATTGGCAACTCCCCAACCTGTTACATTATCTAGTTGGTATCAATGTTTACTCACAAAATATAGGAACTGATATTTATTATCTCTTATTATCCTATTATTATTTTTTATCTTTCTGTCAAATACAGAGAGAAAAATGATCCTATCTGGCAAATTATAATCACTGTTTTGTGTAAGTAACTCTCTTGTTCTATTTATTTATTATTTTAAAATAAACACTCTTTGTTCTCATTTTTATTCTTCCAAATGCAAATATTCTACCTAACTGAACATGTAGCCTTATATTTTATATGTCCCTTTAAACAAGAGGCTGGGATGTTTTGGGAGAGTGTTTTTTTGTTTGTTTGTTTTTGTTTTTTTGTTTTTGTTAATTTTTTTTTAACGTTTATTTATTTTTTAGACAGGGGGAGACAGCATGAACAGGGGAGGGTCAGAGAGAGAGGGAGACACAGAATTTGAAACAGGCTCCAGGCTCTGAGCTGTCAGCACAGAGCCCGATGCGGGGCTTGAACTCACGGACCGCGAGATCATGACCTGAGCCGAAGTTGGCCACTTAACCGACTGAGCCACCCAGGCGCCCCTTGGGAGACTGTTTTAAATGCACATAAATTATCTTGTGTTAAGACCACATTCTGTTTCTTACTTTTTTCCTTAAGCATTGTGTTCTTAAAAGTTATTGGTACTGCTGAGCTCATACCTCTCTTACCGTTTCTATTTTTTAGGGATCCATAACATACATCCACTACATTTTATTTACACAGTCTCCATTTAGGGACATAAAGATATCTTTCAACTCCCCCACTTCATTATATTTAGCTTTTTTATAGCTCTGTTTGTGATATGTACAGCCAGGTATGAAATGAATGTATACAGAGCATAAATATAAATAATTTGACAATGTACAGATGTGTTGCACATTAGGATGGCCAAGCAGTGTTAAACTCCCACAAACAGTGTGCGAGCAGCTCAGTTTGCCAAAATTCTTACTACCACTTAGCACTATCCAACTTATCAATTTTTGTTAACCCAATGGCTATATATATCACCTTTTTAAACATTTTAATTTCTCTATTTATGAGTTTAAATATTCACTCATATCCTTTCTAACTAACCACTTGTGCTTTCCTTTCTGTGAATTGCCTGTTTGTATCTTGCTCATTTTTTTTTTCTATTGGATTTTTTGTCCTTCACTTGTTGATTTCTAAGTGTTCCTATCGGATTCTAAATATCTGCTCATACTGGTTTGCTATACTGAGAGTGTTCTCTTTCAATTGTTTGTTAGCCATGATCTCTGTCCATAGTGCCTTTGTTAAGCCCAAATCCTTAATTTTAGTGAGAACCAACCTATCTATTATTCACCTTACTATTGTTGCCTCATGATTCTTCATTAATTCTTATTCACAAAGTTTTATTTGCCTTATATTTGCCACATAATGTTAAACTTCACACTGAGTTATTTCAGCCCTCTGGAGCCGGGTGATGTTTTTATAGTAGTAGGTACATGAATCAAGATATACTATTTAAAATTTCTACTCTCCTCATTGTATCTGACATTTTTTTTTTTCTGACTGAAGCGGATCTTTTAAAAAAATTTTTAATATTTATTTATTTTTGAGAGACAGAGACAGAGACAGAGACAGAGTATGAGAGGGGAAGGGGCAGAGAGAACTAGAGACAGAATCCAAAGCAGACTCCAGGCTCTAAGCTGTCAGCACAGAACCCAACACAGCGCTTGAACTCACGGGCCGTGAGATCATAACCTGAGCCAAAGTCAGACACTTAACCGACCGAGCCACCCAGGCACCCCAGAAGTAGATCTTTTAAAAGTTTCCTCAGTGAAGCTCATTAAGGTAAGTTTCCTTTACCAAGGGTATATCTCATAATATATCTAGGCCTGTGAACTGTCCATTCAAAATTCCTATCAGTGTGCACTGACAGGGCATCTCAGAAAGATCAATCAATTCATCATTTCTCATTTCAACCATGACTGATCTAATGTAGCTTTTAGCCCAGATATATACAAATTTGGTTTCCAAGTTTTCTGATTGATTCTTTCTCATACTTATTCCTTTCCCCCCCCCCCCCCCCCGTTCTGCCTGACCAT
The DNA here is from genome assembly GCF_028018385.1 of Neofelis nebulosa. NCBI lineage: Eukaryota > Metazoa > Chordata > Mammalia > Carnivora > Felidae > Neofelis > Neofelis nebulosa. The sequence continues at coordinate 40,485,826 of NC_080783.1, read as the reverse complement.
GATGGCTAATTTTATGTGTCAACCTGCCCAGGCCACAATACTCAGATATTTGGTCAAATAGTATTCTAGATGTTTAAGTGAAGGGATTTTTGTTTTGTTTTGTGGGTTTTTTTTTTTTTTTGAATGGGATTAACATCTGAATCAGCAGACTTTGAGTAATGGGAATTGCCCCACAAGATATGGGTGGGCCTCATCCAATCAGTTGAAAGTCATAAGAAAAAAGACTGACTTCCCCCTGAAAGGGGAAATTCTACTAGCCAACTGTCTTTGGATTTAAAACTGCAACTCTTTCTTGGGTCTCCAGTTTATCAGCCCACCCTAAAGATTTGTATTTCCCAGCCTTCACAATGTGAGACAATTCCTTGAAACAATCTCTCTCTCTATATTTATTATCTATATATAGACATCTAGATATAGTTATATTTAGAGAGATGTATATATGTACACAGAGAGATGTAAAGAAATACATTTCTTCATGCATTTTGAAAATGTCTTACGGGGTGCCTGGGTGGCTGAGTCAGTTACGCATTCGACTTTGGCTCAGGTCATGATCTCACAGTTTGTGAGTTTGTGCCCCACATCAGGCTCTGTGCTGACACCTCAGAGCCTGGAGCTTACTTCCGATTCTGTGTCTCACTCTCTCTCTGCCCCTCCCCAGCATGCACTCTGTATCTCTCCTTCTCTTTCAAAAATAAATAAAACATTTAAAAAAATTTAAAAAAGAAAAAGAAAATGTCTTACTTTTTATTTGAAGTTCTTTGTTATTCCCTCTTCCTCTTTTGTTTTCTTACCTGCTTCTATCACATCCATTCTGGAATTGCTCCCACTTGGTTTCTTGTGTCCTCAGTCCAAAACGAGATTTTATGAAAAAATCCAGACCCACGGTGATACTGACGATATAACAAACATAACCACCATGCCAGTAGGTATGTAGATGCCAGAACATTGTCCTCTAGCCTCCTCTTAGGCATGTACTTTTATATGCAGACACAGCCCACAGGCAGTGCTATGACTTTTGTTTGTCTCTCCTCCTCATTCATGCCTTTAGCTGCGATCTCTAGTGCCCAACTGTTGCAGAAGTGATGTTAGTACTAATTATTGTATAAAATTCAGTCATGTATTTGCCTTTTCCTGCTTCAAGACTTGCCCTGGAAGCCCGTGTTTGAGCCGTCCCCTAAGCTCTATCCATTTCTCCTCTACAGTTCACACAAATAATATCTTGTATGTACCATCATAAGACAGGTTTCACAACTTCTTACATAGAAACAATCACTATCTTCAAAAAAGGTAAAATATGAAATAAAAACCACTGACATACTCAAAATGAATAAAAAGTAATTGTGAATGAGTAATCAAACAAATTTGATTATATTTACACTTCATAGTTGTTAAGAGATGATGGTAGAACATAGGTCAGAAAATCATAATTTGACATCCAAACAGGATATGTTTGATCATCTTATGAATTTAGGGAAGATATAGTGCAAATGTGGGATTTTAAGACTTCATGAAAGAGGAAATAAGAGAGCTGAGTATGCTGACAAAACAAAGGATTTGTTTTACCACATTATTTCATGTATTAGCATTTACCTCTCAGTTATGTAGCAGTTTCCTTTTGCTGTGCTCTTTTCTGCTTAGGTAAGCATTTCAGAAGTTACTTAATTTACAAAGTCTTTAAGATGTTTTGACAAAAAAAGAAAAGCCTTCTTCTAACTAGAAATTAAGGGTTGTTGTGTTTTTGTTTGTTTTTGTTTTTGTTTTGCCACTCTTTTTTCCTTGTCCCCAGAAGAAAGATCAAAGAACATATTTACTGTGATACTTTTTATCTGAGAAAACTTATACACCATAGAAGAAAACACAATTGATGTAATTCACGCCCTTAAAATGGTATGAATAAATGCTAAGAAGGATACATTAAGTACATGATTAAATTGGTCTGAACTAATTAGTTTTTTTTAATATAGTTTTATAAGTTTACTTATTTATTTTTGTGAGACAGAGAAAGAGAGAGAGAGACAGGGAGGGGGGAGGACAGAGGATCTGAAGCAGGCTTGGCACTGACAACAGAGAGTCCAATGCAGGACTCAAACTCATGAACCACACGAGATCATGACCTGAACCAAAGGCAGACGCTTAACCAAATGAGCCACCCATGCACCCCAGACCTAATTAGTTTAAGAGAAAAAAATCCTTAAATATATATATATATATATATATATATATATATATATATATATATATAAAGAAAAAGAAAATTGTGTGTATATATACACACAATTTTCTTTTTCTTTATATGTATTATTTTCCCAGAGATAGTCACTCCCTGACTTTGGTGTTACTGTGGCAATAGTTGGATTAAAAAACTACCCAGCCACATCCCCAGCACCACAAGCCTGGTAGTGTGCAAGTAGCCCAGATGGGCCACGCCACCCCACAGTGAATCCCGCCCCTAGGAGGGGGGAAGAGAAGGTACACACCAGTCTGCCTGTGGCCCCAGCGGTGGGCTGGGGGCAGATATCAGGCCTGACTGCGGCCCCACCCACCAACACAAGTTATTCAAGACAGCACAGGGGAAGTGCCCTGCAGTTCCACACCACTCCAGGGACTATCCAAAATGACAAAACAGAAGAATTCCCCTCAAAAAAACGTCCAGGAAATAACGACAGCTAACGAACTGATCAAAAATGATTTAAACAATATAACAAAGTGAATTTAGAATAGTAGTCATAAAATTAATCTCTGGGCTAGAAAACAGTATAAAAACAGCAGAGAATCTATTGCTACAGAGATCAAGGGACTAAGGAACAGCCAGGAGGAGCTAAAAAATGCTATTAATGAGCTGCAAAATAAAATGGAGATGACCACGGCTCGGATTGAAGAGGCAGAGGAGAGAATAGGTGAACTAGAAGATAAAATTATGGAAAAAGAAGAAGCTGAGAAAAAGAGAGATTAAAAAATCCAGGAGTATGAGGGGAAAATTAGAGAACTAAGTGATTCACTAAAGAGAAATAATCTGGGGCGCCTGGGTGGCTCAGTCGGGTAAGTGTCCGACTTCAGCTCAGGTCACGATCTCGCAGTCCGCGAGTTCGAGCCCCGCGTCAGGCTCTGTGCTGATGGCTCAGAGCCTGGAGCCTGCTTCCAATTCTGTGTCTCCCTCTCTCTCTGCCCCTCCCCCGTTCATGCTGTGTCTCTGTCTCAAAAATAAATAAACGTTAAAAAAAATTAAAAAAAAAAGAGAAATAATCTAAGCATAATTGCTATTCCAGAGAAGGAAGAGAGAGGGAAAGGTGCTGAAGGTATACTTGAAGAAATAATAGCTGAGAACTTCCCTGATCTGAGGAAGGAAAAAGTCATTGAAATCCAAGAGGCACAGAGAACTCCCTTCAGACATAACTTAATTGATCTTCTGCACGACATATCATAGTGAAACTGGCAAAATACAAGGATAAAGAGAAAATTCTGAAAGCAGCTAGGGATAAACATACTCTAACATATAAAGGGAGACCTATAAGACTCGTGACCGATCTCTCTACTGAAACTTGGCAGGCCAGAAAGGAATGGCAGGAGATCTTCAATGTGATGAACAGAAAAAAATATGCAGACGAGAATCCTTTATCCAGCAAGTCTGCCATTTAGAATAGAAGGAGAGATAAAGGTTTTCCCAAACAAAAAAAAACTGAAGGAATTCATCACCACTAAACCAGCCCTACGAGAGATCCTAAGGGGGATACTGTGAGACAAAGTACCAGAGACATCGCTACAACCATGAAACCTACGGACACCACAATGACTCTAAACCCGTATCTTTCTATAATAACACTGAATGTAAATGGACTAAATGCGCCAACCAAAAGACAAAGGGTATCAGAATGGATAAAAAAAACAGCACCCATCTATTTGCTATCTACAAGAGACTCATTTTAGACCTGTGAACACCTTCAGATTGAGAGTGAGGGGATGGAGAACTATTTATCATGCCACTGGAAGTCAAAAGAAAGCTGGAGTAGCCATACTTATATCAGACAAAGTAGACTTTAAATTAAAGGCTGTAACAAGAGATGAAGAAGGGCATTATATAATAATCACAGGGTCTATCCATCAGGAAGAGCTAACAATTATAAATGTCTATGTGCCAAATACAGGAGCCCCCAATTATATAAAACAATTACAAACATAAGCAACCTTATTGATGAGAATGTGGTCATTGCAGGGGACTTTAACACCCCACTTACAGAAATGGATAGATCATCTAGACACACGGTCAATAAAGAAACAAGGGCCCTGAATGATACATTGGATCAGATGGACTTGACAGATATATTTAGAACTCTGCATCCCAAAGCAACAGAATATACTTTCTTCTCGAGTGCACATGGAACATTCTCCAAGATAGATCATATACTGGGTCACAAAACAGCCCTCCATAAGTTTACAAGAATTGAAATTATACCATGCACACTTTCAGACCACAATGCTATGAAGCTTGAAATCAACCACAGGAAAAAGTCTGGAAAACCTCCAAAAGCATGGAGGTTAAAGAACACCCTACTAAAGAATGAATGGGTCAACCAGGCAATTAGAGAAGAATTTCAAAAATATATGGAAACAAATGAAAATGAAAATACAACAATCCAAATGCTTTGGGATGCAGCGAAGGCAGTCCTGAGAGGAAAATACATTGCAATCCAAGCCTATCTCAAGAAACAAGAAAAATCCCAAATACAAAATCTAACAGCACACCTAAAGGAAATCGAAGCAGAACAGCAAAGACAGCCTAAACCCAGCAGAAGAAGAGAAATAATAAAGATCAGAGCAGGAATAAACAATATAGAATCTAAAAAAACGGTAGAGCAGATCAACAAAACCAAGAGTTGGTTTTTTGAAAAAATAAACAAAATTGATAAACCTCTAGCCAGGCTTCTCAAAAAGAAAAGGGAGATGACCCAAATAGATAAAATCATGAATGAAAAGGGAATGATTACAACCAATCCTTCAGAGATACAAGCAATTATCAGGGAATACTATGAAAAATTATATGCCAACAAACTGGACAACCTGGAAGCAATGGACAAATTCCTAAACACCCAGACTCTTCCAAAACTCAATCAGGAAGAAATAGAAAGCTTAAACAGACCCAAAACCAGCGAAGAAATTGAATCGGTTATCAAAAATCTCCCAACAAATAAGAGCCCAGGACCAGATGGTTTCCCAGGGGAGTTCTACCAGATATTAAAGCAGAGATAATACCTATCCTTCTCAAGCTATTCCAAAAAATAGAAAGGGAAGGAAAACTTCCAGACTCATTCTATGAAGCCAGTATTACTTTGATCACTAAACCAGACAGAGACTCAGCCAAAAAAGAGTACAGGCCAATATCCCTGATGAATATGGATGCGAAAATTCTCAATAAGATACTAGCAAATCGAATTCAACAGCATATGAAAAGAATTATTCACCATGATCAAGTGGGATTCATTCCTGGGATGCAGGGCTGGTTCAACATTCGCAAATCGATCAACGTGATACATCACATTAATAAAAGATAAGAACCATATGATCCTGTCAATCGATGCAGAAAAGGCATTTGACAAAATTCAGCATCCTTTCTTAATAAAAACCCTGGGGAAAGTCGGGATAGAAGGAACATACTTAAAGATCATAAAAGCCATTTATGAAAAGCCCACAGCTAACATCATCCTCAATGGGGAAAAACTGAGAGCTTTCCCCCTGAGGTCAGGAACACGACAGGGATGTCCACTCTCACCTCTGTTGTTTAACATAGTGTTGGAAGTTCTAGCATCAGCAATCAGACAACAAAAGGAAATCAAAGGCATCTAAATTGGCAAAGATGAAGTTAAGCTTTCATTTTTTGCAGATGACATGATATTATACATGGAAAATCCGATAGACTCCACCAGAAGTCTGCTAAGAACTGATACATGAATTTAGCAAAGTTGCAGGATACAAAATCAATGTACAGAAATCAGTTACATTCTTATACACTAATAATGAAGCAACAGAAAGGCAAATAAAGAAACTGATCCCATTCACAATTGCACCAAGAAGCATAAAATACCTAGGGATAAGTCTAACCAAAGATGTAAAAGATCTGTATGCTGAAAACTATAGAAAGCTTATGAAGGAAATTGAAGAAGATATAAAGAAGTGGAAAAACATTCTATGCTCATGGATTGGAAGAATAAATACTGTCAAAATATCAATACTACCCAAAGTTATCTACACATTCAATGCAATACCAATTAAAATTGCACCAGCATTCTTCTCGAAACTAGAACAAGCAATCCTAAAATTCATATGGAACCACAAAAGGCCCTGAATAGCCCAAGTAATTTTGAAGAAGAAGACCAAAGCAGGAGGCATCACAATCCCAGACTTCAGCCTCTACTACAAAGCTGTAATCATCAGACAGCATGGTATTGGCACAAAAACAGACACATAGACCAATGGAATAGAATAGAAACCCCAGAACTAGACCCACAAACGTATGGCCAACTCATCTTTGACAAAGCAGGAAAGAACATCCAATGGAAAAAAGACAGTCTCTTTAACAAATGGTACTGGGAGAACTGGACAGCAACATGAAGAAGATTGAAACTAGACCATTTTCTCACACCATTCACAAAAATAAACTCAAAATGGATAAAGGACCTGAATGTGAGACAGGAAACCATCAAAACCCTTGAGGAGAAAGCAGGACAAGACCTCTCTGACCTCAGCCATAGCAATTTCTTACTTGACACATCCCCAAAGGCAAGGGAATTGAAATCAAAAATGAAGTACTGGGACCTTATGAAGATAAAAAGCTTCTGCACAGCAAAGGAAACAACCAACAAAACTAAAAGGCAACCAACGGAATGGGAAAAGATATTTGCAAATGACATATCAGACCTAGGGCTAGTATCCAAGATCTGTAAAGAGCTCACCAAACTCCACACCCGAAAAACAAATAACCCAGTGATGAAATGGGCAGAAAACATGAATAGACACTTCTCTAAAGAAGACATCCGGATGGCCACCAGGCACATGAAAAGATGCTCAACGTCGCTCCTCATCAGGGAAATACAAATCAAAACCACACTCAGATATCACCTCACGCCAGTCAGAGTGGCCAAAATAAACAAATCAGGAGACTATAGATGCTGGAGAGATGTGGACAAACGGGAACCCTCTTGCACTGTTGGTGGGAATGCAAACTGGTGCAGCCTCTCTGGAAAACAGTGTGGAGGTTCCTCAAAAAATTAAAAATAGACCTACCCTATGACCCAGCAATAGCACTGCTAGGAATTTACCCAAGGGATACAGGAGTACTGATGCATAGGGGCACTTGTACCCCAATGTTTATAGCAGCACTCTCAACAATAGCCAAATTGTGGAAAGAGTCTAAATGTCCATCAACTGATGAATGGATAAAGAAATTGTGGTTTATATACACAATGGAGTACTACATGGCAATGAGAAAGAATGAAATATGGCCCTTTGTAGCAACGTGGATGGAACTGGAGAGTGTGATGCTGAGTGAAATAAGCCATACAGAGAAAGACAGATACCATATGTTTTCACTCTTATGTGGATCCTGAGAAACGTAACAGAAACCCATGGGGGAGGGGAAGGAAAAAAAAAAAAAAGAGGTTAGAGTGGGAGAGAGCCAAAGCATAAGAGACTGTTAAAAACTGAGAACAAACTGAGGGTTGATGGGGGGTGGGAGGGAGGGGAGGGTGGGTGATAGGCATTGAGGAGGGCACCTTTTGGGATGAGCACTGGGTGTTGTATGGAAACCAATATGACACTAAATTTCATATACTGAAAATAAATAAATAAATAAATAAATACATACCCAGCTGACAGATCTCAAACTAGGCCTAAGATGGGTGGCTGGATGGGATGATTTTAAAAAGCTCTTAAAACATGAAATTCTATGATACATCAGATATCTGGCACTGTAATGTGGACAGAACAAGACATTTTAAGTCATATTGTATGGAAAACCTGGTCTATAAATGATCGGTCATCTATTCATCATATAAGCCTAATGTCCATGACTCTCAGTCCCTGTTTGCAAAATATGAAAAATAATGCTGCTTTTCTGTTGTGATAGTATGTTGACAGAATACAAAGCACACACTAGAAATGAATTATATTTCTACCCTTTAATAAATAAATGCTAACTAAAGAAGATTTTAGATACCTGGCATTTTTAAGATATTGAAATATAATTTTTAAGACAGTGAAACACAATCACCTACCCGATTAATCAGATAATGGAAAACACATACACAAGTCCACAAACCCTCTCAACAACAGCATTACTTTCAAGGATTATTTAAATAGTGCATTTCCATGTCATTCCTTCTTTGGTAATGGCCCAATTTTGAAAATAACAATGGTTTCCTTATCATTAACATTACTACTTCAGGTTCTTACTGCAATTTTTATTATTGAATAGACCAATTCCATGTTATATAATATGAGGATTCATACAGAAATTTTAAAATATGGCTCTATATTTTATGGACTGGTTTCCCTTGGAAATATCTATTGTCCTTATTGTTCTTCAAGATCTTGCAGCTAGAGTCTAAGATTATGTGGTTGATCTATTCATCTCCTTTGGTTTGATGTCCAGTGGCATATCTGCTTATCAGCATAGCATTTATTCTCACTGACAACACTGACTAGTCATTGGCCTGTCACTTTATGGGTCCAAAAAAAAATGTGTGATCTGATTAAAGTCACAGAAGCTGTACTGAATAACAGATACACAATAACCAACCATATCATTACATGATATCAAAACAACTTTCTCTAGTAATATAGGAAATCTTCCTGGATATCCTTTTACAAAAATTGGTAAAGTTCTTATATATTAGAATAAAATTTCACTCAAGAATATTGTTAATCTTCAAAGGGTAGAGAGTGCTTGTTATTTAATAATCTATTTTTAAAATTATTTATTCTTTGAGAGAGAGAGAGAGAGAGATTGGGGCGGGGCGTAGAAAGGGGCAGAGAAAGAGACAAAATCCCAAGCAAGCTCCGTGCTGTCAGAGTGGAGCCTGATATGGGGCTAAAACTCACAAACAGTGAGATCATGACTTTAGCCAAAATCAAGAGTTAGATGTTTAATCGCCTGAGCCACCCAGGTGCCCCTGATTTAGTTTTTATTTCAATTATCAGAATCACTAAAAGGAATATATTGGGCTGCTTCCAGGGACAAAACTCTCAAAAACCTTAGTAAAGAAGTGTTTTGAATTAGTAAAAAATGAATTACTGGTTGGCAGAAGGATAGCAAAATTTAAGAAATGTTGTATTATTGTAACAATGCTATCATGTAATTTAATTCTCAGAACAGGCACTATTAACCCTACTTTCACAGATAAAGAAACGAGACACAGAAAGGCTGAAGTAACTCACCAAGGACCAACCCAGCACTAAGTGCTGGACCTGGGATTCAAACTCACTGAACGTGTTTCTGGAATCCATCCTTTAAAACTCCATATAGCCTCATATTTGGGTCACAAAACTTAGACCACAAAATAAACACACAAACATCTCCCCAGCTTCCTGGCACACAATAATATTTAGTGAATCTAAATCTAAGCTTACCTTTACGATGCATAAGAATCAAAGCTTCTTTCAATGGGTATAATCTTCTACTATGGAGATTTTTGTGGCCAAGGCTCCTTTATAGTTTCTGAAAATAGGAGACATTCATTGTTGGAAAGATAAGTGGTTAAAGAATTCTAGTTTCTGGTCTTACATGCAAGTAGCTAATATCCTCACAAGAAAACAGATAAGCAAAATTCAACAACTCTCCTGAGTCTCTTAGAGAATTGGGAATTGAGGCAAACTACTGCCCAAAATCTGGAAGACAGACAAGCAGCTCCAGAGAATCACAGCTTACCAGAAGCAAAACCCGGAAGCAGCAGCCTGCAGCTGAAGCTAACGTCAGTAGGCCGAATGTATTGATAATTGATCAATTGGTGTGGACTCAGGTTGGCTCAGAGTGAAAAGCTCCGAAGCCATCCAATAGTAGGGGTCCCCACATTCTTGTGAGTTTTACCTCCAGCTGGCCTGTTGCTCTCACTGTAAAAATTAGAGAAAAATCCCTCTGTACTTCAGGCAGAAGGACAGGAAAAGTAACCATATATTCAGAGCTCTCCAATCTTCTTAATAAGGCCCACCCTCAAGAAAACTTGTTTACCAGAGCTTAACCTGCCGAGGTTTACTAAAGATTAATCAACCTGAGGGAAGATAAATACCCAACTCAGGTTCATTTAAAGACTGACACCTGGGGTGCCTGGGTCGCTTAGTCGGTTAAGCGTCCAACTCTTGATTTTGGCTCAGGTCATGATCTCACAGTTCCTGAGATTGAGCCCTGCGTGGGGTCTGCACTGACAGCATGGGGCCTGCTTCAGAATCTCACTTTCTCTCTGCCTCTCCTTTCTCCCTCTCCCCAAATAAATAAACATTAACTTTAAAAAAAGACATATGTAATCATAGGACTATAGCATACTTCCCTTCCCTCACACCTTACCACTGCATCAATAGGGCCCGTGTAATAACAAGGGATTGCGGCTAGAAGAACTGCAAGCCTCAGACTCTATTTAAGGAATCTTTCAAAAAATTCAAAGAGAAGAGTCAGAAACAAGGATGCTAGAGGGAATTGTAGACTCTGACAGTACAGCCCCCACAAACAATAAATGTGGCCTAACTCGTATCCAAATAAAAACAAACGACCAAAATTCACACTAAAGACCTATATACCTCAATTCTTTTTACCTGATATACAGTTACAAATATGGTAGACATTACTCTCATTATATCATTAATCACTTTAATGTGAGTGGTCTAAATATACCAATTCAAAGAGACTGTCAAGGCAGATTAATAAAAACAAGACCCAACTATAAGCTGTCTACAAGAAAGGTAAGTGGTTGAGCTCCGGATTCTTGTTCTTCAAGGAAAAGTTACTAATTAATTAATCCTTCTTAATTCTGACCTTTACTCTCAAATTATTTCAGTGTTTTTACACCTAGTGTATCTCTTAAAATAGGTTGCTTTGCTAATAAGAGAAACCCAGCTCAAAGTGATTTAAGCAAATAAAGGGAAAATTCCAGATCATGTAATTCATTTGTTCCAAACCTCAGGTCTGGGCTCAACCCAGAGTTCAAACCATATCACAAGCTGGTTTCTCTATTTCTCCAATACACTTCCTCTACATGATTTCATTCTCAGATGGGCTTCAAGACAGCTGCTAGAAGTGCCCAGGTTTAAAGCCAATCAAAATAGTGAGATGCTTTCCCCACATGTGGAACCAAACTCATTTTGTTTTATTGTTCTCACTGGCTTTGTTGCCATCTTAAGCCCAGCATGGTAGCTTGAAAAATGTAATGGACTGTGCGGATCTGGATGTATGTGAAGTAAATGCCACAAAAAACATGTGAGCTAGGAGGGACTGATGTGTGCTCTCCTGGAGGGAAAAGCAGGTACAGTTACCAGGACAGGAGTGTTTGAGAGACATGCCCTCTATGTGTAGTTGAAATAAATACTCAAGTCTTTTGTCTACATTGTACTAAAATTTGCTCATTGTTCCTTTCTACATGGTTTCTAACATATTACTGGAAAAGTGAACTGATTTACATTAAACCATACTGAACTGAAAGAAATGAACTAAAATAAAGCGAAGAGGTGATTATTAAAAATTCCTCCCAAATGCATGAGTTTGTAGGTAGTAACACTGGGAAAGATTACAATACTAAACTGGTCTTTCACCCTATCCCTCAGTGGAAAATGAGCCACAATTTAAACACCATCAAGTAATTATCATCTGAAGTCGGAGAGTCTTTTCCTACTACATCTGATTTTAAAGTTGACAAATGAATAGATTCGGTTCATTTGTTTTTGAGTGTTTTGTCATGATGCTACCACTTTATGCTGTAAAAGTTCTATGTAATAACAATAAATCTTTCACAAAGAAACTATATGGAGAAAAATTGTAAGTCCTCTAGAAACATCTCTTGACATTTTTAGGATGAGATTCAAATCAGGTTCACCCACTTGCCTATTTAGGCATGACCTTTTCATATGGAGAGATTATGTCACATAAGTTACTGTACTTCAGAGATGCCTAATTACAATGTTTCACAAAAAGCACAAAAATAGGAATAAAAAGAGACAAAAAGGAATGAAGGGTAAACATTTTGATTTCTTCATTTTTTTAATCGAATTAATCACTTTCATGTAAGGTCTGTTTTTGTTTCTGAAGTGAAGCATAAGCATACTTTCCATACTGGACATCAAGTCATGTGATGTAGAAAGACTTTTGTTACACTAAACACACCAAAGAGGTACTCTGAATCAGAAAAAGAGCTAAATGTATTTGAAAAAAAAATAACTGTCTTGCTTAAAGACTGAACTTCCTGAACGTTTATAAGCCTCAAAAAAATGTCACGACTTTACTCTCAAACACCCATGCTGCCAAAAGGTTAAAAACAAACCAAATCCATAAGATGGAAACATTTTGCGAAGAAAGTTATTAGCAAAGTCAGAAATTAATGTCAGTTACACTTCCATTGTCATTTATAACCATTTGGTTAACATGAAGTATTCTTACTTTATCAATAACATTAACTAATATTTTAAAAAACACTAATTGTACAGTTTTGTATTTCTTATAAAGTTTCTAGCTATGGTGAACTTCATTTGATAATGTCAGTTTTAGAGAACATAACTAGGCTTAGTAACAACTTTATTTCATAATAAAACCATAAATAGTGCCAACAATATTTTATTAATTTTTATCTGGTTTCCAAACAAGCCCTATCTTGAACTAAAATTTACATTTTAGAAATGTATATTTTGATAATCTAAAATTACAAAATCAGTGAGTAGGCACCTAAACTTTATGCATGCTCTCTAAAACCCCCAAACTAGGTTGCAAATACAGATTAAAATTTGCAACCTTCAGGGTCTCCTGGGTGGCTTAGTCAGTTAAGTGTCTAATTCTTGATTTTGGCTCAGATCATGATCTCAGTTTGTGAGATCAAGCCCCATGTCAGGCTCTGCACTAACAGCTTGGAGCCTTCTAGGGATTCTCTCTTTCCCTCTCTCTGCCCCTCCCCAGCTCTCTCTCTCTCTCTCTCAAAATAAATAAATAAACATTTAAAAATATTTACAGGGGCGCCTGGGTGGCTCAGTCGGTTGAGTGTCCAACTTCGGCTCAGGTTATGATCTCACAGCTTGTGAGTTTGAGCCCTGCGTTGGGCTCTGTGCTGACAGCTTGGAGCCTGGGGCCTGCTTCAGATTCTCTATCTCACCCTCTCTCTGTCCCTAACCCACTTGCATTCTGTCTGTGTCTCTCTCAAAAATAAACACTAAAAAAAATAAAAAATAAAACTATTTACAGTCATCAGTGTTTATTATGTGGCTGGTCATGGGATATCACAACTATTTGTTCTGCAGAGGCTACCACGTGGCCCCTGCCTTTGTTCCTCTAGTACCTTCTCACCCCTCCAGCCAGCCTGACCTCTGACCTTCCATCTTCCCCAGAAACCAAAACCTATTAGGAGAGCTGTCTTAGTTCAGACTGAAACAACAACAACAACAACAACAACAACAACAACAACAACAACAGCAACAACAAATCAGCAAAGACTGGGTGGCTTAAAGAACATTCATTTATTTCTCACAGTTCTGGAGACTATGATGTCTAACACCCACTTGCCAACAACAGATTCTGCATCTGGTGAGGGCCCATGTCCTGATTCATAGACAGGTGAGTTTCTTCTGTTTTGTCTTTGCTATGGCAAAAGGGATAAGAGCACTCTTGGGTCTGTTTTATAAGTCCACTAATCCCACTCATGAGGGCTCCACTCCCATGACTTAATCACCTCTCCAAGGCCCTACTGCTTCCTATCATGACAGTGAGATGGTATTTCAACATATGAATTTTGGGGGCTCAGTCCATAACAACCAACTCTCTAGTTTATGTGTCAGACTCTATCCATTCTACATAGGGGAGATAGAGTCATGTTCCAGAAACATAGTTTCAGGGAATCTAATCCTATTGGAGGATGATCAGAGAGTACTCAAAGAAGAGTGTGCATACAGATAACCTAATATCTCAATATATCTCACTAAAATCTTACTAGAACAAGGTATAAAGTCCATGAGTTAAGCTATATCAGAGCAAAACTGCAGTTCATGACAGGTTTGATAAATTCAACAAGTAATGAAGATACCCTCCTTTCACATTTTTTTGGATGTAGAAGAATGGAAAAATAAGTGAACAAATAATAGACAGAGATAAGTATAGATATATTCATAATGCACCTTTTGAAGAGTCTTTTTAACAATGTTAATAACTGAAACTATAACCATTCTACAAAAGAAAGATATGAAGGTTTATTTACATTGAACAATGCACTCAAATTACATTCTGGGTTTTAACAACTATGCTTTGAGTGTCTATCGTAGAAACTATTTGGCACAATAAACCAGTAGATGATTCAGCAATGAGAAAAAGATACCCTTATCCTCCTGGAACCACTATATGCTATTCAAAATATAAGTTTGTAGTTGTTTAAATAATGGGCCATAAAAACATACATAAAGAGCAAATTAATTTCAATTGAACAGATTAATATAACCTCTCATTCCACTTTAATCCACTTTAGTAGATTTGATAAAATTTGGGGGAAATAATCATAATCAGTATTCCATAAATAATTTAGCATAATATCAATACCTCATAAGTTGTGAATACATATTCTAGGACAAAAGTATTCCATAGTCAAGTATTTCAAAATTAAATAAGAAGTTTCCACATGCCTATTTATAAAAAGAAACTTCCTAAACAGAAAGTAATAGCAACAAATAAAATTTTCAAAACTCAACATTTGAAAAATATATTTGATCACAGAAATTGACTTTTCAGATAACCTATTAAAATCTCAGTGGATGTTAAAACTTTATGGAACGTAGAGATATTTTGAGGCATTTAAAATACAGGCCTGTTTTCACTAATAACTGCCCACTAGCTTTGCAAAATGCTTCTGCAAAAGGGCTGCCAAATGTCTTCAAGAAGAAGAGCTATGACCTGGGCAAGAAATATGGCTCCACCCACAGACCTCTTGTATAATGTGAGACAGGTCATCTAACTTGTGTAGACCTAATTCACCTCCCTGATAGATTTAAGTTTGGGGACTGCAAATGTAAAAACGGTACCAAGCTAATAACACACAATTTCCCCCCCACCATTTTCCTGTTTAGACACTAAGCAAAACATAACCGAAATGAATGAAAAAAATTGCAGTCATCTTATTATATAAAACAAACTTTCTGCGTTAGAAAGTGAGGGTGTTCAACCAAATGATTTCTACCGGGTTTTTTTTCCCCATATCCAAGATACCAAAAAGAAACAAAACACAACAAAAACCTGTTGATTATAAAAAATATTTTCTTCTTAAAGAATAGAGAACTGCTCACTGGTCTAGTGTGTAATCAAACTGTAAATCACTATTTCTTCAAGAGTTTTTTAAAGCATGCCATTTACCACTGAAAACATGATAAATTTCTTCAAATGTAAGACATCATTGAATGTAAGAAAAGCCATTATTTATGTAGTATGAATAAAGAAAAAAAATCTCTACTTAAGCCATATCATATCAATGACTGAAAGATGCATACCCACTTCAGAGATGCCAAAATATAGGGGGAAAATGTTCTCCTTAGAATCAGTGATATATAAGCGAGCCTGGGGTGGCTCAGTCGGTTGAGAGTCCGACTTAGGCTCAGGTCAAGATCTTGCAGTTGACCAGTTCGAGCCCTGCGTTGGGCTCTATGCTGACAGCTCAGAGCCTGGAGCCTGCTTCGGATTCTGTCTCCCTCTCTCTCTGCCCCTCCCCCACTCATGCTCTGTCTCTCTCTGTCTCAAAAATAAATATGACCATTAAAGAAATTTAAAACAAAAGAATCAGTGATGTATATAAATATATATATTTGGAGGAAGAAAAATTGAGACAACTTTCTTTGAACTTTTTAATGCATCTTATAACACATTTTTATTTGCAAAGCCACTTTCTCAAAGAGTCATTACAATATCCACAAAAACAGTACTTTAAATAAGGTCAAATACTCTTTGATACCAACCTTGAAACATTTATTTCTGCTGAGACTCCCAGATCCCATCACTTAAGAGGGTGAAAAGTAAACCAATTCCTTTTAAAATGTATATGTAATTCTTGAAAAACTTGGAGATTGGTGGCTCCTGTTGTACTAGGTAAGCCTATAAATACGTCTTCATAGTAACAACCGTTGTAAGAACAAAGTCAAATCATTGACTTTGCACCTCTACTCAGCACTGCAAAAATTGGAAATTGAAAATTTTACTTGTGTTGATCAAGGAGCCAGATACAGTTACCTACAGTAATCTCTTAAGACCTCTCTTTCCAAAGTGAATACCAAATTAGCTTAAATAACTGTGTATTAACAAGACTTTATAGAATGGCAGCAACTTAGGTTTTTAAGTCTGATCTCATCACAAAATCTAAAGTCTATTACTCAAGGATTAAAACCACCCAACACTTCCTATAACAATTAAAATAACATGAAAAATCCTCACCTTGGACTGCAAGGCCCAAGATGCAAATACTCAGGTTACTGGAGTCTTCTGACCTGGGCCCTCACCTCTCCTGCTCTTGCTTCCTCTCCTTCAACCACTCTCTTTTTAGCACCCATTCAGAGTCCTTGATCAACTTGGGTATAAGTTTCAGTTTTCAATTTTCAGAGTGCTAAGTATAGGTGTAATCAATTACTCTTTGTTCCTGCTGTTTCCCACACAGGGAACGCTTTTCTCCCAGACCTTGACATCACTGTTTCAACAATTTTCATTCCTTTGTAATTTGCTCTAATGACTCGTCCTCCTAAAAGCTTTCACTAAGCATCATAGTTAGCTTCTTTCCATTTCCAGCAACTCCCAATTCTGTTGCCCTATTTTATTTCCTTCATGTAGTTTTACCAAAACCGAAAATTGCACAATGAGTCATTGTGTCCAATAAAATAGCAGGGTTTTTTTTTTATTTCTTTTCATCACTCATTATGCTTTTTATAGTGACTATAATTGTATGGCACTTCACTAATGTGACAGTTGAACAGGCTCAGATCACTGAAGAAGACTCACAAGGAACAAAAAGACAATGCTTACATATCTGCAGTTTATTACCAGAAAAGGAAACAATACAGCAAAGCATCAAAGTCAGGATATGCATGCCAGCCTGTCTCAGGAGAGGTCTGGAAAGGCCTGGTGATAGCACCATTGTCCCCCTGTATAGAGGTGACATGGACACAGTTCTTCCTCTCCGATTGGGAATAATGCAGAAACAGGATGCCCCAAATGGGAGTCTCTGTCAGGCTTTCTCTAGGTGTCTCATCTCACTGTTATCAATAAACAATGTTGATAAACTGGTACAAATGACCTTGAAACTTCTGGGTTACAAACCAACATTATTATCAGTACATTTTATTTCATGCCTAGGTATGAGTGTAATGCAGGAGCATTTCTTATTTCAAAGGAACAGTTCTGGCTATTTCCAGGCCTGTTGCAATTAACCCTCCCTGAAGAGGCATTTACTAGGGTGTGTGTGTGTGTGTGTGTGTGTGTGTAATGAAGAAACCTTTACTTCAAAATTTTTCTTAAGATTTGCAATTTTTATCCTAATTATCTCTACACGGAATATAAACTTGGCTCTATTGCATTCTGGTGGAGAAATGACTAACTGCCCAGTGAAACTGGTGCTTCCCCTTGCATACTAGAGTCCTTGCTAGGAAGCAGCTACCCAAGCTAGGGCTACAATTCTAAACCCTCACCAGTGGAATATGGGAGAAAGTGATTTGTATTGTTTTAGGGCTGAGGCAATTAAGAACTGCGGGCATGCGTGGCTTCCCACCTTATCCTCCCTATGTACTCTCTGCATTCAGACGACCCCGGCACACTAGAGGACAGTCAAATCATAAGAAGAAAGCTGATGCTGAGGAATACCCAGACGAATACCAGAAAGCTGATGAATACCCTCATTTGTCCTTACCTGTGTGAGAAAGGGATCCCCACTGGGCTAAGTGATAGAAATGGTGAGATTTACTATTTACTGTAGCTAGTGTTTCCTCAGCCAATACTGTTCCTCCTAGAGAAGGACCGCAATAAAAAGGCAACTACTCAGTAACTCTCTGTTGATTAAGGTTTACTTTATATATTTGCAGAATTATAGCACATTAATTTTTAGTTTAATAGCTGATATTTAAATTTCCATTCAGCCATCTATTTTTACATAATTTACTGGTTACATGTCAAATATACTTCTCTTGATATATTTTATTTAATTGGTAACATAATGTTTTATGATTGCTATTTGCTTGTGCATATGTACTACATTTGATGTGTTCAAGATATTTTACAACATTAACTGGAAGAAGATTCTCATATTTCTGGATTCATCCTTTGCACCTTGCATACCAACTAACATTTAAAAATTAATTTTTCAACTTTTCCAAAACATGTTTTCACCCTGGATTTCCCTCGTTCTTAAACATAAATATTTACTCTGTGACACACAGTTTGGAATGTGTTGTAATCTGTATTGTAC
This sequence comes from Neofelis nebulosa, assembly GCF_028018385.1. Lineage (NCBI taxonomy): Eukaryota > Metazoa > Chordata > Mammalia > Carnivora > Felidae > Neofelis > Neofelis nebulosa. The sequence continues at coordinate 40,467,173 of NC_080783.1, read as the reverse complement.
TTTTCTATACCTTCCCCAGCATGAATTGAATACTAGGTCTTGTGCAAGTTGGATGAAATTTTCTGTTGATTTATAGAGATTTGCCTGTTACGTGTTTACTCTTATTGGTCTATTAGCCATTTTTAAATTGGTTATCTACTTTGCAAAACAACTATTATTCAATTAATTATGTGTAAGCTGGTAACACCAGACAACCCTGTAATTATGTAATGTGTAATTTATTATAAATAAACACCACTATAGCTTCTCAGAAAGGTTAACTTTTATATTACTTTGTTACATTATTTTGCATTGTAGAATAGCACTCAGCATAGCATATAAATCTAATTTTTTAAAATTCAATAAAGTATTGTGGATTATTCATCATCACAACAATTCTTTTGCTTTTAGGTGACTGTGTGAAGTTCTTTAAATAAATACTTATAATCTTAGTAATATAAAGTCTTTTGTGTCTCTAGCTCTGCTTGATCTCTAAAAGTAGTATGACGATTTGATGTATGTAATTTAGTCACTGGGATAAAACCGCTTGTTCAATATCTTATCAAAAAGGAATTAAATGTGCATGTCATAAATGTTTTTGATATCCCCAAATAGTGTTATAATACAACGATAAACTTTTAGATTTATTCCTTGTATTACTTTAAGAAAGTGTTTCTGTTTTCTTCATTTTATTCCTATCTGACCCACCCTTTCCCCAAAGGCATTCTGTAATGAGATTCTGTTAAAGGTGGTAACAAAATTATTTCTGCTAAAGAATAACAATCAAATTTTTTGTGCATGCATTGTAGTTTCAAAAATTATCTGTCAAATAAAATTGCAGTGCTTATAAATCTAGCCATTAGAATGACAAATTTGAATGACAATGCATCAAGTTTGTGAAAGACTAGTGTTTTGTTTGTTTTGTTTGGGGCTATTTTGTTTTTGCATCACAGTACCTGCTAAATTGACCTTCATCTCAAGCTTCTTCCTACAGAAGAAGCAGAGCAAATCTAGGTATGGACGACTTTGGTTTTGATGTACATATATTTTGACCAAATTTAGTGAAATTCCCTTTGTGAACAAAATTCACACATATGAATAAACTAGCACTATATAAGACCTTAAATAAATCACCACCTTGTATTGAAAACCAAGTAAAATTAGGAATGTTTGAAAGCAGATTGGAGAGACTGACAATTATAAAGTTTTCTACAGGAATTAAGCCTTGCAGTGAAGAACCGCTGAGAGGAAATTTCTAAAGTGATTGTTCTTACTTCTTCAATTGTGCAAATCGTTTACCTTTACCTTCAACGTTGGGAGGGTGAATTCAATGTGATTGTCTCTCTCAGGGGGAAAAAAATAAGAAATTTTAAATATGTGATTACCTGCATTAGCATCTGTGAACTGCTCCACAATTAGATCAAAGCATAGTCTCCCCTGCCAACTTGAGGATCCTATTAATTAGCTATGTGGTTTAGATTTTCTTAATTGAAAATTTATGTGCTTATGTTGTTATTTTTAGGTGTGGCACACAGTAAGGTTTGGAAGAAAAATTCTCTACTGAGCACAACAGAATTGTATCAATGATTAAACACTAACTGAACTCATAATCTGCATCAACCTTGGTTCTAAATGTCAAGGATCAGATTTGGGTAAGTCCATTTTTGAGTTCTGAGGAGCAGTCAAGGAATATGAAGTGATTAAAAAGGGGTAGGTATAAGGTAGGCAGGCTTGGATTCCAAACTGAATGCTCAAAAAAAGCTTTAGTAAAACCACTAGAAGTATATTGAAATTGAAATGTGCTAAGAGAAGGTTCTCATTTTTCATAGTTTTGAGCAAACTCAGACATCTTCTGCTTTGTCTGTCACAATATGATCTGATTTCCTAGAAGTTTTTACAAATCATTCCAAAAATAAGTAATCCTAAAGAGTAAGGGGAAATAAGTTTTGTTTTTTTTTTTAATTAATGCAACAAAAATAAAAAGGTTTTCTTTTTACAGTGGCTGGGCCCCAATTAAAAGAGGTATTTTTTTTTAATTTTTTTTTCAACGTTTTTTATTTATTTTTGGGACAGAGAGAGACAGAGCATGAACGGGGGAGGGGCAGAGAGAGAGGGAGACACAGAATTGGAAACAGGCTCCAGGCTCCGAGCCATCAGCCCAGAGCCTGACGCGGGGCTCGAACTCACGGACCGCGAGATCGTGACCTGGCTGAAGTCGGACGCTTAACCGACTGCGCCACCCAGGCGCCCCTAAAAGAGGTATCTTAATAGATAATGGTTGAAAATGTCTATGTATACCTTAAGAGTAAAATAAATGATAAAAACACTAAAGTACACATACACAAAATATGCTAATACAAAGGGGAACAAACAAATGTTAGTACTATTTGTAGGATTTTATCCTCCTACAAGAGGAGGATAGCAGCATTTTATTACCTGATCCTGTTACAACTATTAAGCCAATACTTTAAAACCTTCCATGAGAAAAATTTGTATTTTCATTAGTTTCCCATTTAAATATAAAAAATGTGTGGGAAAGACTCTAGAACCTCTAAGACCAAAACAAATGTAAAATATTGTTAATACACCTAAATATAAGGTTTTTAGCAGTGTTTTTCCTTCTTAATGTAACTAAAACTTTGAAATGAGTATATGTTTGTTGAAGAAAATTATAAGAATGTAAACAGAAAAAAATTGTAATTATCTACAATTTTCTGTTGACTATTCTCCCGAAGCAAATTAAAACAAGTATGTTTATTGGCTTATTAGTTGCAATAATAAAATATTGCAAACGACTTAGTTTCATCAGGAGCACTCAAATGCACTCATTATGACACATCCAGACAACAAATTGCTATGTAGCGTTTACAGAGAATGAGGAATATATGCAAAGACTGTTGTGAAATTATCCCCAGGAGAAAATATTAAATTAACATATACAAATATATATAATAGACATGTATTTAGATATATACATATAAAATATGCATACATACACACACTAAAGAATAAGTAAACTAAGGTACTACTATTTGTATAAAACAAAGGAGAAAGGGAGAATGGATATTTATGCCATATATTTATATTCACAAATATTTTATATATCTACAAATGATATCAATTATACACATAGTCATAGCTATAGAGGCACCTGAGTGCACGCACATGCGCACACACACACACACACACACATACATGCAGACTACCTATATAAAATAAGAAGCAACAGTTCTCTTTAGGGATAGGACCTAGAGTGTTGAAGGACAGGAGTCAAAAAATATTTATATTTTTACTATGCATCTTTTAATAGAATTTGAATTTTTAATTATTTGTGTATATCATTACATTTTTGAAAATCAATAACTAATATGGTTTACAAATTAAGAGTAATGATTATGCATTATAGACAACACTAAATGCAGATGAAAGACTGCAACATTTTTCACAGTCTCACATTTTGATAATAAATACTGCCAATATGATCATGTATGTCTCCTATATTTTCTAGTCATAAATATTTAAAAATAATTTTAATAATTATTTTAGGTTGTATATTATTAATTATATTAATATATAATAATAGCAATACTTATTTATATTATATATTGTGATTATTATTATGCAATATTATATATAATTTATATACATATAATTTATATATATTTATATATAATATATAATAATATATTATTAATATAATACTATCATGTTGTATATTCATATATTGTTGTAATTATTAATTATACTAATACTACCATTATATTCATTATAAATGCCCTAAAAATAACTTTAAATAAATATTTTTAAATGAACATATTCATGATCATACAAAATCTTCCTAAATCCCACTATTTACAGAAGTCTTTGTTGATATCTTTGCCCATGTCCTTTGGGTACACAAGCATATTTGTATGTTTAATAAAAGTTGGGATAGATATTATCCATTTGATAAGAAGGGAAACGTAGGTTACAGACCATGTGAATTACTCCATTCCAAAACAAAGTGTTATAAAACTATATTTTCAGTTAATAATTCAATACATATGCACATCAACAACTATTTACTAGGAGATTTAGTATGAAATCAAGAAAGAATGATAATGGGAAAAACACTATATAAGTTTCAGAAGACATAGATTCTAATTTGCTTAGAAACTAGCTATAAAATTCTACTATATTTACTTAGACTGTCTCTGTTACCTCATTCATTTATTGATTCAAGACACGCTTCTCAAATAATTATCTTTAAGAGACACCCACCTGGAAAGCGAGGCTTGGACTATATGATTTCCAAGTTTCCCTGCCTATAGCTTTAAGATTCCAATAGAGTTTTTGATAGGATGAGTCAAGAGTCAAATCAGGGAATGGGAATATTAGATTCTCACATTACTCTTCCCCAACTTTCCAATTCCCTTATTAACACTACTCACAGGAGGGCATGGGCCATCCACTACAGTCATTACTTTATCTATACTCTTGATAAAACTTACTTGCCTTTTATCAAAAAGCTATCTCTGAAACCATCTTAATATGTGTTAATGGATGGCCACAGCGCCTCTCCATAGTCATATTTCTCTGCTTATCGGGTGTTCAAATTGCTTTAGATATTCTTTTTTTTTAAGATTATTTATTTTTAAGAGAGAAAGAGAGCTCAGGTATGCAAGCAGGGGAGGGGCAAAGAGAGAGACAGACAGACAGAGGCTCCAAAGTGGGCTCTGCCTTGACAGCCATGAGCCCGATGTGGGGTTCAAACTCACGAACTGCAAGATCATGACCTGGGCTGAAGTCAGATGCTCAACTGACTGAGCCACCCAGGTGCCCCTAGATATTCTTCTGATAGGTCAACTAATTTAAATTCATAAAGTATGGCTTTCTTTAAAAACAAATGAAAGCAGAGAGCAGTTTTGTAAAGTCTTGATGGTGATATTTTTTCATACATTTAGAGAGAAGTATGTTCTCAGACCGAGGAGATGATACTGGTAGGAGGCAATCTGTGTAAAGATTTATGCAGAGTTCAGGGTGGTGTCCTGTTGATTACAGGCTGTGTTTGGCTTACATGAACCAATGCAAGAACAATGGCATTACAAAGAATGCTAATAAATTAGCAAATGCAAATTAAGACTTGTACAGCTATTTGCCTTATACCTTTTTATCTATTAACTATCACGTTCTAATGATACTTTAAGAAATGAGAAATGCAATGTAAAAGTAACTTCAATTGTAATTACAGAGCAAACCATAAATAACAAATGATGATTGCTTCCCTTTGCATCATACAAATGAATCATACTAAAACTCAAAATGGTGTGCAATGTGTCAAAGAAATGTCATGAATCATGTCATCCAAGCACATCTTTTGTGGAGAATAGTGTATCTTCCCAAAGAACTCTTACACCTCTCTGTTTGTAGGCCAGAAAATATTTGACAGCTATAAAGAAAACTCACAGTGGTCAAAGTTCTAGAATCAGAAGGCAGGAAAGATCTTTGAGAAGACATTTACTTTTCTTTTGAAGCTGTCAAAGTGGATCACACTGAAGGCATCATTTAATGAACCTTGAAAGGAACAGTACACATTCTATTAAAAATATTTAGAAACATTCATTACTATTTTTCTTCTGTAAAACAAATAAGAATTTTTAAAAATGATAATACATAATGCAATTTTTCATTATTCTTTCATCAATCATTGTATTTCTTTTGTTCTTCCTTTAAAAGCTAGATCATTTTTCTGTCCCTATTCTCGTGCACTGTGCACTAGGACACATTTCTTGGTCTTACTCTTTCAACTTTAACACTGTCCTTTCCCCCACCCACCCAGATTTTATAACCATAGCTACAAAAGAAAGCCATTGTTTCTTCCTCAAATTTTGGTGAACTGGATCTAGCACTTTAAGATATATTGCTTCCCAAATGTCACAGTGCTGTCCCTTGCCTTAATGGCTTTCTTCTTAGGAAGCTGCTACTCTGCCTTGGTTGTTTTAATGAGCCTTCAACAGCAGTATGTTATATAGGCTTCTGTTTATTTGCAACTTACTTTCTTCTTCCTTTCTGGTCTCATACACTTTTTGCATGCATCTCCCTGAAACTAAACCTCATATTCTACCTTCTATTGAAATTATTTTCACAAATATCTCATCTATTCTAAGTTAACACAAATAAGCTCTCTCAGTTTAGGCATACTGTTTTTCCTTTATGTACTTTAGCAATTATAATGTTTCATAATCTGTGTACCTCAGCAGTTAATACCTGAGTATTATATATCCTGACGTTTGATAAAGAGAATTGACCAACATCTTATTTTGTTCTAAATCTTTTATTCCTTAGGTCTTATAAATGTCCTTTTTATTGCATTTCTATGTCCTCTAATATACATAAATATAGTTTCTGTAGATTTCAAAATCACTTACCTCAAATAGTAATTTCAGTAATATATACCTATTGTCAGAAAAAATTCTTCAAATAAATATAAATTCCCTGAATTACATTTAAACTATTTCAATTTTGTCTTCCTAGAGGTAAAAACTTATAGATTAATATCCCAGTTAATATATTTTTAGGTCTACTCTCAACTCATCCTCTTCCCTAAATGAAAATACAATTTTTTCCTATTTATTTACATTTTTTATACATATCAATTGGCTGCTTCCTGTCAAATTCAGTATTAGAAAATGTATTTGACAAATATCAATATTATAATCGTGTTATTTCACCATTATACATTCATCTATTTGCTAAACCAATTCCCATGTAACAAAGAATTTGGCTGGTCTTTGTCCCAGGTTTCAGGGAGAGGGTCTCTAAATCCTTGGTATTTCTCAGATAGGAGAGTCTTTGTTATTCATGGTGGAACCTGATAATATATGCTAATGAAGTGAATCACTGAGGACCCCTAGATAGTTTATGTCTATGTATAAGAAGTGATTCAGTTTGCAGGTCGGCCATGCCAGCAAGATCAATGTGTGATCAGAGTAATAGTGGTTTTAAGCATGTGATATGAGCCTGATGTCCAGGAAGCAGAGGGAGGGAGAGGTTGAGTTCAGTCACATAGCCAGTGGTTCAATCAGTCATACCTGTGTAATGAAACCCCAATGAAAGCTCTGGACATCAAGGTCAAGTAAGCATTCTTGGTTGGCAGTCCTCTGTGTAGTTTCACATGTTGACATATCATAACAAAGGGAGAGAACATGGAAGCTTCGTGTCTGGGACCCCTCAGATCTCACCCTTTGTGAGTCTTCTTTTGATTGGTTCTGATTTGTACTATTTGGCTATAATAAAACTTTAAAGCAGAAGCATAATGTTTTCCTGAGTTTTGTGAGTTGTTCTAGTGAATTATCAAACCCTGAGGGGGTAAGGAAGGACCCCCAAATTTGTAGCCTGCTGGTTAGAGGTACAACCGGCCTGGGGACTCTGGAACTCGTGACTAGTGGCTAAAGTAAGAACAATGTCCTTAACCTTTAAAGTTAAGCCTAACTCTGCATAATTGGTGTCAGAAGCCATTGCACCAATTAAATGTGTATCTACATATGCTCAGCGTTTTCAACAGTACGAACAGTACTGCATAGCCATTTTTTAGACCAGAGTTTTTCAACCTCAGCATTATAGACATTTTGAACTGGGTAGTTCCTTTCTGTGGAGGACTGTGCTGTGCATTGTAGGCATACTGCTAGATGTTGAATATTTTGAGAACCAATTATTTACATATATGTGCCTAAAAACAGGAGCATGGAAATTCACATGTGTGAAAATGACTAGCAGGAGTCAATAAATGAATACATATATGGAATGACTATACTCTTGTCTCATGTAAGCATATATTTCCCAACAAATTTTCAATTCTTTTGCTACTGCTGTAGCTTTCCTTTTTAATGGGACAACACCTCTGTTATACCTAGAACACAGATTCTGTGGGATGTTGCACAAAGACTATTTATATAATAAATATTCTGTATTGTTCCTGTTTTCCCTAAAGCTATGCAATGAAATATTTCTTCAGGTGTTCCAAAAACCATCTTATGTTCCCATTTCCACAGGCAAAAAAAGGCATTACAAACAACATCATATTTCATACCTTCATACAGTCTCTGATCCAGTTAATAGAAGTTATAATTCTTCTCAATGCCAAATACACCCCCTAATTTTTTTCTTGTTGGCAAACAGAAGCAGTTTGTACTCAAAGTATATAATCAAAGAAATAAAAACAATTTAAGTATATTTCTGTATGCATATTAATTATAATATTGCTTTAATATCAAAATTTATCTTAAGAGCACCCGATGGTTCAAAATTAGTAAATGATTAATATTTTATTTTCTTAATGATTTATTCTGGAGTAATACTAACTAAATGAATAGTTCCTTGTAATCGAGACCTGTTAAAAAAAGATAGCCGAACAGCTTGACATAATCTTACAAAACTAAAACTTATTAATTGGAGGGGTGCCTAGTGGCTTAGTCTGTTAAGTGACCGACTCTTGATCCTGGTTCAAGTAACGATCCTATGGTTTGCGAGATTGAGCCCCCGGTCAGGCTCTATGCTGACAGCACAGAGCCTGCTTGGGATTCTCTGTCTTCCTCTCTCTCTCTCTCCTCTCTCTTTCCCTCCCTCTCACTAAAGGTAAATAAATAAACATTAACAATTAAAACTTATTAATTGGAGAAATTATATGTAAATGGGGAGGAAGGGTATTTAGAGGATTTTTAAGGTGAAGCCAAAGATAGTAGTAGAGCAAAGAGAGAAGAGAGCTAAACAAGTGACTGGATAAGAATGTAAAAGATTAAACATAGGAAGAAATCTGAACATCTTTATCCAGTGGCAGAAAAATTAACAGAAATAGGTTAACAATTTTGATACTGCTACACATGTACACCGGAACTGAACAACTGAGTAAACTCATAGTGAAATGGTGGAAGCCAGGCTTCTCATTATTGGAGTTGGAGCTAACAGATAAGGAAGAGGAGGGGACTAGAATAATCTATGTGGTAATGGATTAAAGTTGAAAATACCATGTTTAACTTAATATAGATATACTGGGTTATATAGAGAAATATTTATAAATTGGCAGAGATGCACACATATATACTTTGTGGCCAGCCAAGAGGCCCTAGATGCAGCTTCACCTCGATTTAACAAGGACACCTAGCACCCAGATCTTGGTTTCTAACACCATTCTCTGATAGAGGGAACTACAGCTTTCTGGAGAAATAGTAGATTCTAGGTCCGGCACAGGAAATATACAAGAAGAGTCTGAAACATCTTGTAGTGCCAAAAAGTAAAAAATGCAAAAGAAATACGGAAGGAAGGAAGGAAGGAAGGAAGGAAGGAAGGAAGGAAGGAAGGAAGGAAGGAAGGAAGGAAGGAAGGAAAGAGAAGGAGGGAGGGAGGGAAGGAAGAGAAAAGAAACCACACAATAATAGGTAAAAGCTAACTGAAAGAGTTCCCCCATGCCAGAACTGGAACAAATGGAGCAAGAAAATAAATTACATTGGATTATAACATATAATGAAATAAATATCCATGCGTTCATACTGATATGAATTGTGGAATGAAGAAGCAAGTCAAGGGGGGAAAAAAGTCTCCCCTGAATGAGAATTACGAATAGTTTAGTAGAGACTCTGCCCTCCAGAAGAGGACGTACGTAAATCCTCACTCCTTAAAGTATTGCCCCCTTTGCCCTACTCTAGGTACTACCATATCACATATCCTCACTCACCATTCCTAAAACTTGCCATAGAAACAATGGTATAGAGATGATAAGTGGCATTATGACACTTTTGGTCTTATAAAGCACCTTCATTAGAATAACCACATTTAAACTTTCCAATAGTTCTGTGTACTAGGTAATAGATTTACCTATTAGATTCCCAATAGATTGCAGAAGAGTGATTTAAGTTCTTAAAGGTCTCAGAGTATTTGACCTAGCCATGACTCAGAACTAGTTTTCTGACTCTACATCCAGTACTATTTCTGCCATACCTCTCAATACCACACCTTAATAAAATCTATCACCCATATGCTTAGGCCACAACATCTGTAAGTACCAACATACAGGGAAAGTTCCAGAAAAACATATTCTTAAGAGTAAGCGATTATATAAATACACACTCACCTACATAAGTAAACTCAAATTAAGTTAGAATCACATAAACACATTTGACACATATGATTTTTCTTAAGTGTACATGGCGATCTACAATCATAAATTATATGCAGATATATACATTGTTTTATATACATGTGCATATATACATTTATACACATAGACACACACACACACATATATAAAACCTTGATGTTCACATAGGATGTCCTTTTGAATGAACTACAAATACATATTTCTCCAGTCTTTTAACTGCCTTAAAAATGCTACATTATTATACTTTAGGTTAAAATATTTTCATGCATTAATCTGTATCTTCAGAATATTACCCTCTCCATTTTATAGACAGAACAGCTTCTTCAGAGAGCTCTTAGCCCATAAATCTATTTGGACTGTGGTCATACATTCACTGAAGTTTTTAGCCCAGTGTTCTCTACACATATACGGAAAACAAAGAATAAATAATTGTAAAATAGTATGTATAGAATATGTGACTAGTCGGAAAGGCAAACATAAGAATGAGTAGTTCTAAAAAGTCTAGGTGCCTATAAATATTTACCTTATTACAACCAATTTTCCACTAGAATAACCATAGATCTTAAAAGTGCAGAATCATTGGTAAAATTAGCTGGAACTGAAGTTTACCAACCTTATCATACCCTAAGTTAGTAAAGAAACAAAAACTGATTTGTCTTTCTTATTTAGTGCCTAAACCAAAATAAATAAGTAAATAAAAGGGCAACTCAATGTCAGATGTATCAATTTATAAATAGATACTTTACAAAGTGCTGCAATATAGCTTGTAAGCAAAATAACTACAGCAAGAAGGTCACATTTCTATTCAACATTAACTATGAATGCATTATTACTGTGTAAAACTTATCTTGCTAAAATTAGTCCAACTAGGTCTTCAAATTGTGTTGTGTGTTTATTCAGGAAGGTCAAATCACAGTACTTCTATTTTTCCTTCTTCCTGTGACATCGAACACACTCACGCAGAGCCTTGGTATCAGTACCTTGATGGCAGTACTGACTCCAGTATCCAACTTGTCTTTGAGAATTTTCTCTTATTTGTACTGTACCATTTTTTCAGAAAAGAAAATCAACAAGGTAAAAAAAAAATCAGAAGTCTGACAGCCTCTGTTTGTTCAAAAGAGACTGCTGAGAACATAAAAGGCCAGTATCTTTCTCATTGATTGTTTGAACAAAAGCTGGACAGATTCTCAGGGTCCAATTTTCTCCTTCCCCCAAGTCCTTCAATCCTGTGTCAATGCTGTGAAAGCTTCAGGCTCAGAGCCCTCAGTCTCCAAGTCACCCTGTTCCAAGTTGAGGTGGATGGGGTGCGGGAGGCCCTCACAAAAAGAAAATATTGGCTCTCATTCATTTTGCTCTTGCCCCATCGTTAAAACAAAACAATAACTAGATTATAGTAAGCTTATTGGTAAGAAATTTTTAAAAAGCAGACAATGAGAAACCAAAATCAAGAAAAAATGAGAGATTCAAAAACACCCCCCCTTTTTTTTTTTTCCTCCACACCTCCTACAGTCTGTCCCACCCCCAATGATTATGTCGGGATATCAGTGCAATGTCAGTTGGGTCCGGGCATGCTCAAAAGAAATGCTTATAGAAAAAAACTCAAAATAGCTTGAAGCACAATACAGCAAACTGAAAAACCAAATTCCATTCACCCTGGGTTAAAACAAAATTAGCTACAACATGTGCCCACCATGAACGAACAGTAAAATGTCAAATTCAAACTCATATATTTAAATGTTTTCATATGTTTCAATTCTTGACTTTAAAATCAGCCTCCACTCTTACTTGGAAACCTGACAACACAAATTGCAGAAACCCACTCTTCCCTTTGTCAATTGTGCCTTATCATTTTACTGGTGGGAAATTAAGAGCTATCTGAGAGTCACATTCCCAATTAGCATGTTCAATTTATTTTAAATGTTCATGTTATGCCATGATAGCTATAGAAGGATAATGAAAATGAGATATTTGATCTACTTTGAAGGAAGAAAATAAATGTGTCTCCCAGGGTTAAGAGCAATAGTGAAGGAAGAGCCCCACAAGTCAGTCAATGATTTAGATTTGTGGATGAGAAAGCAACAGTCTCCCAGGCTCTGGTCCTGGAGAAAGGAGCTTCTCTGGTGTTGACTGTTACCACAGGGGAAAGATTAAAACTCATGGAGCGCTTTTTGGCCAGCACTCCCATCTTCCAGTAATTTGCCAAAATTACCAACACAAAGGAAGAGGAGAGGTACCTGCTATCTGTTCTTTAGGCCTTTTTAGAAAATATAGATTTGTTGCGTTGGCCACATACATGCAAATGTACAAGAAAGGTGATATTGTGGACATCAAGGGAATGGGCACTGTTCAAAAAGGAATGCCCCACAAATGTTATCATGGCAAAACTGGAAGAGTCTACAATGTTACCCAGCATGCTGTTGGCATTTTTGTAAATAAACAAGTTAAGGGCAAGGTTCTTGCCAAGAGAATTAATGCATGTATTGAGCCTATTAAGCACTCAAAGAGCCAAGATAGCTTCCTGAAGCATGTGAAGGAAAATGATCAGGAGGAAAAGAGGAAAGCAAACGAGAAAGGTACTTGGGTTCAAATGAAGAGCCAGCCTACTCCACCCAGAGAAGCACACTTCGTGAGAACCAATGGAAAGGAGCCTGAGCTGCTGGAACCCATTCCTTATGAATTCATGGCATGGTAAATGTGAGAAAAAAAAAAAGTAATAAAAGACCTCAAGCCTATTAAAATAAAAATAAAATAATAAAATAAAATAAATTTAAAAACTCATGGAGGGAAGTCCCAAAGGTACCTTCTTCTACGCATCTGCATACCACCAAATGGAAAGAGATGAGGAACAGTAGAGGTAAGGCTCAGACCTGGTGCCAGGGTGCATGACCTAAGAGAACCTCAGAATTAATAACTCTTTCCTCAAAAGACACACATAGCCTCATAGTGGAATGCTTAGTTGCTAGCTGAATACAACAGAAAGGTCCCTAGTTCCCTCACTCTCCACCAAACTAGCTCTTAGAAACTCAAAGCAATTGGGGCACCTGGGTGGCTCAGTTGGTTAAGCGCCCGACATGGGCTCAGGTCATGATCTCGCGGTTTGTGAGTTCAAGCCCCGCATCGGGCTCTGTGCAGACAGCTCAGAGCCTGGAGCCTGCTTCAGATTCTGTGTCTCCCCTCTCTCTGACTCTCCCATGCTCATGCTCTGTCTCTCTCTCTGTCTCTCAATAATAAATAAACGTAAAAAAAATTTAATAAAAGAAAGAAAGAAAGAAACTCAGAGCAAGTACCAAGGAGCTTCCTGAATCATTTTCTGGGTGGAGTTTGGACTAATGTTTCAAATCAAGCGAATGACTTCATTATCTACCCTATACATACAGTATGATGCTTGGAAATAGCAGGTGAATGCCACATGTCGCCTGTCAGTAGCACTGAAAATGCCCAAGAGAATGAAAAAGAGCCGGCTCAAAAGGGTTAAAATAACACCGCTCTCGGGGATGATTCAGTCCGCTGAACTCTCTCTGTCCTTGAGCTCTTTTGCACACAATATTTCTGAGCCTTCTGTCTCTGTGCTAACCTAAACACAAATTGCAATTTTCTTCTGTTAAGTAATTCCTAAATCAGCTCCTGCTAGGATGCATGTGTCTGACAGGCCCCTGGTCAATTCCAGGTGGTGGTAGGAGGTAGGAGTGGCACAAGCAACATTCATGCTGGTGGTGAATATTTATTGATTCTTTGTTCTGTTTTTTTTTTTTTTTTCAAATGTAGTCGGTACTTTATATTCACTGTAGTTCTAACAACCATATATATACATACACACATATACACATACAAACACATGCATACTTACAGGTCTGCAATTTGATTCTATTATTACTTGATGACGGACATTTTCTAAGATCATACACAGAGACAACTTATTTTAAAAAGGAAGGGGAAGCACTACCTACTATTTATATTACATTTTTTAAGTATTACTCCACAGATCTCCTCTTGAGATTTCAAGCAATGCTACACTGAACATATGCATATGAATCATTGTATTTTTCCAGGAATATATTCCTAACTGTTGATAAACTCTGCAAAAATGTTGCAGCAACCCAGATTTTCATCAACAGTACAAAAAAGATCTCATTTTTAAAATCCACACTCTTGGCACTGTTGCCCCTTAACTTTTAAAAATTTCGCCAAACCAAGTTTCACCATTTGATTTTAATTTACATTTATTTCATTATTAGTGATGCTGAATATTTTTCATGTGTCTTGAGCATTTGTAATTCTGTAATCTTCTAAACTCCCTAGAAATATCCTGTATCTACCTTTCTATTTTTGTTTAGCTTAATATATGTTATTTCACTTTATATTTTTTATTACACATCTTTGTTATTTTCTATTTGCTTGTCCTGCTCCTTACTATATCAAAATTTCTTTGTTGCCTATTTTTGTTTGCTTCAAGTATTTATTTCCAATCACCAATGTCCTCTGAAATAGAACAAAAGAGAAGAAATGACAGGGAAAGACCTTTAACCTACTAGCAACCCCATTACATTGGCTAACGTTGCATTTGTTTAGGAAAGAAACAGATGAACAACCAACCTCTTTCTATGGCTGGTTCATTTTTTAAAGCATACTTAAAACAATACAGATGAAGCATGAAGCTTTCTTTTTTTTAGCAGCCAGCAAAATTGCTAATTTGCTTTCAAATTGCATTTTGAACTTTCTTTGGATTTATATTAAAAAAAAAAAAGTACATGTCAACAGACCAGAATTAAAAAGGTGACAAACTGTGAAGAATTAAAAGTTTTAATTTAACAGATGAGCAATTGCAAATAACAAAATCTCAGAGAAACACAATTTTAATGAAAGGTGACATGCTGGAGATTCTTTTTTTGTTTTGTTCCTTTCCATCAGGTAACAACAAATTAGTTTAGGAAGCCATACTGGATTGCTGTGATTGTGCTAACAGCCCTTGCTGTTAGCTTTGTTTTTTGTTGGTTTTCTGAAACCACATATGACACTTCTTCTGTACTAAGTAGATATTTTCTTCACTCAGATGTAACACAAGTTGTTCAAGTTCAGACTAGTGCTTATGTGTTATTGTTATCAGATGCTATTCTCCTTTTGGTTCCCACTTCTGAAAATCTTATCTTCCTCGGTGTTCAGAAATAGAGAGGGCTGTATAGGCATACAGTGAGGGAAGAGAAAGCTATTTTACGGTACCAGAGTAACATGTTTTTTGACTCATCAAAGAGAACCTGTCTTGCCCTGCAAAGAAAACATTAATTTAAATTGGGAGGGGGGGATTAAATGTGTTTAGAGAATGGAGAAAAATTGAATGTGATTAAGGAAATTTGTGGAATATCAGAGCGTGCAGGCATGTTCTCTTTTTAGTTTATTAGGGCTTCTAACAAAAGTTTGCTGATTAGAGAAATATGCATCCACATGTTTCTTGCACATTTATAAAGGAAAAATAGCAAAATGTGCATAATTTTAACAAAATTTGGATGCACAGCTCCCATTTAATGTTGGTGAATGTGTACCTGTGAGTGTTCACTTTCCTATCCCAGCTAACTGATTCTGAATATTTGATTATGCTCTCCCAGTTTCCTTTTTAAAAATTTTTTTAATGTTTATTTATTTTTGAGAGAGAGACAGAGTATGAGTGGGGGAGAGACAGACACAGAGACATAGAGAGACAGAGAGAGAGAGAGAGAGAGAGAGAGAGAGAGAGAGAGAGAATCCGAAACAGGCTCCATGCTCTGAACTGTCAGCACAGAGCCCAACATGGGGCTTGAACTCGGGAACAGCAAGATCATGACCTGAGCTGGCTGGATGCTCAACGGACTGGACCACCCAGGCACCCCTCCTTTTTTTTTCTATTGAAAGTTTTGGTATTGTTTAAGAGGTAACAGAAATTAATACAATGAGAAAATAAATCTCTGAAGAGTATCTTTCTTTTTCTTTATTCATTTAAATGAAATTACAACTTAAGAATTTGTTTATTTTGTTTCATCATACATTTGATACTTCTAGATTTAAATATGTATTTCTGGTTGACCCTGCAGAATATTCTAATTATCATTTCACAAACATAATGATATTCTAAGCATATACAAACATTGTACCTAATTTATATATATATATATATATATGTGTGTGTGTGTGTGTATATATATATATGTGTGTGTGTGTGTGTGTGTGTGTGTGTGTATATATATATGTGTATATATATATATGTGTGTATATATATATATATATATATATATATATATATATATATGTTAGCTAGCACAGTAGTTCTCAACGGAGGGCAATTTTGTCTCCCAGGAGATTTCTGTCAATTTCTGGAGGCACTTTGGAGTGTCACACTGGGGACTTCTCCTGGCCAATAGAATTCTAATGGGTAGAGATCAGAAATGCCACACGGATCCTACTCTCCACCGGGCAGCACCCCACCACAAAGAATTAGGCAGCCTAGAATGTCAGTGCTGAGGCTGAGAGGTGCTGCTCTAAACCATCCACTTTCATCTTACCGAACATGAACATTTAGCCCAGATTGTCACTTCCCTAAATGAAGCACATATCTACACTTATCTAAACTTGAATCTGTTTTCCTTTTCTAGAAGTGGTGTCATTGTACAGCCGTGCCATAGACAGACAGGAGACTGGGGGGGGGGGGAGGCTGTGGAACAACAGAGATGAGTTTAGTTTCCTTTAGATTAGTATCACGAACATTATAGAGACAATGAGTTCGAAAAACTTTCCTAGGCTTTGAAGTAACACAGAAAATAAATTTTCAAAAAACAAAAACACAAGTTAACAACTATCAATAAATACTTCAAGTATATAAGTCATTTCAGAAATAATAAACATCATCGGTATCGATGGAAAGACAGGGCTTACCAAAAAAAGTTTGCCAATCAGTTAAATTAAATTATTGAGGCAGTTTTATCTGTCCAATACCAAGTGTTTGAGGAGATTTGAAATTTGTAAGATAGAAAACACAACTAAAATAGATTGTCTTGATATATTTCTGATCAGTGAAAGCTAAAATCTTTGCAACATCCTATATTAAAATAGCAGTGGAGAAACCAGAAGAACTTCCTTTCCTCCTACCCAAATACTTTATAAAGACTTTCTTTTTTAGAGCAGGTTCAGTTTCAAACTTAGCATTAATGAGGAGGTTAGAGATTTCCCATTTACCCATACCCCCAGACACATGAATATCCTGCTTTCATTATCATCATCCCCCACAGAATAGTATATTTGTTACAAATGATCAACTTATACTGACACATCATACCACCCACCACTCCCTCAATTTGTGGGCTATATCCATTGCATACATGTTTACAAACTAAGCAAGTGTTTTCTGAACTCTTTTTTTTTTAACATGACTTGACAAAGAGCAACTTACACACACCACTACCACCGTGTTTTTTACTCTTTTCCCTACAGCAATAAAATCCTTAGGTATGTAATTTTACCTTTCATTTTACTAGAGATTATAAATTTTACAAATATTTTACCATGAGATATATCTTCTCAGTCTCTGGTGACAGTTTCTTTTCCATCTTCCATTTGACCCTTAAACCAATGATATATGTTTCAAGGTTTGCTGTTGTTGGTTTAGTTGTGTGTGTGTGTGTGTGTGTGTGTGTGTGTGTGTGTGTGTGTGTTTTAATAGCAATAACTTCCTTCTAGTACCAACTTTTGTATCAGGCAGAACAGACTAGATGAGACAATTATAACAACCTCCAAATCTCAGTGGCATTAAACAGAAATGTTTATTTCTTCTTCATGCTACACATAATCTTGGGTCAACAAAGTGATTTGTTCCATATCATCCTCCCTCAAGGACCCAGAGTTATTTGAAAACTCCATTATCTGGATCACCATTGTTTACCATAGCAGAGGACATCAACATGAACAATTGAGCACTTTCTCATAAATGCTTCATCCCAGAAGTGACATGTGTCACTTCTATTCATATTTACTAGGTCAAATAAATTCACAAGACCACATCTAACAAACAGAGACAGAGAAATGGAATCCTATTATATTCCCAGAAGGAGAAGGTGTGGAAATATCAACAAATACATCTA